>NC_068995.1:51035331-51039621 GCF_001194135.2 Octopus bimaculoides | reverse complement strand
AGAGAGAGAGAGAGAGAGAGAGACTCATTTGCTTTTTTTGTTTCTGTGGAAACTTATTCTGAATATTTTATTGTTTTGAAGTATTGGCATAAAGAGCTTGTATATATTTTTCTTTTCCTTGAAGAATAATTAGTTTAAATTTATTTTTGGTTATTGTTTCGGTTGTTTTTGGGATTTCTGAAGCTACTTTAGTTTTATTGTTAGTTGTGAGATTTACGTTAACCCATGCCAGCATGGGAAACAGATGTTATGTGATCATGATGACGTTAGCCTCAATTTAACCATTTTTCTTGGATATGTTGTATGAGAGGATATATGAGTTGAGGATTATGCATTACAATGTGTGTCTCCTAGCAAGGGATGGATTGTGAATTAATATGATAAATAAAGGCACTACAATAGTTTGATAATAAACTAACAGGTGAAAGAGTTCTGAGCTTAAATTTCAATGAATCTATAGTTTCTGTTTTATTTGCCTATATTTATTCAATAAATGAGAACTTTTTGTTTTCTAAAAATATCACTGTGTTGAATCACCGGTTTTTGTACTTAAAGATTGCTCACATACCAATAAAATGTCTAACAAATTATTTAGTTTATTATTTTTATTGGTTTAGAAAAAGCAATAAAACTTTTAAGGAGCTTTTCAAATAGCATTTTTATTTGGAAAATGTGTGATGTAATAAAAAAAAAAAAGAAGCAGCAAACTGTCTTCTCATTTAAAAGTTTGGAGATCACCTGACACTGGCCTCGTAGAAATTAGTTACATCTCTTTATTATGAGTCCAGTTCCTAATTCCCACTAAGGTCACCTTTAGCTTTTCAGTTTTCAGTTGATTTAACTGATTCTCCTAGCCATCTAAATCTGTTGATTGTAACATTGTCAGAAATGATAGAATCGCAGGAATGTCAGACGAAATGCTTTGTGGCATTTCTTCCACATTTTTACATTCTGAATACTTTTCCTGCCAAAATCAACTTTTCCATTCATTCTTCCAAGGGTTAAGTAAATAAAGTATTTATCAAACGCTGAAACCTTTAAAATTTTCTGGCTTTCTGCCTATAATAGAAATAATAATAATTATAACTAGTGGATTGGCAAAACCATTGGAACATCAGATGAAATGCCTTGCAGTATTTAGTTGCAGTTTATGAGTTTCTGAGTTCAAATCTCACTGAGGCCAGCTTTTTTTCCTCACCCTTCCAGGGTCGATAATACAAAGTACTGGGGGTCAATGATATTGATTAACCCTTTTCCTTCAAAATTGCTGGCCTCAAAGGCATGGCTGAATCATTAAAGCATCAGAAAAAAATGCTTCGCAGTATTTGTTCCAGCTTTTTACATTCTGGGTTCAAATCCCATGAAAGTTGACTTTGCCTTTTCTTCTTTCGGTTTTGATAAAGTATAGAAACAATCAAGAAATGGGATTGACATTATCAAATGACTTCCCCTCAAAACTGCTGGTCTTGTGCCTAAATCAGAAGCTATTATTATTATTATTATTTTATTGTCTTTGTACAGCTTCTAACGCTGGAGATGCACTATGGTGTCAGGTATTCACTCCCAGTGAACTAAAGTAACACCCCTCATTTTTCGAGTACCATCCGGAGTATTCGAGCAGTTCCAAGCAGTGCTGTTTTCTGCAAGTGTTCCTCCCTTATTGCAGCCCCTACATGAGCACTGGAACCAATATAATTGATTGTCCCCATCTCCCCTAAACTTCAAGCCTGATGGCAAAGTATAAAGAAAAATGATATTATCATTGTTGTTGTTGTTTCATTTTAAAGAACAAAATGTACAAGAATTCAGAATTTATAAAATACATCCAAATCCAAAATTTTACTAAGCAATTGGGATTATGTTAATGGGAAGCAGACAGTGGACAAAAGCAAATATATATTTATACTGAATTAGCAATGGGTTATTGTTAGGTGCTTAGATGATCATTGTCATTTGAATAAGCTCCCTCAAGCTGAAATAATCCTGTGATAATTCTGTTTAAAAATGATAAATAAATAATTCCTCTGTTGAGATATAATTTTAGTAGAAAATGATTGAGAAATTTTGGACTGGTTTTATTTTGGTTAATAAATTTCTTTCCAAGTGATTGAAACATTACCTCACATTCCCTCCTTCTTGCTTTCTCTTTTCCTTTCACTTATGTTTTTCAAACTCTCTCACTCTTTCATAATACTTCTCTCTCTCTCTCTCCCTTACTCTCCTATATACAACGGAAGCTATTTGCTATAATTACAGATGATGTTATCAGCTAGTTATTGTTATTAAATTGGTGAGTGGGTTCCAAACTCTTTATTCTCAGGTGTTCTCATAGATTGTTTAATTAAGTAGAGAAAAGATAATTTTATCAGCTGGTTATTGATATTGGAAAAGACTTCATCCCAAAGTGATCGCAATCAGCAACTTCAATTGTATTTTCATAAATGTATCGACCCATTTATTGATAGTAGCAGCTGGCAGGGACTTTTTTTTGGCAGTGAGTTGACAATTGAACTTTCGAGATATTCTGACGTGAACAAAGTACGATGAATTATTAACTGTCCTGCTTAAGGTCTGGTTTATCAACTTTTCCTTGTTAGTGGGAGACATATACTGGCTAGTGTTCAATATGAACTGCTGCAAGATGATGTAAGGAAAATGAGAATTAATCTGGGGAGACTATTCCAGAAGGATGCATTTATAGTGTAGAAGGTTTGGAGAGAAAGCTCAGGGTAGACTTTGTTCAGTGAGACTCAGTTGTTGTTATTGTTTAGTCCCAACTTAACTCTGATCAAGCAGACCCATGATTAAAGGTATTCCAGCTGGGGATCATTCAGTCTTCGTTTTATTTCAGGGACTACATTGTTTAATGCAATGGTTCTCAACCATTTTTTACCTATGAACCCCTTTAGTTTGTTTTACTCTACTGGACCTTTCTTATCCATTTGCAATTTTAAAAAATCTTTTTATTTTTTTTTAATTAAATATTATTAGGAATTGTATTAAAAAAATTGTTGAAATATTTTGAGTCTTGCTGAAGTATAACTAATTCATCACAGAATTTTTAACAGCAAAATCTTTGGTTCATATTGTCCCTGGTTGAGAATGACTGGTCTAATGTATTCGTCTTTATTGAGACCAGTAAGTGTGATTTGGTGGGGATTTGGTTGCTGTTTCTAGCAAGCCAGGCAACCCTTATAGAATCTTCCTTGCTTTCTTATGTGAGACATAGTGATGATGTCGAGGAGGTGCCAGTGTATTGGGTAGGCTTGGGCAGGGTCAGTACATAACTTACCATTTCAAAGGCACAGAGGCTGTTGCAGTAATGATTGAAAAGGCAGAGAAAGGAAATAGTGTGTCCGTGGTCTAGCAGTTGTATTGATGTGTGAATCTGTCTTTTATACTGGAATATTTGTTGTAGTAGTTGCACCAACCCAGATATAAGTTTATTTTACTACAAGATGAGCTCCACTTGAAATTTACAGACAATCAGTAAGTGTTCAAAGATGGAGTGCAATAAAGTATTGGAGGATTTAAACTCAAATAACTGGCAAAATTTCAAGCCTACTAGTCATCAGTTATTATGACCAGATTAGTTTTCAGGCATTTTTATTGTGTTTAATTTGGTGAAGGTAAAGAACTTCTGGCCATAACTGCAGTAATTTTGGGTTTGAAAAACCAAAACTGGTTTATGAATTAACAACTCATTGATTCCTAACATAGACTGATAGAAGTGCACACTTTGCCTATTGCATTGTTGTCTTGGCGGTGGTGGCGGCGGCGGCAGCTGTTGTTACTGTTATTATTCAACCTCAGCATATGACTGGTACTTGTTTTATTGATCCTGAAAAATTAATCCTGGTGCTATTTGGGGTTGAAATCTCAAGGAATCTGACTAAATACAAAAATGAATTTTGTCTGATGTTCTACAAACTCTGCCATTGTCATCTGGTCAAGCTTGCTCAGACACTTTTTACCTGCACACACCATCCATCTCGATCCTGCATCAGTTGAAGGCGGTCTTTGGGGAGGCACCTAGTGTCTCTGATGAGTTGATGTGCACACATTGTGTGCAGATGACAAGCTTGAGTACAGTTGTGCTTTGACATCCATAGCTGTAGGTCTTGTTTAGCTTGCCAGCAATGTCTCACAAAGCATAAGCACTTTTCCCTTATAATGATAAAAACAGGCAGATCACCCCTACAGCTGTTTCTCTGTCAATCCATTTCAAATGTTTCTGTTTTTCCCCATTCTTTATTCTTCATATCTCTCTCTTTCTCTCTCTCTTTCTCT
>NC_068995.1:51034459-51035267 GCF_001194135.2 Octopus bimaculoides | reverse complement strand
ACTGAAATATATTTCTCTTGTTTTTACTTTCTATTAGTTATGTCTGTGATGAATTTGTGGTCAATGATACTAAAGGAGGACATCTTGAAAAACTCCGAAAACATCTTCAATCACTGAACAGGTATTTATATTTTTTTGTCTTCCTGTTGCTTAATCCAGTAAAAACCAAAAATAAAATAATAATAAAATAAAAGAAGCAAGACTCTCTCTCCATCATCTTCGAATATTTTCCCCTCGTCCTCCTTCATTTTTCTGCCGTGTTTACACTTAAATCTCTGCATACTTTCCTTGCTCCTCTGGAAGAACAAACATATTTCTGTAATGTGAGTGTGTGTGTCTTCATATTTGTACTAGTTGGGCAGTTGTGACACTTGGTGTCCTTCTTAACAATGTTCAACATTATTCAACAGTTGGTGTCAAGAAGGACATCCAATTATAAAGTACAGCAGGGTCGTCTGTCACCAATATCCTTCTTGATGGGGATTAACTAGATGTGTAAAACTACACAGGCCAAAAGAATAGGCACATGGTTTTTACAAGAACAGATGCTAGAGTATCTAGACTTTCTGGATGGCACTTGTCTGATATACCAAAATGTTTGGGACATGCAGGGAAAAACATACAAGCTAATAGAGATAACAGTGATAACCCCTTTCCTTTAGAAATTGCTGGCTTTCTACTAAAATTCAGAAGCATATATATATATATATATATATATATATATATAAATAGAGCTAAAAATTAATCCATTGAAAATACTTTATTGCAACAACAATAACAATAATAACAATAATAATAACAAATAAAT
>NC_068995.1:51029913-51032807 GCF_001194135.2 Octopus bimaculoides | reverse complement strand
ATATAGCTAGATGGTATAAGATATACACCTGTTGCCTCTGTTGTACACTTTAATAATCACTGTATAGACTATATTTATGTAATTATAAAGTTTATGTAAGTGCAGATATAACCATGTGGTTGAGTGGATTGATGTGCAACCATCTGGTTTCATGTTCAATCCCATTGCCTTCTACTGTAGCTTCAGGTTGGTCCATACCTTTTGTGTTGAATTTTGCTGATGGAAACTGTGCAGAAGCCCACCCTGTATGTGCGTGTTTGTTTGCGTTGCATCCTTTTATGTTACCTAACTTAGTAGTTTTGACAAGCCGTGCTCAATAAAATAAGTACCAGCCTGAAATTAGTCGCAGGGTAGACAATATCAACAACTAAACACTTGAAAGCATTTTACCAGCACTACCACTACCCAATGACTGAATAAAAAAAAGTATACTTTGTATGTGTGTGTGCACACAATATAATTGTGTATATACAAGTATATCTAATAACAACAGTATCGTGGTGCTGTTTGTAGATATTGAAGTAAAATATTGTATTTCATGATTTTGACATCAGTTTCCTTCAACTTGTAGCTCAACACTTTTCCAGCTGTCAGCAATGTAAATACATAGCGGACAGTTGCAGTATTATTGTATTAGTCAGGGAATTGTTTTGTGCATGCATCAGCAACCTTAATTCACAGTTCTGGTATGATATATGCCAAGTCACACTGCTTGGCTGATAATAATTGTAATAGAATTCTGGCTTAGATTAAAGTACATTGTACTCTTTTCATCCAAACAGAAGAAGCAAACAACACTGAGTGTCATGAAATGTTTCAGCTAGTACTCTCTTGCCAGTACTTTGAACTCTTTTTTGTGCTTATCTAATGAAAATTCAACAAATTTCATTATTTTTAGAGCATTGGACAAAATAACTTACTATATTCAGTTACAGCCATTCTGAGTTCAAATCTGGCTGATGTCAGCTTTAGCTTTCATCCTTCCAGGATTGTAAAATAAAATACCAGTCAACTACTGGGGTTGGTTTGTATTACTGTAATGCATACTATCTTTGATCCTGTATCTTGTCCTTGTTTCAGTCATTAGACTGTGTCCATGCTGGAGCACTGCCTTGACAAAGTTTTAGTTGAATGAATTGACACCAGTACCTTTTTTTTTTTTACTTATACTATTGGTCCCTTTGTCAAACTGTTAAGTCATTGGGATGTAAACACATCAACACCGGTTGTCAAGCAGAGGTCACACACACACACAAACACACACACACACTTCTTTCAGTTTCCACTTACGAAATCCACTCGTCTCTTCCACTATAGCCTTGGGCTATAGTAGAAGAGACTTGCCCAATGTGCCACACTGCAGAACTGAATCCAGGATTATGTGGTTGGGAAACAGACTTCTTATCACACAGCCATGCCTTTTTTTTTCCTTTTCTTCTTTATTTTGTACTTGCTGAGTCTGCAGGTGGGGAGTGTGGGATATGTAATAGGCCTTATATAGTTTCTCTCTGTGTCTGATTCACTCACAAGGTATTGGTCAGCCCCTAGCTACAATACAAGGCAATATATAACACACACACACACACACACACACACACACACACACACACACACACACACACACACACACACACACACACACACCACGCACGTGTGTGTGAGGTGTGTTGATGATTCAGTCTTGATGTATTTGAAATTAGAAAGCAACACCTAAATGGTGTCCATTTATCAAATAAGTTTATTTAAGTTATGCATCTAGAGGAAGTGCAACAAGGATTGTTCCCTTCACATATTCTCTCAGCAACTGATTTTACCAAAAATTAACCTTTGACTCAACGCTCAGACGAAATCTTTTTCATTATTTATATTTGCATTAAATTTATTTATTTTTATTTTTTAATTTATTTTTGTTATTTATTTTTTATAATAATAAGGACAAAGATACCAATCCAAGATCATCTGGGCTTCGGAATTTGGGGAACACATGTTTTATGAATGCAGTTTTACAGTCACTCAGGTAAAAAAATATTTTCTGATCATCATTTGGTTATGTTTGTTGTTTCTTTATTATAGATGTATCCCCTTTCCTTTCCCTTCTTCTATACCATTAGCTTACAACCATCATATGATGTCCTGATGAGTGTACACACATTTGTGTACATGCATACACATGTATGCATACAACGAATGTCTTTCAGTTACCACCTACCAAATCCACTCAACCTGGGACTATTGTAGAACACAATTGCTCATGGTTCACTTAATGGAACTGAACACAAAACCACATGGTTGGGAAGCAAACTTCCTAACCACACAGCCATGCCTGCACCTATAATATACCAAAGTTAAATTCACAATTCTTTGATTTCCAAACCATCGTCTTCTCTCCAGATGTTAAATTCTCCAAAATAGGTTTGGAGTAGTCCTAATTATGTCTTCTTATTGGATTAGAATTTATTGCAATTTATAAAAATAGTTTAAAATATTTTTACTAAACACTAATTTGATTTGATGATTTTGGGAATTATATAAAATAGTTTTAAATTAAAAGGTGCTTTAATTAAATTTTACTTCTTTGTTGTCTGGATTTTTAAAGATTTATGATCAATAGAATGTTTGCTTGCATTTTGTTGGGATTTCATTTTAAAGATAAAATAGTAGCAGTTAAATTTTAGTTCAATAGACCGAGGTAAACATAACCAATATGTCTTAATTATACCAGTGTTTGTTGAGAATCAATAATTAAAACTAACCTTTAACCAGGGTTTAGGGGGAATATAGAGATGATTAAAATTTGATGAGAAAATATGCATTCATATCACATGGTTACTGAAAGAAATGATAATAAAAATAATTCCCACATATGTGTGTGTGTGTGTGTGTGTGTGCGTCTG
>NC_068995.1:51018188-51029834 GCF_001194135.2 Octopus bimaculoides | reverse complement strand
ACAGCCAATGCTGGTGTGTTTACGTCCTAACTTAGCAGTTCAGCAAAGGAGACTGATAGAATAAGTACTAGGCTTACAAAGAATGAGTCCTGGTGTTGATTTGCTCGACTAAAGGCGGTGCTCCAGCATGGCCGCAGTCAAAGGACTGAAGCAAATAAAAGAATAAAAGAAAAAAAGAAAGAATAAAAGAATTGAAAACATGGTTCCATTTATTTCTGAACAGTTTTGTGGTTTGTCTCTTGCAGCAATATAGAGGAATTTTGTGGTTACATTAAACGTTTACCTTCTTTGGAAGATCAAGTATACAAAATGAGGAAATGTCATTATGCTAAACGAACAAAAAATGGGGAAGATGTGTAAGTATAAGGTTGATTTCTTGTTTATACTCTTCTGTGTATGAAATACGGGCAGAACAGCTGGCTCTTATCTTTATTCTTGTTTGTTTATGCTCCTGTTTATGCTCATTAACTGTTGACTCAGACCAACTCTAAGCTTATTAATAACGCTTTCTAACCTTGACACAGGGTCATAAATGTTTATTGCCTTAATCAATCTCAGTGCATGACTGATACTATTTTTTTTGATATGTTATAAATTATTGTACTTTACAAGTATTGGTTACATTTTTTTTTTTATGAAGTGAGTTGAAATTCCACCTAGATCTATTTCTATTATTCTAAGGACAATAAAATGAGTACCACATACTAAAATGATCATTAGGATTGGTAAAATTGACTAAATTGCCCCAGTTTGGTCACAGTTTGACTGAGACCAGTTAGAAAAAGTTACTCATTCTCTGTTTGTTTTTGTTGCTTCCCTCTGGGATTCTTGCATTGCTTGAAGGTGAAATAAGCCCTTACTAGATTTGAACTTGAGACCCTGAATTTAAATATTTGTAAAGTACTTAGTCTTAAGTTCTGACATTTCTGCCACTTGACCTCAAAAGGAGCTCATTGGGAAAATCTGGCCAAGTGGTTAAGACTGTTGTGATACATCGTTCAAAAATACAGGTCCCTAGTTCAAATCCAACCTGGTTTTATGTACAGATCTAAGAATAAAACACCTGATGTCAATCACAGATTAACTCAATCAAAACACATTGCTCTTGCTAATATTAATCATTGTTTCATCTTTAAGGAAAAGGCAAACTTTCTGAAATATAATCCTATTTATTCCTTTGTTTATCATATTTTGTCTTTATTTTTATTCTATCTATTTTAGGCTTTTAGTGGAAGAACTGCGGAAAACATTGATAGCTTTATGGCAGGGAACCAAGACAGCTATATCCCCAGATTCCCTCTTCTCAGTGATCTGGCAAGTTGTACCCAGATTTAGGTATGTACGAAGGTTACAAGACATTTCTGTCAATTGTCTGATTTTATCTGGGACAATTTAGGCCAAATTTAGTTGGCATCAACTCTGGCCATATTTAACATTATATTATTAATTTTTATAAGACAAATGGGTAAATCTATTGGTCTACGATTTCTGTGCTAAAATAAAGAATTTCAAGTAACAAATAAAGCTTTTAGATGTGATTTATTGCAGTAATTTTTACTGAAAAAGTAAAACACTAAAATCTTACGACTGTCTGGTTAGAAGTTTGCTTCCCAACCACATGGTTCTGGGTTCAGTTCCACTGTTGTGACACCTTAGGCAAGTGTCTTCTACTAGAGCCTTGGGCCGACCAAAGCTTTGTGGGTGGATTTGGTAGACAGAATCTGAGAGAAGCCTGTCATGTGTGTGTGTCTTTGTGCCTGTTTGTCCCCCACTACTCTGCTTGACAAACAGTGTTGGTTTGTTTACATCCCTGTAACTTTTCAAGGCAGTACCCCAGCATGGCTGCAGTCTAATGACTGAACAAGCAAAAGTTAAAAGATTTATACATATTCCAAACATTCCATTAATTAGCACTTGTTTGTATAATATATTGATGCATAATCAGATTGGAGTTTGGTGCAGCCTCCTGGCTTGCCAGTCCTCAATCAAACCATCCAACCCATGCCAGCATGGAAAGTGGATGTTAAACGATGATGATGGTTTATCTTATTCTATTGGTCATTAAAGCTTTAGCATTCAGATTACTGTCAAATGTAATACTTATTTATTCATGTTTTGGATTAATCATGCATTATCTCAAAGGTTCTAGATTTCGATGATGTGATTTTTTTTATTTTTAGAATAACATTGTTGGGTGGGTGTGAAAGGCTGGATCTGGCTGGCTTGAACATAAAACAAGTAGAATATTAGGGCCAGATATCACTGGTTTAAATGCTAAAGGGTTAAATTATCCAAACCTTTTAATCTCAGAGCAGCCCCAAGTTACTAAATTACTGCTTTCGTAACTTCCAGCCTCTCCGTTCCATAATGATTATTGTTTCCTTAATATGTGAAAATTTATTACTGACTACTACTACTACTACTACTGCTGATTGCTACTACTACTTCTGATTTAATGTAATCCACTTCAATGCCAAATGTGAACAAATCACTGTTTCCCATATTTCAGAGGTTACCAACAACAAGACGCCCACGAGTTCATGCGCTACTTATTAGACAGACTACATACAGAATTACTCACTCTTTTACCCTACCCAAATGACAACAGTCCGTTTATTGGTCCAAAAGGCAAAAGTACAATTGTGACTGCCATTTTCGGTGGTTTACTTCAGAATGAGGTCAATTGTTTGATATGTAATATGGAATCTAAAAAACACGACCCTTTTCTTGGTAATCATCCTTTTTTCTTTCTTTTCTTTTCTTTTGTAATATTTAGTTTAATTTAGTGATGACAATGATGATGATGATGAGTATAAAGATAATGATGTTAATCATAATATTGGTTTCATATTTTGGCACAAGGCCAGCAATTTCAGGAGAGGCAGGGGGCAAATTGACTACTGATACTGATTTTATTGACCCCGAAAAGTTGAAAGGCAAAGTCAGCCTCAGCAGAAATTGAACTCAGAATGTAAGGACAGTCAAAATGCCCAGTGTACTTACGATTTTGCTGTTCACCGCCTTATAATAATCATAATACAAGCACAAGGCCTGAAATTTTGTGGCGGAAGAAGTAGTCGATTACATTAACCTCAGTGCTCAACCAGGACTTACTTTATAAACCACAGAAGGATGACAGACAAAGTCAACCATGGCAACATTTGAATCTCAGAATGAAAGACTGGAAGAAATGGCACTAAGCATTTTGTGCAATATGGTAATGGTACAACAATGACTTACCTGTTGTAATTCAGTCATCCATAATCTGATATGATATTTCGGAATAATATTCCTTTATTCCGAAATATCAAATCAGACTATGGATGACTAAATTACAACAGGTATAGAGCCCATTGCTTGTATTATAGTGCATTGTTGTACCATTCAAAACTTTTTATTCTTTACAAACAATACACAATGCTTCAAGCGAACTACAATACTCTCCTATATATATATATATATATATATATATATTAGATTGGGGCCTGGTATTGCCATCCGGTTTCACCAGTCCTCAGTCAAATCGTCCAACCCATGCTAGCATGGAAAGCGGACGTTAAACGATGATGATGATGATATATATATATATATATATATATATATATATATATACTTGCAGATAGAGGTAACAGATATAACTATTTGGTTGTATGAAATCCTAATCACATGAACAATGCAACATATCATTTATACCAATCATGGCTCCCTAAGGATCTCTTCTCAGGTTTCAGGGTTTGATGTCAAAAAGGGTTTGTACATAGCTCACTTGAAATGTATCAGGGTCCTCCTTTTCAGTTTTCAGGCTGAGGTCTTCTCCAAATTTGGCTTCGCCACTCAGGAGGCCTTATGAATCCCATTGAGAATGATTGGCTTATACTGACAATATACATGTAAATAAACTGATATTATTCTCAGTATTTCTTTTTATTTTACTTTATTTTCTAGATTTATCATTAGATATTCCAATCCAGTATTGTTCAAAAACAGCTCTCAAATCCAAAGAAAGTGAAGGAAGGTGTAAATTAACCGGTGAGTACAAGCAGTTTCTTTCTCCATATTGTGAGAAGTTACAAATAAGATTTACTGCATCTCTCTCTCTCTCTCTCTCTCTCTGTGTATGTGAGCTGGCAGAATCATTGCTGTGCCAGACAGAAGGACACTTGTTTGCAACTATCATCCACTGCCAAGGCAAGGAGACGGTAAAACACATATACAAGACCTGCCCACCACAACAGAACTGAGATCCTAAAACCAAAGTGCCACATAAAAAGCATTGGTGTGGGTGCTGGTGCCACCTAAAGAGCACTGGTGATGGTGCCACATAAAAAGCATCCAGTACACTCTGTAAAGTGGTTTGCATTAGGAAGGGCATCCAGCTGTTGAAGCCAAACCAAAACAGACTGTGGAACCTTGCACAGCCCTGGCCTTGCCAGTTCCTGTCAAATCATTCAACCCATGCTAGCATAGAAAATGGATGTTAAATGTTGTTGATGATGATGATGATATATATATGGTGGCTGGTTTCAGTGTCCATCTGCTAAGTCCACTCACAAGGCTTTGGTCTTCCCCAGGGTATCATTTGATGGGACTGAACCCTGAACCATGTGGTTGGGAAGCAAACTTCTTACCAAACAGCCACACCTGTGCCTATCAATTATTATTATTGACTTTCCTCCCAATAATCTTGCAGTCATGTTCTTATTTATGAAACCACCATTATTATTATTATTATTATTATTATTATTTATTAATGAATTTATTTATTTTTTTTAATATTTAATTCTTCAGATTGTTTGACCAGTTTCACAGATATAGAAGAATTAGAAGAATCAGAACTTTATATGTGTAGCAACTGTAAGAAAAAACAACATTCAACCAAAAAATTTTGGATTAGACGTTTACCAAATGTAAATGGATTCTGTTATTTATTCATTGTTTTATTTCCTTCTGCTTATTCAGATATGTTTTAAAATGGTGATTGTTGTCTTGTTCTAATTGTTGGTAATAAGTCAATTTTATTTCTTAATTCTACACATTTTGTTAAGCTGCAGCTTATTTCTAATTTGTTCGCATCTAGAGACTTTATTGTATCTAAATTATTTCTGCTTGTGTGTCTGTACTATTATGAAAATTGTATTCAGAAAATACAATTCCAATGGTTGATAAAGAAGTACCAATCAGTTACTGGAGTCAATATATTTGGCTTTATCTTTTCCCAAAATGTTTGACCTTGCTCTTATGTTAGAAATCATAATTATCTCTTAGCAAATGGTATTGAGTTGTCAGACAAGATTCGTTCTTTGTTTTTTTTTTTCTTGGCACTCCATCATCATATGTCTGAAAAGTGGTAAAATTATTCAAATTTAAAAAAACGATAAAAGTTGCAGAATACAAAAAAAAAAAAAAAAAAAAAAAGCGAACTTATAAAACATTACAATAAAGATATTCTTCATGTTAATTCAAATAACATTGGAAAGGATTAAAATAAATAGAAAAAAAAACACATTTATCTGACAACCCATTGTAGTGACATTTCATGTTGGTACGAAATAAAAAAGTGATAGAATTGGTAATTTTGCTGGTAAAGTGACGCAACATATAACAGAAATAGACTCCTTGTAAGATGAGTTTGCAGCTGAAGTTTTATTCTTAACTCCAGACTTTTCACTTCAGTTACATTGCCAGCCGCCTTGGGGTAAGCATGAATGTCACCACTCGTATATTTCTGCCTTGAATAAAAGGGAGTTAATCTCTCATTAAAAGATTACATCAGTATACATCAATTGTATATATAGTGATACCACCACTGCAGCTGGTTTTCATTAATATGATCTGTGCTGTAGGCCATCAGCTTCTTTGTTGATTTGTCTTTGG
The DNA here is from genome assembly GCF_001194135.2 of Octopus bimaculoides. Lineage (NCBI taxonomy): Eukaryota > Metazoa > Mollusca > Cephalopoda > Octopoda > Octopodidae > Octopus > Octopus bimaculoides. Next base: position 51,023,960 of record NC_068995.1, on the reverse strand, counting down.
AAAAGAATGAACATTACAAAGAACCATTTCCTGCCTCCAAAAATGTATTCAAAATTGTGTGTTTAGTCAAAGAAGGCTGCTCATTGTGTTCAGACTATATATTAGGGTAATGAAGAATGGTTCCAGCTCTATAGTGTAAACTATATAAAACATTATAATCAGTCTAAGGAATAATTAGAATCAATAGCATCAGGAGATAAAGGTTCCGTTCCCATCTGGTTATTTTTTTTCTATTTAGTTCATGATCATTTAATGTTTACAAATATATCTAAAATTATTTTGTGTGTTGGTTGTTGTAACAACTGTAATAGAATCTAGTTTAGCCAGTTTTCTCTTAGCCATAGGTGTTGTATGTGATGTTTTTGTTGTAAGAAATTTCATAAGAGTTTATATGTATTTAGTGTCCCAAATACAACTTGGCATTCTCACTACATAACCCTTATTTGAAGGTCAAGTGTGTGTGACCTCTTGTTTAACCCCAACACTCTGATTAAGCTTTATTTGGGAGGTTCTTCATTGTCTATTTACATTGCTTTAATTTCTAGTTTATTTTGTGCGATGTCAATAACATTCTATCATAATTATTTCTATTCAGGTTTTATGCTTGCATTTGAAGAGATTTCGGTGGAATTCTGTGTTTAGATTAAAAATTGAGACTTTTGTTGAGTTTCCAATACGTGGTCTTGATATGAACCGATATGTGTTAAACAACTTGGTAAGTTAGTATACATGCTGTTTGACCCAGTACTGGCCAATGTTTCTTTTTGTTTTTATTTTTCTACTGCATTTCAATCACATGAAATTATCTTCCACCTTGTCTTTATGAATAGAAGTTGTACAGTCTACTTTTGTCTTGGACTCAAACAACTTTTCTAAAACATAAAAATTATTGGATAAATAATTTAAATTAAAATGCAACCTCATCATTATGCTTTCCATTTTTTTCTTTTTTCTTTTTACATGTCATTAGTAGTAAAATTAAAATGAAATTCAAATGAACTGTTTTATCTCATTAAATTCTGGGGTTGTTAAAAGCAAACAAAAAAAGCAGGATTAAAATGTACAAAATATCATTCGTTCATGTCAACACCAGTATTTAGTGTGTTTGTTATGTGTGTTTTAATTAATCAATTAATTTTTTTACTAGTTCAGCCTCACTGTCTTTGGTGGCCAAAAACTCATATTCTTCAGATCTGTTTTAATGCATCTGTTATGATGCAGGTCTTAATCTTGTATACCACTTAGAAGACATTTATTTCATCACAAAAACTTTTGTGATGAAATAAATGTCTTCTAAGTGGTATACAAGAAATATTCCTGCTATACTTGCCATCTCTCACACCATGCCCTTTGGGAATCATTAGTGTATGCAATAAGAATTTGGTACGAAACAATCCAAGAATATGTCTAAGACTTAACACTCTTCAGTGTTTTTATTTTTTTCTACGTTTTTACTTGGGATACTCATGAATTCCTTTGAGTTTTTGGCAGCCACCTTAAAACATTTTCAGTTTTTTTTTTGCTTCCATTTCTAAAATCATGTATCCTAAAATTTCTATTGAAAAAAAAAAAGAAAGAAAAAGAAAGTTTTGTTTGCAGTCTTCTAATCAGGAATACTGTCATTTTTACAGCATGAGACACGAGGTAGCTTCTCTGGCAGCAACCTTTATGATTTAGCTGCTGTTATTGTCCACCATGGTTCTGGGTGAGTTTATTTCTTGATTTTGTGAATATTATCTCCACTATTAGTTAGTTAGAATCATGTCACAAGTTTTCACCATTTCAGAAATTCACTCACAATTATCTTTATCGCAGTTTTTTTTTTTTTAGATCATCACTTAGTTTTATCTTACATTAAAATATTTATCTCCAGTGTATGTGTATCCAACATGTTGTTACTTTGTATTTATCCCTCTTTTAACTTTGTTGTTATCAACTATTTTCATAATAAAATACAATTTGCAAATAATTCCTTGCTAGTAACTGTGTAAATTTAATAACCTTATATATCTCACGTTTACTGACTACAAATGCAGCATTTTATTTTCGTCTTACATTTCACTTTGATTGTTCTTACTATTTTTTCTCAAATGTATGATATTTTATTTATAAATAAACTAACTTTATTTTAGTAACAGAAGTTAAATTTCCCATTTTCTTCCAGCTCGTCTGCTCCTTTTTTTCTGGTTCAAGTTAACATTTCTAAATAATTTTTATGGATATGTCACTATGTTTAGATATAGTTTGTGATTTGTCCATCATCTATATGTGATTAAACCACAGTTTCTTATAAATGATTTAGTCAGATCATATAACATATTAGCATGGCTGTGTGGCAAACGTTTCCTTTGCAACCATGTAATGACTGGTTCAGTCCCACTCCAGTTGACAGCATAGACTAGTGTCTTCTACCTTAGTGTGGTTAAATTTGGTAGAAAGAAATCGTCTTGATGTCTAACGGATGTGTGTGTTAGTGTGTGATGTCAAAAAGTTGATGCATCAAACAAAAATCTGCCTCGGTTGCCTCCTCTTCAAATTTAGTGTTTTTTTGTTTTTTTTTGCCTTTTGTCTTTGAGGTTAAATAAAATCCTTGAAGACAGTGCTTCAACAAGTTGCCATCTAATGATTAAAAAATATATATATAAAGAAATTGAAGAATTTCCCATAAAGGCATGCTCATTAATTGATATTATACCCCTATTGTCAAGTGGACAGGTACCACTCTCCAAAAATATTGTTCACTCAAAGGAAGGGAAGTTATTCAGATTCTTTTATCATCTTAAAACAAAATTCCTTATTTCTGTTTCAAACAATATTATATTCTTCACCAAAAATATTGATCCTGGTTTTTCAATCAAACTAGCAACTTCTATGGAATGTTTTGTTATTTTATTTTAGATTCATCTGACGTTGAATGTTAGATCTTATCATCATCATCATCATCATCTTCATCATCATCTTCATCATCATCATCATCAGTCTGCTTTCAGTGTTGGCAAGGAATGGATGGGTCATTCCTCTCTGAGTAAGTTCTTATTCAGTGTTACAGCTGTCTAAGACAAGTTGGAGGATCGCATCTCATTTGTATGTTCTCAGTTTTGGCATAATTTCTTCATCATTTAACTTCCGTTTTCCACGCTGGCATGGGTCAGACTGACCAAAGCCTTGCAAGTGGATTTAGTCGGTAGAAACTGAATGAAGCTTGTCGTGTGTGTGTGTGCGTGTGTGATGGTTGTAAACAAGCACCACCATCATATAAGTGGTGTTTATTCCTTACTTGAAATACATGAGGGTTGGTAACAGCAAGGGCACCTGGTCATGGATCTGCATCAACAAATTCTGTCTGACCCATACAAGCACGAAACAGTGAGCATTAAATGATGATGATGATGATTAGTTTTTATAATTTTAGTGCAGCAAAATAGCTAAGACATTACTTCCAAAAATTTCAGTAAGCTTCCTTATATGGTATTGGTATAAATTATATAAAATATCTAAGATTTGTTGTGTAGTTGTTTGTAACATTAAATCATTCAAATATATCTAATCAGTAAAAACAATCTAATTCATTTGTTTTATTTTCCATATTTGTCAGTGCTGGTTCAGGACATTATACTTCATATGCTATTCACAAAGGTGAGATGACTTTCTGCAATTCAAATGGACTTTTGTATTTAACATTGTTGAAAATAACTTTTCAATAAATGCAGTCATTGCTGTTTTGTAAATTGCTACACTTCTTGGGAAATATTTCTTGCTGTATTTATTATAATCTCACCAAGTGTGTGTGTGTGTGTGTGTGTGTGTGTGTGTGTGTGATCAACATAGCTTGCATGAATCAACAAAGGAGACTGTATGTAGTTATTGATCCTGGTAGAAATAGCAGCCAAATTTCTCTGAGATTGCATCTACCATCTTAATGATGTGAATATTTTGCTACATTGTAGTAAAATATTGTTTCAGGAGCAGATACAGTGGAGCATTAGCTTATGAATTTCATTCATTCCTGAATGCCTGAAATGTTAGTAAACCAAAACTATTTCTGCCATCAGAAAGTCAAGAGAATTCACAGCAAATTTATGCAGGGATGTGTACTGAGTGAACGCTAGACAGCAACCGACACTCCCTCCCCCACTGATGCACCCAGCTTGTTGTCAATTGTTGTGGCCAGGCTGTGTGCTCATTACTCGAGGCACCATTCATCACCTGAGATGCTTTACATTAAAAAAAATTGTTTATAAACCAACATGCTTTTCATGAGAAGCATTAGTAAACTGAAGTTTGACTGTAAATAATACCTGACCGAGAGAGAGAGAGACAGAGAGAGAGAGAGAGAGCGAGAGAGAGAGAAGGTGATCCTAACCAGAACAAATTTGACTAAATGTTTGCTCACTCTGCTAAACATCAGAGTGTATCTGTTTGAATGAGTAAGGTTGACATGAAAAAAGAAAAGATGAATGGACAGATGGCTTTATAATCACTTGGAGTGAATTGTTAGTATGGACTCGAGCATAATATTTAGTTAGGAGAGTGTTGTAGTTCGCTTGAAGCATTGTGTATTGTTTATAAAGAATAAAAAGTTTAGAATGGTACAACAATGCACTATAAACTAAAAAAAAAAGGACTATATACCTGTTGTAATTTGGTTATCTATAGTCCGATGATATTTCGGAATTACAATTCCTTCTTCAGATCTTCTTAGAAGATCTGAAGAAAGAATTGTAATTCCGAAATATCATCGGACTATAGCTGACCAAATTACAACAGGTATATAGTCCATTTTTTGTTTTATTCTTTATAATATTTAGTATTCTGAAGATATGTTTATAATTTTTTAAAAATGGGGAAAAGTTGGTGGTAAGATTCCCTAAGAATTTCTTTTGAAATTTAATTTTGTTCTTCTTGTTTGCAGGTGTTTGGTACCACTTTAATGACAGTAATGTCACAGTATGCAATGAAGAGACTGTGTCACGCTGTAAAGCCTATATTTTGTTCTATGTGCGACGTGAATTCAAGCTTCCAGAAAATATTGGAGTAAACAATAAACTTGATGATTAGATAATCCATGCATATACGTACGCAGACCACCATGCCTCACACCCACACATACACACACACACATGTATACACCCACAAATATATGAGCCAACAAAGGAGCCTCTATGTGGTCGCTTGACCTGCTAGAAATAGCAGCCAAATTTCCCTTAAATCTCACCCTACCATCTTAAAAAAAAGATGATATCTAATTAGGCTTGTTTGCTACTCAAGTTTTGAGCCCAAGAGCAAACAGAGGGTTTCTCTCCGGGCTTGCTGGTCTTCTGCTAGTGTTGCTATTTGTCTTGGTGACCTCATGATTCAGGGTGTTGACCCTTAACCGGGAGTATTTGTCAACAGGGAGTGAGAGAAGGAGAGAGAAAGAGAGGGAGAGTAAGAAAATGAAAAAAAAAAGAAAACAAACAAACAAACAAACTAAAAGAGCAGTTGTTGCAGAACTGGTTGCATCGTTAGTTCTTATGAACTCCCTCAGTTCCATTCAAGCTGTACCAGGCTGTACCAAGCTGTACCAATTGACTATGCGCAATAACTTTTTAGTGTGCGTGTTTGTACAGAGATATTAAGCGTTCCTGGAGTTAAAAGATTTGGTTTCAGTTTTGCTGGGAAGCCCAGTGGAAGTAGAAGCTTCATAATTTATACTACCTCATTGTGCTTCAGCTCAGTGGCTGGAAAACTTTTCCTATTTTCATTCTGTTTTAGATTTTTTATTTTCATTTT
>NC_068995.1:51010743-51017898 GCF_001194135.2 Octopus bimaculoides | reverse complement strand
CCTAATGTTATTTTCCAGAGAATAGTTAATAATAATTTTTAATATTTCATACCAAACAATGGTTTTAGTTGATTGTATTCTAAACTTTAGAACGTATAACTGTGTTTACAGTAACAAAAAAGAAAAAAAAACGAAACAATTTTTTAAAAATTTCATTCATCACAAATTGATTTAGGAGTTGTTGAAACTTAAGGGGTATTTGCTGTTCGAAGTAGAAAAATACTACATCATGTTTTATGGGTTCAAATGGGCTTCTGATTTGGTACTTGGGTAGCTTTTAATACTTTAGTTCCATTTTCAAATAACACTCTTTTGTTAATATAAATTGGCTCTACTTGAGATTCAAAAAAGTTTTTTTTTCTTAGATATAACATTGTATCATTGAAATGGTCCTCAGAATTTAAGAAGAAAAACATCAGTTAGGATCATTGTCTTCAGCAAAATTGCAGTTATAATATATTGTAAAAAAAAAAAAAAGAAATTATTTTCTACAAACTAAAAACACCAGTGATAATTATTATCCACTAAATCATTTCATGTTTCAAGCTAAGACGAATTTCTGTTGTTCCCACATCATTTTTCATTTATTATAAAATATAACCCTTTTTTTTGTCTTTCTTTTTTTTTCTTTTCTTTTTTTTTTTAGTTGGTTCCTTGCAGAACTTCATTGACTCATTGGGTTTGTTTGCCTTTGAACAACTGAATGTTGTCATCGTTATGTACTGAGGTCTTATGAAGCATTATTGATATGTCATTGTCATCAACATCATCATCACCACCACCATCATCATCATTATCATCAATAATCAGTGTAAAAAGTGACAAATAAAAGGGTTTGGGCGAAAGCCTTATCATCTGTATAAGAGAAATTCTTTCATGTTATTAGTTGAAAGATACAAGAAAGATTTTGTCATTTACAGAAAACTGTCCATTAGTAAAGAATTGTTCAATAAGTATACAACCTTATTTCTATTTAAAATCATCACCTTGATCAGCATTCTTCTTCTTCTTCTTCTTCTTCTCATTATTATTGTTATTATTATTATTAATTCTTTTTTCTCATGGAACAATGCATTCTAGAAATGTCTGCAAGTGAAGTGACTTTATTTGTTAGGTAACAACATCATCTTACATATGTTACATCAGGGAAGTAAGTACCGAAACCTTCAGTCTCATACTGCAGTCAGATTAATCAAAGATTTACTTATGCTAAAACTCAGCAATATTGCCCAACTTGCCATTATATTTAGCATTTTCTTTTGTTTTTCTTTTCTTTTTATTTGTAAGTTTTTTTTTCTCTCTTTAAACTGACAAATGTTCCTTCTTGTTTAACACCTTTCCATGGCCCTTGAATGTTTTTTTGCAGAAAAACACTGTTGTAAGCATTCAGGACTGGTCTTTTGGTTTGAGGACACCTCATGGATTGTGGTTTATTCGTCCTTCTCTCCACCACTGTGAGGCCCTACAAAAAGGCCATGGGTGCTGTTAATCCTTCGATTATACCATAAATTCTTTTAAAATGTTGTGTAATTAGCGTGTGTTTTAATGACTGACACGAGAGGTAACTGCTTCTTTTTATGCTTATTAATTACTTCCCCTTTATTAAACACTTCATTCTCGAGATTTGCTTCGACATTTTTGTTTCACAGAATGGATACTTGTCTTAGCTAAGGAATGTTGTCTTGCATCTCCAGAATGGTATTGAAACAGATTAGACAGCATCCCTAAGAGGAATCTACTTCTAAAAATAAAATAGAAGAAAAACTTTTACAGGTTTCAGTCATTGAATGAACACTGCCTTCAGAGATTAAAGCTGAAAGGTAAAAAGCAGCGTTTCCTCCAACTTTACGTTCTGAGTTCAAATGCCACCCTTTCTGGGTCGATAAAATAAGTGCCAGTTGATTACTGTGGTCGATGTAATCAACTTCCCCATCCCCTCAAAAACTGTTGACCCTATGCCAAAATTTGAGATTATTATTATTATTATTATTAGGAAAATAGTTGACATGACTTTTGTTTCTTACTCTATTTTGTTTTATAAATCCGTGAGAAATACAAGAAAGCTGTATGGTCAAGGAATTGCACTTTCAAAGTTCTAGTGGAATAAAAAAAAAACAAAAAAAAACCTTGTGTGAAACATTGGGCAAGCGTCAGGAAGCGTATCTGGCCAAATAAAATCCTATCTTTGTTTCCTATATTCTAAACCAGTCAAGGGCAACCTGCAGCCCACAAGACTTTCTGAATGATATACCTAACGAAAAGCTACCTTGAACTATTTTAGAAGTGCATCCTGCTTTGTGATGAACTATATCTTGTTTGGCCAGAGGTTTGCTCATGCATGATCTAAACTATGCTAGCATGAAACAACTTACATTAAATGAAACGAATGAAACAGAGATAATTCTGGCTACATTATCACGAGATTCGTTCTTATTAGTCGTTGTGTTCTGCTCCTGAACAAGGGCCATAACTGTGTTGAATCCAGTTTGCTCTACTGAACAAACTGTTTATGGTAGGAGTGGCTTCTAAATGTAAAGATATTTGCTACAAATAACTAACCATCTCATCCATATTAGCTCTTGAACTCTGATGTGTGACAAGTTTTTTTATATGTACACTCACACATACATGCACAAATACAACTATCAATACAACTGCTGTCAATAGATTGTCATTTTGCTTAGTGAATGCAAGAAATAGAGCAGACATCATTTTAATATGTTTTATAATATTCATTCTCTATCAGATATTAATTACATTTACTTATTGAATTAATGTTCTTTATTCTTGATGTTAATAGTTTTATTGTGGCAAAAACATTTATTTATTTCTTTATTTTTACTTTAACCTTATAACATCTATTATTCATAATTTTTGGTGCTTTAAGTATTAACATTTTTCTGGGAAGAAAATCTGTGCCATAATTGTTGGGTAAGAGATCATTATTAGACTCCAAGCTGTTTCCTAAGAGTTTTCAGCCCAATCAACCAATTCTCATCTAGTCAAATTTTTTACATTTCTTTCATCACACACACACACACACACACATACACATTTAAGGTTGAAAGTCTGTGCAAAGCATTTTCTTTTTCCAACCATAATGTTGTCTTTGCTTTGTGTTTTAACGAATTCAGAAATATCAAATAATAATCTTAATGATAATAACGGTTTCAAATTTTGGCACAAGGCCAGCAATTTCAGGGACACAGTAAGCCAGTAGTAGCAACCCCATACTTAAATGGCACTTATTTTATCGACCCTGAAAAGATAAACTGTAATATCAACCTCGGTGGAATTTGAACTCAGAATGTGAAGATGGACAAAATACTACGAAGCATCTTGCCCAGTGTGCTAATGATTTTGCTAATGATTTTGTGCTAATGATTTTGCTAATGATTTTGTGCTAATGATTTTGCCAGCTTTCCACCCTCATCATAATAATAACAGCAATTCGGCTCCTATTTCGGTGGGTGGGGGTATTTTTTTCTTCTTCCTTTGATATCTACCAAAGCCTAATCATATGAAGTCATCTCAAGTTATCCTATTTATCTTGCATACATTTATATACAGTCAGGTGGTTCTAGGTTCAATCCTTGATGCGTAACCACTTAAACAAGCATCTTCTGCCGTAACCTCTGGTTGACCAGTGCCTTGAGAGTGGAATTAAGTTGACCTCTTATATAGACAGTCACTGTTTTGGGGATAATAGACTATTCTTTCACTTGGTTTAATACTTTAACCGTTCAGCATTCAGATTACTCGGTGTCAAATGTAATGCTTTATTTATTTATTCGCATTGTTTTGAATTAATCATGCATTATCTCATAGCTTTAAGATTTTGATAATATGATTATTATTTTTAGAATGATATTATAGGGCAGGTGTGAGAGGATGGATCTAGCCAGTTTGAACATAAAACAGGTCAAATATTTGGATATGGCCAGCTTAAATACTAGATTTAATGCTAGTACTCCACCCATTGGCATCTTTTGTGGAATCCAGCTTGTTGCAAACACTTGGATCAGGTCTCCAGTCTGAGAATAACCCATGAGTTGCGTTGATTTCCTCTAGATTTGGCAGCCCAGCCAAATAAATGATGGACTCAGTCCCTTTCTACCTCTGATTATGCCATGACAAAATTAAAAGAAATTACTCACCATTTTGTTCTTGACATTTGAAATCTTTCAGATATTGGTTAAAATAGATTCTGTATGCAACCCAATGGCTCACAGTTTTTCCTTTTTTTGTTTTTGAGGTTTACTAGGATTTTTTTTTTTTTTATTCATCTTCACCCATTTCTCATTCCATTTTATTCATCATCATGAGACTGGAACATTCCAAAAAAATTAACTTTTTAATGATTTGTAGTCGTTGCTCGGTGAGTATGCAAGTGTGTGTGTGTGTTGTGTTATCTGTCCATTTGTTTTACTTTTAAGACGATTGACCCAACATGGCCAGATATGCTTTCATGGAAGATTGGAACCAGAAAACATTGTCTGTATGACAGAGATGCTCATTTGAAGTGTTACACTATTCCTTTTTGTAAATCAATCAGTTCAGTAGATTATCCCAGTCAAGCTGAAAGTATGTATTGGGTCTCATTATAATTTCGTTTACCTTAATCATATAAATTCCATGAATCTCTCCATCAATTTCACAACATCAACACTAAAAGCCTTTCTCTTTTCTTTCCCATCCTTGTCGTATTTATTTCTAGTTCTTAACAAAGCGTTGTGTATTGTATTTCAATAATTCTTAAAATCTGGGATTTTTAAGCAGAAGATTATTTTGAGACAATTCACATAGTTATGTGTATTGTTTGTTTTCTTTTTTTTAATTAGAAAATATTTCTGTCAGAAATAAATCTTCAAAGGACTTAATGAGCTAGCTTTCCCATTTTAGACCATTTTTTCTTTATACAATCACTTCCATGCTTCCATGAACACAGGAACCTCTTATGCAGTTGTTCAGCCAGCCAAATTTTCCACTAATGGTAAGCTATCATTTTAGAAAAGGGAAAACACACACATTAGATAATGTCGTCCCAGGTTAAGGCTTTACATCATTTAAGTTATATATATTCGTTTTTGATGGATGAACTTAAAGTAGATAATTTAAGAAAATGATAGTTTGTAAATAATGGGTTAGAAATATTTAATGTGTGTGGGTTTGTGTTTAAGATACAATTGTCCCCTGTTCTTTTTCCCTTCAATTAAAAACCCTGTTTAGCCATCTTCAATTCTAAATCTTGTAACTGATGAATAACATACAAACAGACACATACGCACACGTTTCCAGTCTTTGAAAATACCATGGATTGACATGGGACAAAGTGCTTACACTATTTATTCCAGCCCTTTATGTTCTGGGTTCAAATCCTGCTTAGTTCAGCTTAACCTTTCATCCCTCTGAGGTTACTAAAATAAAGCACAGGCCAAGAATTGCCCTCGGTTTAATCAACTACCCCCCCTCCTGATTATGTGCCTATATTATAAATTCTTATCAATTATTTGACGAGTAACAAATAAAAACAACAGTTTCAAATACCATTGTGGTCAACTTTGCTTTTTATCCTTCTGGGGTCAATTTAGTAAGTAGGTGCTTATAAAGTACTTGGCAGACTCTACTTTCCTCTTAAATATAATCATTTAATCAGTTGAAATGCCAAATTCCTCTTAAATATGATCATTTAATCAGTTGAAATGCCAAAATCAGTGGAGCAACTGATTTTCAATGCTTTGCTGTATTTGGTCACATCCCATTATATTCCATGTTCAAATCTCATAAGATTGTTTCTATATTAGAAATCAGTTTTTAGTGGTTTTTACTTTATGCTTTATTTTATATATAGTTTTTTTTTTAAATATTTTAATAACTAATATGTCTTTTATTGCTGCAGTTCTGTTCTTTCATCAGATATTAATTCATTTCTGTATTGCCCACAGGGGGCTAAACATAGAGGGGACAAACAAGGACAGACAAAGTGATTAAGTCAATGACATCGACCCAGTGCATAACTGGTACTTATTTAATTAACCCTGAAAAGATGAAAGGCAAAGTCGACCTCGGTGGAATTTGAACTCAGAACATATAATGGCAGATGAAATACCGCTAAGCACTTCGCCCGGTGTGCTAACGATTCCGCCAGCTTGCTGACTGTTTCTTCAGATATTAATGATATAACACAGTTTTATTTATTGATGAGTTTTATTACTCTTAAATTGGTTGGAGTAATGAATCTAGTCAGGATTTTTGTTCTCTTCATACACAATAACAAAAACCATTGGTTGCCTATTTTGACCATCGTATGCTTTACTCTCACATGCAACAACAGTCACATTGTATTTAACATCTGCTATATAACTAAACTGTGTAGCAATGACCTCATAAATAAAGCGTCAATCCATGGGATCCCAAGATCATATTTTGTTCATGTTAGTACTGGATATCTGTGCAGAATGTCACAGAACCATAATTTGTTTCAATCTCAGAGAGAACTGAGTACGTATGGAAGGACTGATGATGAGTAATGTCGACAGCTTTAATTTACAATTTGTAATCATAATTCAAGGAAAATATTCTCCATCTACTCTCCCATAGCTCCTTGCTGTATTTTAGTTTATATTGCAAAAGATCTCTCACTGGAATTCTAGAGATCTTTTCAAGTGTTCTTAACTGATGTCTTTAAAATCCAGTTATTTCAAGACAGTAGCCACTGTGGTGGTTGATACACAACAGACTTTTGTCACAATTCTTCTGGTAGCTTGACAATTTCTGATCTGGTGCAGTAAAAATAATAACAATATACATCTCTCTCTCTCTCTTTCTGCCTCTCTTCCTCTCTCTTTTCAGATCAACGTAATTTGGACTGAGATAAAGGACATAAATAAATTAAATAAAAATATTAAAACCACCAAAAACAATACTGTACAATCATTCTATTCTTTTTCTATGTAGATTGGTCAAACATCTACGTTCCATGGCATTGAGAGAATAAATTATTTTTGTTTTGCATGAATTGGTGAATTTATATTTTTCTTGAATTTCCTTTTGAAAATCTTAAACACTTTCCGTTGAGATTGAAGCTGTTGTGGTTTATTGTTTCTTATGTTGAAATCTTTGTGATGTCCTCCTCTCTCTCACTCCCCCCCCCCG
>NC_068995.1:51009454-51010714 GCF_001194135.2 Octopus bimaculoides | reverse complement strand
TTTTTTTTTTTTTTTTTTTTTATAATTCATCTGGAATGGCTTTGGTTAATACACATTGAGACAAAAGAAGTTTAAAAGTCACCAGCTACTCAATAGATATTAAATTTACAGCTTATCTGTGTGTGAAGGTATACAAGCCTTGTGTTGTACTCAAGATCACAAGATTGTAGTTTCAATTCCCAGACCAGCAGTTCATTGCATTTTTGAGCAAGACACTTCCTTTTGCATTGCTCCAGCCTGCTCAGCCATAAATGGATAACCCTGTCATGGACTGGAGTGTAGGTGTAATGTTGGCCTGCCCACCTAGGCAGTGGGGGGGGACTCATTCAAAAGCTGGTTGATACAGCGATGGTGTGTGTGTGTGTGTATATATATATATATATGTTTTTTTAATTATTTACTTAGTTGGAAGAAGAAAAGCAATGCTCATGGCTGTTTTTAGGGCCTCCGTCCATGGTAGGAGGAAGTTATCAAATGCTTGAAAACCTTCCTGATGGATTACAACAGAATTGTCTCCGCTAAAAGCAGTTAATATTCTAGAAAGTGATGTCAATCTGAGAAGTAGGCAAAGACGACCAGAAATAGAAATGGCCTCTCTGACAGATTTCTACACTGTTTCCATTAACCAAGTTTAACTGACGAGGACCAAGTCTGTGGCTGCAGACACTTGGGTATGGTTGCTGCATGAGCAAATTGAAATCATATAAATGAGAAGTAAACTTCTTAAACCTCACAGCCATACCTGCACTCAAGAATGAGCGTTTAAACTCTCTTTACTCATCCATCACATGAATATCTGGAGTCTTGTTTATATAAACATGCATGGCCATAATTAGATGTAAAATGTTGGGTTTCGTCTATACTTATATGAAAGGGGGGAAAAATAGCACAGATCGGATTAACTTCAAACTAAAGAGAGGAGGACTGCTCGGAAAGCAAGAGTGCCACCGGGTTGTGACTGTTGCTACGTGCCCCGACTTCAGATGCCAATCGGGGGGTCATGCTAAAACGTTTGACCCGAGATCAAAAATAATAAAAAAATTAGTGTAATAGGTGTAATATAATATATGTATGGCTCCGGTGTGAATGTTCCGAGTCCTCTCTCCACCCACCCGCGTTCGCGGGCGTGCATTTTTTTTTTCATATTCGTTCACAAGTTGTTTTACACCTATTAGACTAATTTTAAAAAATTTTTGAGCTTGGGTCAAACACTATAGTTTAGAGGCTATGGACTGACGAGTTGAATGTTCCGAGTCCCCC
>NC_068995.1:51006644-51009419 GCF_001194135.2 Octopus bimaculoides | reverse complement strand
CCCCCGCTCGCGCATTATTTTCTCCATATTCGTTCACAAGTTGTTTTATACCTATTAGACTAATTTCTTTTTATTTTTGAGCTTGGGCCAAACGCTTTAGTTTGACCCAATCGGGTCGTCTAGAGAGACACGACAAACAAACCTCGTAAATGTCCAGACTTATTCACAAGGGAGGTAATTCCCGCTAAGGGAGACAACTCTAGCACTACTAATTTGCAATATAATTGAGCTGGGGTTTGATTCAAACTTGCCAGAACAGCTTTCTGTTAGCTTCTGAGGTACAAATATAGCTCAGGTATGTAGACGCACTTTATGATTCTTGAGCAGCCAATCCGATCTGCTCAAATAGTGCATCTTTTACTTGTTTCAGTCATTAAACAGTGGCCATGCTGGGACACCTCTTTGAAGTACATTTTTTTTTAAGAGCCTGGAAGTTATTGTATTGGTTTCTTTTGACAAACCATTACGTCAAGGGGATGTAAACACACCAACACTGGTTGTCAAGCAGTGGTGCAGAACAAACGGACAAAAGCACACGCATATCTAGATAAATATACATACCTATCTACATATATATATAGTTGAAATTTATAGAAAAGCAAAAGACGAAGACAGGTGTATAAACAACAAGCAGGTGTATTAATTTGACACTTGGGAAGGTGAGAAAGTCTTTTACGCTTCAAGCTTATGCTCTTCAACAGAAAAAAGAATACAAGATAAAACTCCTGGAAACTCTTTAGCATGGTATTAGACTGTGTTGAAAGCCACATCATTTTAGTCACACCATTAATGCCACTGGGAAGAATATTAACATTTTTTTATTTTTTATTTACTCAAAATAAAATATGCAGGATTTGTACCAACTTAGTCTGTCATTCAGTTAAATGGTGCTGCCTGGCCCTTAGATACCTTTATTACAGACTAAACTCTGTTGCAAGCTATCAGGCCAGGTCTTTGATCTGAGGATAATATTACTCCTTCCTGCTACCATTAAGAGTCATACCATTAAGAGTCATAAGAGTCATAGACACTGCTATTCTTCTGTAGAATAAACGAAGAAAAAAAAGACACCCCACTACAACAGTCAATATTAGTAAATTGCAGTTGTGGTGGTAGTGGTATGGGAGTCTCCCAATCAGCTGAAAATATAATTCAGTTTCGATTCCTAAATGAAAATTTTCTGCCTCAGTATACATTGCTACCATCACTGGCAAAAACATGAATATCACAATGTGCTGTCTCTTCCTTTAACTAGTTTATCTACATATGGAGCTGTTTTTTCTTGTCCTTTCGAGTGAAAAGTGAATATTTGGTAGCTTTGGTACCACATTATCAGCTCTTGTTCTAGAAATCCTTACAAGATTAAGGGGTTGAGTTTACTTCATAGGGATTTGAACTGGAAACATAGACACATGAAACTGAAACACTAAAAGGCATTTAATCCAGATCTCTTCCAATATTTTGTACACTGTGTTTACTGTGTGATTCTGGGGTGTTCATGCTTTCTCCGAAAGAATTAGTAATATTGAATAAATGAAAGTAGTCCAGCCTAGTAGTAAAATATTTAAATATGAAAAAAAAAGATCAGCTTTATTGAAAGAGCCTTAAGTGAAGCGGGTATCTTGGAGAAAGTTAGCTACAGATTTGGCACATAGACAAGCGTCGAGGAACAGCATGCATTAAAAGTTGGCTTTTATTCAAGTTGAGGTATGTAAGATTGACTTTCCCAATCTCTCTATGTATGCATGTATGTATATGTATATATATATGTAAGTTATTTTTTTTTATTAAGTTCCATGAGACACTTTCTTGAGAAAACTTGAAAACACAACTGCCTCATAAGCCAATTTATAGATTGAAACTACAAGTGCACCTGAGCGCTGTATACAATAAGTTCATTATTCTTAAAACATGGAGAAAAGCAATTCCTGGATTGGCTGGGTCTAAGCTGGAGTGGCTGGGGTAGTTAGACTGAATGGCTTTCTAACTTAGACTGGCTGAGCCTGTTTGGGCTAAAAACGATTGTTATTATTATTATTATTATTATTATTAGCAGAAATACCATCTCCGTGATGGTTTTATGCTGATCATAATAATAATAATCCTTCCTGTTATAGGAATAAGACCTAATATTTGTAGGGAGGGGTCTTGTCGATTTTATTTTCTTTCACTCTCTCTCTTCCTTTCTACCTGTCAGTACATCTCTCTTTCTAAAAGAAATCAGTTGTAGTCAGACCTGGAGAGGTATGGGACTGTCAGGTCTTAAAATGTTACCACAGCATCCCCACAATTCCATCAGGAGGGCCTAAAGTAAGACAAGGCAAGTACAATGTTGTAGCTAATTGTCATCGTCAGCTGTGATGTTTATATTACCAACAGTAATAATAGCAATAATTATCTTTTAAATTTAATTTCAAATTTTTCTATAGGGAAAATTAAATAAGATAATTGTAAATCTATATTTTTTCTTAGTTATTAATTATCTTAATTAAATGAAATGATAAGATTAATTTATTTCATGAAGAGAACTGGATGTTTGTGAGGGAAAAGATTATGCTAATTAAAGAATAACAGTAATTATTAAATTTGATTTGTTTGTGGGGTTTTTTTTTATTTTATTTTATTTTTTTTTGTTATTTTTCAATGTTTAATTTGTGTCTATTCTGGTTTAAAAATTTATCTGCTGATCATGTTAGAAAATTCGTATTTACAGAGGAATAAATTGGAGGAAATTTTTCAAAGAAACAAAGAATTCTTTTTTAAAGGAATGTTTTT
>NC_068995.1:51004693-51006450 GCF_001194135.2 Octopus bimaculoides | reverse complement strand
TTGTTAAAGAATTCTTTATTTCTTTTTAAATTTAATTCTTTGATGAAAAAAGGAAGAAAAGAAATGGATAAAGATGCCTTTGAGACTGAAAATAGCTATAGTGAAAGACATTGGTTGGTATTTCCGGTGACCAAAATTTCTTGAATGAAAACTGAGACAGAAGGTAAGTTACTTAGATTCACAAACAAACTAAATTTTATATAAAAAAATTTATTTCATCAAAAAGTGAGACTTACTTTCAGCTGCATACAGAATATGTGTATCTGTGTGTGTGTATAAATATATATTTTATATATATATGGTGTGTGTGTGTGTGTGTGTGTGTGTGTGTTTGTTACTGAGATTCATTTTTTTGATGTTTTAAGTCTTAAAATATCAAAATTTTGGAAAATGCTTGTTTGAATTTAAGATGTATTATTATTTAAAGCAAAATGAGCCAACATTCTTTCATTTTGGTAAAACTGGGTGATGGTGGGAAGCAGGGAAGTTATATGAAAGAATAAAACAGGGGTGGGGGATGGGGTGGAGAGAAAAAAAAACAAAATGTAAACTTGATTAATGACAAAAAAAAACCCCAAAAAAACCCCAGCAAAATAAAGTGCTTAGCTGACATTTGTATTTATAAATGTCTACTACACAGCAGTGAGGGAGGGAGTGAGACAGAAGGATTTAGTGAGAGGTAGGAAGAAAGAAAGAGGAAGGGAGAGGGATAGAGTGTGCGTGTGTATATATACATATATATACATGGGTTTGTGTTATGCAGGCACCAAGGTATCTATGGTACTATTTGATTCAAAAAGGGGGCTGGTTGTATGTCTGTTCCCCCCCCCCTTTAATTCCATTCTATACAGACAGCACTGTATGGCAGTCCATACTTGGACAGTTCTGGTTGCAGGTAAATTCTTTAACGAGAGGAAGCTACTGGTTCCTTTGCTCAATACTTCTCTCTTTCTGGAGAACAGAATAAGACATCGGTGGGATTTGAACTTCAGAAACTTATTACTGCAAGGCATTCTGTCTGACTCTCAAACAGCTCTGCCACTTCCCTCCTTCCTGGATCCAGTTCCTGCCCAAGTCGTATAGATTCATAGGGACCACTTTCCCAGGTTCTCTGGTGTATATATTCCCCCATCTTCCAACGAAAGGGATGCTGGTCCATCACAAGATTACTCATCTTTGCCAGTTGGGTGGACAGGAGTAACGTGAAATGAAGTGTTTTGCTCAAGAACACAATGCGTTGCCTGGTCCAGGAATTGAAACCACAATCTTATGATCATGAATCTAAACTATGTCCCTCCCCACTTCCTGGCTGTGGATGAAATAACATTTGAAAGTCATTCAAATAGAAATAGTTTTTAGAATTGGTGATACGGCTGAAGTGGAATTGGTATGACTATTGGGGGTGGGGGAGCAGGGCAGGGCAACAAACTCAATGAATAAAAAATAAAAATTCATACAGTTTCAAAAAAGTCACTGTATGTTGCTTTATATCAAGGCTGACCAATTTTAAACCAAAAATTAGAAACCAAAAATCAGGCATACGTTCTGGGAGGGGAAGCAAAATTAATTGTCAGAAATCACTGAAACTAGAATTCATGCCACAAGAATGGGTGGAGAATGAGGTGTTTGTGAGTGGAAAGTGGCAAGTTGAGGGTTTGTAGGTTGTACCCTGAGTAAGGCCTGTGGAACCCTGAGCATGACAAGAATGAGCAGAAAAAGAGACATCGAAAACAACAAAGACTGCTGAAAAAGCATAG
>NC_068995.1:50992555-51004683 GCF_001194135.2 Octopus bimaculoides | reverse complement strand
GCCACAAGAATGGGTGGAGAATGAGGTGTTTGTGAGTGGAAAGTGGCAAGTTGAGGGTTTGTAGGTTGTACCCTGAGTAAGGCCTGTGGAACCCTGAGCATGACAAGAATGAGCAGAAAAAGAGACATCGAAAACAACAAAGACTGCTGAAAAAGCATAGTGGTTCCCAACCAAATTCCATAGACACTTGGGGGAGGGGGTCCATATAAACTTTGGGGTGGGTGGGGGTCCACACAAGCAAAATAGTAAATTGGGGATCCACAGTAGTATTTTAAGGGTCCATGAAAAACATCTGGGTTTCTTTAATGTTTTTCAAGAGTTCAACTTACAAAAGTTAATGTGTGAAAAACAAAATAAGAAGAGTCTACAAAACTGGTTTTTAAACATCAAATAGCTTTGGGGGTCCACCAGGCTAAAGTAGTAATGAAAGGGACCCATAGATAAAAAAAAATGGTTGAGAATCACTGATCTAAAGGGCTCTGTCTGAAAAGAGGTAATCATTTGGGTCAGTACAATACTGTTTGGATGCAGGTCAGGTTGCCTGGACGAAGGTGTTTGTTGTAAGACCAGAAACAGCCAATAACTCCAGGATACAACATTGACGATGGGTCCACATACTACATGTGTAGATGTTGTGGATACAATTTTAATGAAAAAAAGAACTCAATTTGGGTGAAAGTATTGTTGATTAAACTGATTCTAGTATTTGACAAGCCCAGGATTTAAAGAGCCATGACAAGGTACTGCATGGCGTTTTGTTTCAAGTTTTTATGCTTCTTTTAACTCATAACTCTTAATAATAATAATAATAATAATAATCCTACTAAAGGCACAAGGCCTGAAATTTTGTGGGAGGGAACTAGTTGACTATATCATCCAAGTGTTCAACTGATCCTTAATTTATTGACCTAATAATAATGTAAGAAGAGTGGAAATTGGTAAAGAAAATCCAACATTTTCTGCTACTGTAGAGACAGTGGTCAAGGAACAAAAAGGGGGGGAGGCAATAGAAACATGGAAAGCAAACAACACTGGTGTTATTTCACCACATGCAATGATTAGACAGAAACTGAAATATTTTATACTAGCATTGACAGACACACACACAATGTTACAGTGAAGCTCTCACAACAACTTCACACATGAAACAAGCTCTTAACTCATTCAACTTCAGATAAAGCAATTGTAGTTGTCTGTATTTCATATGTAAATGGTATAATTTGAATTTTTATCCCGCCTCCTTTCATACTCATTTCACATGCAAACATCACCCAACTAACCAACATATCTATCTATGTACCTATCTACACACACAGATAGAGAGATAAACACTTATATGTATGTGTGTAGTTAAAGACAGCTTCAAAGATTATTTACATTGATGGATATTTGTCCTCATCTTGTTTGTTGTTAACACAACGTTTCAGCTGATATACCCTCCAGCCTTCATCAGGTGTCTTGAGGAAATTTTGAACCTGGGTTCTCATTCCTAAGCTATTTTTTTATGTTGTTGTTATTATTATTATTATTATTATTCAGGTCACTGCCTGGAATTGGACTTGGAATCTTGGGGTTAGTTCAATTCCAGGCAGTGACCTTAATAATAATAATAATAACATCGAAAAATACCTTAAGAATGAGAACCCAGGTTTGAAATTTCCCCCAAAACACCAGATGAAGGCTGGAGGATATATCAGCCGAAAAGTTGTGTTAACAACAAACAAGATGAGGACAAATATCCGTCAATTGTAAATAATGTACATAATTCCTCTTCTCTTAAATATAGAACTGTAGCTTCCAAGATATTTTCCAAGTTCAAGTTTCACCAGATGAAAGCATGATAATGCCCAAGAATACCATGCAGCCAAAAGCGAATACCATCTTAATTCCAAAATACCAGTGGCATGTATACGGGACGAAGATGATGTTATTTATATACACACATACATGTGTCATTCTCTCTCTCTCTCTCTCAACATATATATACTTTTCTTCTATAGGCACAAGGCCTGAAATTGGGGGAGAGGGATAGTCAATTTCATCGACCCCAGTGCGTAACTGGTACTTATTTCATCGACCTCAAAAGGATGAAAGGCAAAGTCAACTTTGGTGGAATTTGAACTCAGAACATAGCAATGGGAAAAATACCGCTAAGCATTTCGTCCAGCGTGCTAATGACTCTGCCGGCTTGCCACTTTTCTCTATGTATATATATACATATATATATATATATATATATGGGAGAATATACGAAAAAACAACAACAGACGAGGACAGGTGGTGTAAATAACAAAAGGATATATATATATATATATATATATATATATATATATATATAGTAGAATAATAAAAAGAAAGTTCTTGGTATGTATATATATATATATATATATATACATACATACACATACATACACACAAATCAGGATACATAGATAAATAGAAAGATCACACACACACACACATATATCATTGATTAATGCTCATGGACTTTTTCATGCTTGCATGGATCAGACAATTTGTTGAGGGAGATTTTCTACAGCTGGATGTTCTTCCTGTTGCCAACCCTCACCTATTTCCAAGCAAAGTAATATATGTTTAGCAGCACTTTTAAGATGCTCCATATAAACTTATCAATTACAAATAAATCACTGGTCCAACAATTAGGTATACTGATATATTGATAAAGAGAGAGGGAGGTGATAAAAAAAAAAGGGGGGGGTTACAAATTGTTGGCATCACAACCAAATCTGAGAGAGAGAGAGAGAAACAAGGAGGAAGAAGAGAGAAACATATACTGTTCTTAACATAATGTGTTGGTGTGAGAGAGGAGAGCTATACCCTAGAGACATTTATAAGAAAGACACGAAGCGAGAAATTTTCATAACAGACATTATGTATAGATATGTCATTTGCTTTGGGAAGAATTTCTGAATGAAAGCTTGTTTGAACATTTTTATGTCCTGAAAGCCTACGGAGAAGGAAGATACATGGCTAGACAGTGGAATTACATCAAATGTCTTGTTATACTGAACTGTCCTTTATTTTTTTGTATTTGTCTTATGAGCAATGAATATGGCATTTGTGATGTCAAAATATCAATTGTTAACAATATCTATGTAAAATGGAATTGAAAATTGTATTGTAGTGACCCTTATTTCTATTCTTTTAACTGTTTAACTGTATCTATAATTGCCCTATGTGTGTGTGTGTGTGTACATATAGATATACGTGAGAGTGTGTGTATCTGTATAACTTTACCACAGCAAATTTGATCCACCTATCAATCTACCTATACACACACAAACAACGCTTGTATATGCACACACATACACACAGATACAGAAAGGAAATACACAATGATGTAAACAATCCAGCAAAAAACAAAAAAAAAAAGAATTCAATACAATGAAATAGAGAAAAATAAAATTCTGGAAGTTTCAGCTTAAATGAGTAACATTTCACACAAATCACATGCGTAATCAATTGTCGTCAAATACTTTTATGAGCCAAAAATATTAAAACCAAGGTTCAATTTTGGATTGAAAACCCCTATGCTATAGCTAAAGTCTACATGTAATCATCATAGTCATCGTTTTATGCCTGCTTTCCATGCTGGCATGGGTTGGACGGGTTGTCACATTCTGAGTCAGCTCCTATTCAGAGTCACTGCCTTCCGAGATGGTGTGGAGGACCATGACTTGCTATTCATATTTCATGTGTGGTGTGGCTTCTATGGCTGCATGTCCCTTTTGTCACCAACCACTTTACAGAGTGTATTGGATATATATTTTATCATGGCGCCATCACTGTGTGTGTGTGTGTATGTGTATGTGTTGCTATTATTATTATCATTATTATCGTTATTATTTGAAGCTGAAGCTTCTTGAATCGTTGCAGGCATTGTAAATGTAAGAAGTAATAAAATATACAGTCTATTTTATATGTATTGAGTACTTTTACATTTGCTGGTAAATACAAGCATTCATCAAGCCACACACACACACACACACACACACACACACACACACACACACTTCTATATTCGTTTCTTCTTTCTTTGAAAGAAGAATTTGTTTTGGTACAAAGGAAAGCAAAAATAAAACCAAAACATGACAAAAGGAGAGAAGGCAGATCAAACACTTTTTTTCTTCTTCTTCAAGTTGTTCTAGTTCTTAGTTACAACATATGCAACATGTAAATTCACTTTTTTCTTTCCCTTTCTCTTTCTTTCTCACACACATGGACAGTACTGCTGTCCATTCTTTGAGTGCACATACCCTCCTGTCTCTAGTAATACATGTCCTTCATATGATTACATGCAGCATATTCATAGCATTGAAGCACACACACACACACACACACACACACACACACACACACACACACACAATCAATTACTTTTCTATCGCCATGTTTTTGTTAGGTTTTTCCTGTGTAGCATTAAACACACAACCAGTCATATAGCATTCAATATTATACATAACACATTCACACACATATTTAAAAAAGAAAAAATTAATTTTGAGCACTCTTTTGACCCATAATTAAGTATAAAAAATGTAGAAATGTTTTATCTGTCTTCAAAAAATCATACATTCTTCTAATTGTTGAAAATTCCTTTTCTTTTAAGCAATGTTATTTTTGATTTTCTTTTTTTTTTTACAATTTATGCTATTCTCATATTAAAAAATAATTTTGTTGTTGTTACTGTTATTGTTGTCTGAGTCAACTTTTACTCAGATCAATACCTTTAATTACTCCATCAGGTAAACACCTGCTTTATATTGTTCACTATAGTTTAGTCAACACTTATCCTGTGAACATAGCCGTTATTGATAGCTGATATCAATGTGTCATTCACAGCCAACAAAACGCACGGCTATTGCACAGATATTCAAAGCAGTGTCAAAACAAACAATCTCGGTCACAATCCTTTCGGAGATAGTGTGTTGTTAACTTTGAGATTCTCTCTTCACAGTAGCAACAATAAGTTCCTGCAGTTCCAGTGATTCTTTCAGCTGTTTGCTAAGCTGGTTGTGCAATTCAAGTACTTCGTTATTCTCGAGTTCATAAGTGGATTTCGCTTCATTCAACAATCGCTGTAGATTTTCGGCCTTCACTGTAGCTTTCTCTTTATCAGAATCTATTTTCTGCAAAAGAAAACAAATGGAAAGGTTTTAATGACACAAAGATATTTACAGGTCAATTTACAGGTGTGGCTGTGTGGTAGGAAGCTTGCTTCCCAGTCACATGGTTCCGGGTTCAGTCCCACTGTGTGGCAACTTGGGCAAGTGTCTTCTGCTATAGCCTCAGGCCGACAAAAACCT
Source organism: Octopus bimaculoides (assembly GCF_001194135.2). Lineage (NCBI taxonomy): Eukaryota > Metazoa > Mollusca > Cephalopoda > Octopoda > Octopodidae > Octopus > Octopus bimaculoides. The sequence continues at coordinate 50,999,356 of NC_068995.1, read as the reverse complement.
TGCAAGTGGATTAGGTAGATGGAAACTGAAAGAAGCTATCTTGTGTGTGTGTGTGTGTGTGTGTGTGTGTATATATATATATATATATATATATATACATACAAAGTATGGGGGTTTAGTTTTGCCATCATCATAATATGAATAGCACTGATAAGTTATTGTCCGTTCAAGTGTTTGACGGAACTCCTTGTTTATCCCTAGTTTCTGTGGTGTTAAAAGAGTCAGAAGCAACCCTCATTCTGGACAAAATCTCAGGGTTTCACAGATGACCTTTGTCACAGTTTACAGCAACTTGCTGTCCCTACTCCATGGGACCTATTTCTAGACAGATTGGTTCATTAGAGAGTTAAGTCTCTTGGTCTAAGACTCAAACACAAAAGTTGGTAAACAACTTTTGACCACACAGCTGGTTGCCTGGTTAGCCTGAACCATTTTAGTTATGCATACTTGCCTTCTTTATCGACACAAAAGAAGTCACAAGAATTTGTTTAGATTTGTATTTAATTATTTTACCTGTATTTTAGCCTGGAGAATAGCATTTTCAGCTTCTGCATTTGATAATTCTTTAATACGTCGATGAAGATGTTCAATTTCCTGTGAAACAATGAAAAAGAAACTCATTAGACACATCATCAACATCATTGGTGCTCAACCTTTTTAATATCTGGGCCAGATCCAAAACCTGGACCTTTTTAGAGGGCCATACCAAAAAAAGTAAAACACAAATCAATTAAAGGAAAATTTATTATATTTATAGAGAGAAGACTGTCGGGGGCAGCCATAAGGATGCTTGAAGGCTACATGCAGCCCTGGGAGCTGTAGTTGATAACTACTAATCAACATTAACATCACCATTTTTGCATCCACTGGTAAGGGTTGGACAAGACTTCTTGGGGCGATATATTGTCACCAGCCCTTTACTTGTTTTTCAAGTAAAGTCCTTTATTTCACATCTTCATATGTTGTTGTGTAACTGGGAGACATGTACAAAGTCTCCTCTGAAGTACTGTCCATGCAAAGAGATGCACACACACACACACACAATATAGAATGTAGCCATTTTACCTGCATCTTGTTTGAAGAATCTAATTGCACCTGGTTTAAACGGGAAGTTACTTGTGACAGTTCTGCTTTTACTAAATTATTACTTTGTTCTGAAGACATTGGTAAAGATTCTAATTCTTGAACCTTTCAAAGAAAAGAAAATTTGAAAAAAAAAGAAAGAAAACAAAAAACTAATTAGATGAATGAAGAAAGAAAAGAAAAAAAAAAGATATAAATGTTAAGACAATTTAAATGTTTTGAAAGAATATTTTTTGAGACGTAGATATAAACAAGATTAATTCCAACCAACCATGATAGCAAATAAATATACAATATTGCCAAGAAAACAATAATTCCTTCAGATTTGGGCACAAAGCCAGGAATTTTTTTATTGGGAAGGGGTTAGTTGAGTATCTTGACCCCAGTGCTCAAATGGCATTTATTTCATTGATGAACGGAAAAGTCAACTTTGATAGTATTTGAACTCAAAAAGCTGGCAGAAATACTGTCAAACATTTTGTCTGGTACTATAAAGATTCTGCCAGCTTTCTGGCTTCTAATTCTTTCTAATATAGACACAAGGCCTGAACTGCTGGGGGAGGGGCCCAGTTGATTGCATTGGTTTCAGTGCTTAACTGATCCTTATTTTATCAACACTGAAAAGATGAAAGGCAAAGCTGACCTCAGCAGAATTTGATCTCAGGACATAATGAATCGGACAAAATGCCACTAAGCATTTTGTCGGAGAGGCAAACATGCTGCCAGTTTGCCACTTTAATTATAATAATTCTTTCTAATTTTGGTACAAGGCCAGCAGCCTTAGGACTTGACTGGACCTTTATTTTATCAACCCTGAAAGGTTGAAAGGCAAAGCTAACCTCAGTAGGAATTCAAACCAGAATATGAAGCATGAACTCAAAATGAAGTGGTTGGCGTTAGGAAGGGCATCCAGCTGTAGAAACTCTGCCAAATTTAGATTGGAGCCTGGTGTTGCCATCCGGTTTCACCAGTCCTCAGTCAAATCGTCCAACCCATGCTAGCATGGAAAGCGGACGTTAAACGATGATGATGATGATGATGAATACTGCTGCTGCTGCTGCTACTACTTGTAGTAATAATAATAATAATAATAATAATAATAATTTCTACTAACAGCACAAGGCCTGAAATTTTGGTGGGGGTGGGACTAACGACCCCAGTGCTCAGTGCTTTCCCAAATGTGCTAATGATTCTACTAGTTTGCAGGAAGAAGAAGAATTTTCTAATGTAGACACAAGACTAGCAATTTTGAAATGATGATGTAGTTCTAGATATACAAAAATTATAATGCAATGCCAAGACAAGGACAAACAAACAAACACACACACACGATGGTCTTCTTTCAGTTTCTGTCACCCAAAATCCATTTACAAGGCTTTGGTTGGCCCAGGGCCATAGTAGAAGATACTTGCCCAAGGTGCACCACAGTGGGACTGAACCATTGGAAAGCAGGCCTCTTAACCACACAGCCATTAGGTGGGAATCTTGTAAAGGTTCATTTGAGATAATTAGATAGAGTTAATTAGTCTGGAAGATTCTCTGAATAAACCAAATATTTTCTCCGTACCCGTTTTTTGAGTCGGGCATTTTCCTCTTTGTAAGCTGCTAGTTGTTTTTTCCATTCTTCAACATTTGCTGTGCTCTCTTGAAGGGCTGTCGTCAATCTTTGGTTGTTGGCTTTCAATGTCTGCAGCTCAATTTCCCATTTTTTGGTGTTTGTTGAACTAAAATAAAGAAACAGTAAACATCTGAAATACTAACCATTTTCCAAAACAGACAAAATAAAACAAGATAAGACAGACAGACAGACAAAATAAGACAAGCAGCAGAGAGACAAAGAGTACTAATACCAAACAGTTCTGCAAATTTTCTTCATTTTTATCTATATTCTACAAGTAAAAAGTTTCAGCTAACATGTGTAGTGGGAATATTCAGCAATCAGATCATTATATTTGATGTGGCGATTCACCAGAATATTACCCACATGATCAAAACAAATCTGATCAATCAATATTTTAATCTGGCTCCAACAATATTTTAATCTTTTCGTGTGTTTCTTTCAGAGCCTAGCCATCAGTGTAAATTCAGTGCACCTTAGCTACTTAGAGAGAGAGAGCACTGAGAAACAGCAGAGACGAGATGGCAGATAGATGGTGAAGCGATACAGACATCTGAATTAGTGCAGATTATAAGAGGTTCTGGACTATCAGTGAACAGAAAGTCAACGTGTGTGTGTGTGAAACACGCATGTATAGTTTCAAATTTTGGTACAAGGCCAGCTAGTTCAGGGGAATGGTTAAGTCAATTCCATTGACCCCAGTGCATAACTGGTACTTAACTTATTGACCTCCAAAGGACGAAAGTCAAAGTCAACCTCAGCGAACTTTGAACTCAGAACATGACAGATGAAATGCCATGGATGAAAACGACACAAAACATTTTGCTATTTTGCCCGGTATGCTAACGACTCTACCTGCTTACCACCTTACATGCATGCTTAATGATAACAACTTCCATACAAAACTTACCTTTGGGCTAATGCCAACTTTAACCTATCATTTTCATATTTCAAATGGGCTTCGGTGACATTTCCAGGAAGACTAGTAGCAGAACTGGAGAGAGATCCCCGTCGCTGGTCTTGTAGATTACTTGTACTGATCTGGAATAAGAAGAAATGGTAAATGAGCAATGAGATTTTTCTATTTGACACTTATGATTTAACTTAAATAATGAGATGTTATTTACAAAGAGATTCACTCGAGTCTTGTTTAAGATCTGTAAATAAGTTCTTGCATAGGTCTCACATTTATAAGTGCATGTGTGTGTGTGTTGTTGTTGTTGCTTAGCCACCATGTCATTGTGTAATCCTATGACCAAAGGCCTTCCATCTGCAGCTTTTGAGAAGTTGCAAACACACAGATTAGATCTCCTATCTCAAGACTCATAGGTTTCTTCCTCCCTTCTCTCTCTTCCTGTTACTAGTCTCTGAGGTCTTGCATAAATAAAAGTCTTCGTTGGGGGTTGGAGCTGCCCCTCCTCCTCTTACTAAGCTATACACTTCTCTGAGACACTGGAACAAAGTATAATCCTCAGACCTGTTGGGTCTTGTTGAACCATCCAACCCATCCAAGCATGGGAAAGTGGACATGAAATGATGAGGATTTAGAAGTGTGAAGATAACTTCAATAGAATCCATCTTTGAGAATATCTGAATTTGAAAATCCATATTTAACCTAGGTCTACAGGAAAACTTTGATAAGAATATATCTTTGGATATCTTCTTTCTAAAATTGTTGCTGTTGTCAATGTTGTTGCTAAGCATCAGTTAGTTTTGATTGAATAAATATGTGATTAAAGTGGTTCCATCCACAGCTATCCTGTTTTATTTTATCTAAAACGACATTATTCTTTGCTTCCTTCCCTTTTATTTTTGGTATGGTAAGGTGTGATCTGAGAGAGAACTGGCTGCTATTTTTAAAATGTCAAGCAACAATGTAGAGATTTCCTCATCCAAAACCTCACTGGGTTGTTTCATTCTAAAACTTGTTTCTTTTGGTGCGTTTTAAAAAGAGAAGAAAAATGCTCCTTGGACATTATAAAACTTTGTAAGGAGGGCATCCAGCCATAGAAACCAAGCCAAAACAGACAGCTGGAGCCTGGTGCAGCTCTCCAGCACCTGTCAAACCGTCCAACCCATGCCAGTATGGAAAACAGACATATGATGATGATGATGATGATGATGCTGTGTATTTTATTTTTGTACTGAATACACCGTATCTCTACATGTTGTAACATACAACTAAAAGGTATGGTAACAGGAAATGTATCCAAGCATCAAACACAACCTCAAAAGACGCATCCAATCCATGCCTGTGTGGAAGAGTAAAGAAAATTATGATGATGATGATGATGATGCTATGATAAGAAATGAGGAGGGAAGATTCTGGTTGTAAATCACCAACGAAATATAATAACTAATCAGTTTATTACCTGTTAATTAGTTTATTGTGAGGACAGTAAAAGTGATCTAATATCAATAGATTATCTTTCCTCTTTACGTCATACTACGTGCAGTTTCATTAACAAAAACACATTAGTTGTCCACTTCATCTGCTAAATTACAAGGTGTCTAATACCTAAAGTCAGATATGACAAACCTGAGCAGATTTTTATAATGACAGTTAATTACTTAATTACTTTATGGCTATGAGACTGAATTTACCTTCAGCTCATTACAATGTTAACGACCCTAACAACTTAAAATTGTAAAACACCCAAATAGACACTGTAAATAATTACTCAGGAGCACCAAATGCATGAAAAAACAATAGTCAAGTTAGTATTAACATATTTCATTCTTGAAGTATTAAAAAGCTAACTAGAGACAAATATACAGAGAGAAACAATGAAAGAAACAAGGTTTTTCAACGAGGACTGGAAATGCACAACCTTCCTTGTACGTCAGTCATCCACATTTAAAGACCCCACATCATGTCTAGACAAGAGTACAAGCACACTCATGAGTATCTGTGTGCATGAGTGTATGCGTGTGTGTATATATATATATATATATATATATATACACACAGTAGAACCTTGGTTTACAAACGCCTCTGATCACGAATAAATTGTGATTTATATATATATATATATAGATAATCGGTCATAATGTCTTACGTTTAAGATGATTCCCATGCTTTCCCTGATGAGAAGTTTACAATTTTAATATCAAAGATCCCTATGGATCACACAGGTTGTAATCCTTTAAAACATATGTAGGAATAAAGTATGCAATTATAACATGCGTTTTCTCCAATCCTTAAATTCTTAAATATACTCAAATACCCAAAATTTCAAGGAGTTCCTGCCTTAAAAACAGGAACTAAACCACAGTTATTTTGTGTTCTTTGCTACATTGGTTTCTATTAACCCATTTATTCTATCAGAAGAATTTTTATTCATTAAGATAGAAGAAATACACATAATTATATATATATATATATATATATATATATATATATATATATATATATATACATATACATATATATATATATAAAGCATGATTTATTTGTGATCAGAATTGTTTGAAAACTGAGGTACTACTGTGTATACACACACACACACAGTGGGTTTCTTTCAGTTTCTGCCAACCAGATCCAATCACAAGACTGTAGACGGCCTGAGGGCTATTGTAGAAGACATTTGCCCAAGGTGCCGCACAATGGGTCAGAACCCAAGACCACATAGTCAGGAAGCCAGCTTTTTAACCAAACAATCGCACATATTTATACAGACACACACATACACACGAGTGTGTGTATGTGTGTATACTCTTACAAAAGATGTTGATAAGATATATTTGTCTTTGAAAACCAGTATCAAAGCTCAGTGTAATGATGGTGCAAAGTGTGGTTTATTTGTTGTTATGTATTTGTCCCTCTATACAATATATTTTGGTGATATATATTCAATATTAGTAACAGGTAGTAATAAAACCTTCTCTATCTCCTCCCCCATCTCTCTCTCTCTCACACACATATACACAAGCATACATAGAGCTCCTACTCTTTCTCACAGTCTTCACATCTGCCCCCCCCCACCATCGCCACCCATACACACACACACACACACACACACCCAACCCCAGTCTCCCATGCAGAATGGAATTGATGAATAAGTGGAATGTGAAATTTATTGATATTCTTACTGTCCAGC
>NC_068995.1:50985913-50991232 GCF_001194135.2 Octopus bimaculoides | reverse complement strand
TTACTGCAATATGCATATACACACACATACACATACAAACCACACACATGTGTATAATTATTGTCATGTATATATATGCTTTTATAAACAGAGGCTAAACCATCAACTACATAGATACCTGCATATACACAACAGATAATATATACATCATCATCACCGTCATCACCCACTACTATCACCATCATCACCGACACTATCATCATAATCATCATCACCCACTACTATCACCATCATCATCCTATACATACAGCCTTTCACATATACAACAGATGATATTGCTGCATAATAAAACCATAGAATATCTAAAAATACATTAATGAATAGAGAGAAAAATTGAATAAACTAACAAGAAAGCTCAACAAATACAGGAAAACAGATGTGGTACAGAGGAGACAACACGCAGATACTGTGTAAGGTATGATGGACTAAGAAAGGAAATATTGAACAGAAAACAAGGAATTGTTAATACCTCATATGCCATTAGGATAGCAGAAATTAGACAGATTTTTTTTTCTCTTCCCTTATGTTGGGTCTGCAGTGAATAATAAACCACCAGAAAGCAGACAGAGCAGTTATAAACAGAAAGAGAAATGCAGGGGAAAAAAGCAACTAAAAATAAATAAAACACCCCAGTATTTTTTATAAAATATTTTTTTAATTAATTAGAAGACCCTGCGCTTTGTATGCATAATCCTCACACTTTAATAACCCACTTGGAATCATGTATCAGTATTTAATAGGTTTGCTTTCAGAGACATTTGCCGTAATCAAATTTGAAAAAAAAACCCCAGAAAAATGTCTGACAGAAATACATTAAAAAAGATATCCCAGGATGTTTACTTCTAAAATCTAACAGTGTAAAAGAATTAATATATATGTATGCACACACACACATGCAGGATGCGATGGGTAAATTGTCGCTTGTTTATACTTTTAATTTCATGCATGTGCATTGTTTGTTTTGATTTTGTTAACTACACAGTATAGCAGGGTCAGTTGGGCACCCTCTGTGAGAAAAACAGCACTATAACACAATTCACTCTGTCAGAAATTTGGAAATGATATGCTGCACTGCTTGGCATTCACACCGGAAGCTCCAATATGAACATTTCAGAGCATTTGGGTGACAATCTGAGGACAGTGCAGAGGATTCAGAAAGAGTTGGATGAGTCTAATGGTGAGTATGAAGGTACGGCAGCTCAGAAACCTAACTTTGATTGTTCTGATAAGAAAAGAACACCTGAATTTGTTGGTGAGATCCAGGCCATGATTGACAACGATCCCTTCAAGTCAATCAGATGCATTGCCAGGGACACGGGAGTGTCTGAGTTTCTTATCAGGCAGGTAGAGAAGATGAGAAAGGGCCAATATTTATCCCAAGTCAACAAGAGGAAAGACCACGCTATGAAGCTTTTGAACAAACTGAAGCATCCCCTCCAACCAAACATGCTTTGGTTTTTCTCAGACGAGAAATATTTCTGCCAGGATCAGATGGTGAACACACAGAATAACCATTGGCTTGCCGTGTCCCAAAAACATGTACCAAGAGAATTTTAAATTAGTTATTTTTAATGGCAGAACTCAAGGAGGTAGATAAGACTATAAATGATAAAATGTAAATATTGGGTTAAAAAATGGAAAAAGTGGATGACTGGCCATGGGACTCAGATCCATATAGATATGACTAGACTAGCTACATCCTGAATCAAGATCCTTCCGGCTTTGTTTTATGCTTCAAGCTGGTAGAAATAACAGCCAAATCTCCATCAAATGACACCTTATTATCTTCTTTTTTTTAAATCCAAAAAACAAGACTACATTGAAGAAAAGATATAGGCGTGTTCCCTCATGATACAGAGGCAAGGGGTGGGACAGGAGTAGAGGGAATGGGAGAGGGGCAGGAAGAGGTGGAAAGAAGGCAAAAGGAGTGGGAGAGAAAGAGGCAGAAGTGGGCGAACGGAAAAGGAGTGGGTGGGAGGGGGAGATGATTTTTAACTCGGGCATAATGCTACATATTTAAGAGGAGAAGGCGTTGTCCATTGTATCAGTCGTGTATTATTTGACTGGCTCTTTATTTTATTGATTCTAAGATGATAAAAGACAAAGTTAACCCTCCAAGGAATTTGAAGTTGGAATGCAAAGAGCCCTAAGTAAATGATAGAAGACATTCTGTTGACCCACCATCCTTGTTCTATATATAATTAAGAAATTATCACCACATTATTGCAAACGTAACACTTTTTACACTAATCGTCATCATCATATTCATCATTATCATCATTTAACATCCGTTTTCCATGCTGACATAAATTGCATAGTTCGACAGGAGCTGGCAAACCCAGAGTACTGCATCATGTCCCACTTAGGCATGATTTCTATGGCTACATGAAGGTCTTTTCCTTCAGAGAGTAGCACAGATTGTACGATGCTTGTGTTAGAACAGTGATGCTGCATGGCAGTGGGACATGAGCCTTGAATGCATAGGATTTGAGAAGAATGGAGAGAAATGAAGCTAGTGCACTCTGTTGGATGTGCAATGTGTGTCAAGATGACAAAAAGAGGTCAAGAGAATGCTTTGGATGAAAGAGGACAGCGTAAAATTGCCTGAGAAGAATTATGTATCAAGTTCTTTTTTCTTCTGTAACTAAGTGCTATGTAAAAAGCACCCAGTCCACTCTGAAAAGTGGTGGGCATTAGGAAGGGCATCCAGCTGTAAAAACCGTGCCAAAACAGACAATGGAACCTAGTGTAGTCCATTGGTTTGCCAGCTCCCATCAAAATGTGTCCAACCCATGCCAGCATGGAAGACGACAACAATGATGAATCCATACCGGGGGTTTCATAGCACAGACCAAACATAGAATTAAACAAGAGCTACAGGACAAAACAAACTTGAAACCAACATTAGATATGGATGCTGTTATTCATTTGGTTATCTTATTTTAAAGGGATTTATGCTAAGAGAAAGATCGGAATGCATACTGATTAAACAGTAAAGACATCTCGATCATCACACTGGGAAATAATCTTCCAAGAAGCATTACACAACAGCATGGGTTAGTGGGGAAATAATCTGAAATCTAGAAAAATCTAAATGAATGTTTGAAAAGTGGGTGGATGATCCTTGATGCCATGTGTGAAAAATTTAATTGAATTACAAATGTAGGTCAATGACTAAGAAAAGGATATGCTGGCTTCAATAACACATGGCGGTTTGTTATTGATTTAATCAAACTAACATTGCCATGCTGAATCTTAAGAACAGAAAATGATAGAGAACAACACAAGTAAACGCAACTCTATGCATGAGGTGAGTCATTGTCAAGAGAAAGATGGTCTACCAAAACAAGGATTGTTTGTATTTAGACATTTTTAAAAGTATTATTATGTTTAAAGTATGTTAAGAGTATTATTCCCCCTCTTTCTCTCTCTTTGCACACACACACACGTACATACATGTATGTACACTCACATATACACATACACATATGTATACCTGCACACAAATATTCACACATCTTTGTAAATGCACTCTATACATACATATGCATACGTGCTTACACACACACACACACACCATTTCACAAAGTTTCATAAGTACAATGGAATTTTATATATATATAGTTTGATGATGGCTTAACTGGCTGAATGAAACCTTGAAGTCACTGTCAACAATATTCTTGTTTAAGAATAATAAATTTACGGTTATTGATTTTTGTGGCAAGATTCCTGTGTTGAAACATATTATTGTATTTTGGGATGGTCATTTTTTTTTTTTTTTTTGGCCAAATAAACACACACACTATATGTTCGTTCTTTACTCGTTTATTACTGTTCTTATTCTAACTCATATCCATTGTCTGGAAATCTTTCATCACACACCTGTGACCTCTTCAGCGTCACTTTCCATCTCCGTGTGCACTCTTCCTCCAATTATCTCATTCTGTTCTTCTATGCTGTGTATCCTTATATGCATATGCGTTTGTGTCTGTATTTGAGTGAGATAAGTGGAGGAAGAGCACACACAGAGACGGAAAGTATTGCTCAAGAGGTCACAGGTGTGTGATGAAAGATTTCCAGACAATGGATACGAGTTAGAATAAGAACAGTAATAAATGAGTGAAGAACAAATATACAGTGCATGTGTTTATTTAGCACAAAATAAAATAAAATGACCATCCCAAAATAAAACAATAATAATAAATTTGTATTCTACAAAAGTGTAGAGTAACCCATCAAATTAATGTAAACGGGTTTTAATTATAACTGTGATAAAAACAAACACACACACACATCCATCCATCCATCTATATATATATAGGTCACATGTTGGTGGCATGTAAAAAAACACCATCCAAATGAGGTCGATGCCAGTGTCCCCAGACTGGCTCCCATGCCGGTGGCATGTAAAAAGCACTATCTGCACGTGATTGATGCCAGACCCACCTGACTGGCTCCTGTACCGGTGGCTTATAAAAAGCACCCACTACACACTCAGAGTGGTTGGCGTTAGGAAAGACATTCTAACAGTAGTCTAAGACTCTTACCCAATGTATCTTCCCAACACGGTAGGATTCTGAGGAAAGCTGATGCTCTTCCAAATAAGTTGAATGATAACTTAGAAAGCTTCCACTTCAGACCAAAGAGAGCCGCCGCAGCAAGAGCATTCTGCTCTGGCTGCGATTTAATTGCATTCACTTATAAAATCGCTCATTATTTGTTGTAAAATAATTGGTAGTGTTACACAGAAACAATAAGAGCAAACTGTCTGAGATAACGATGTATTGTTATTAACTTTAATTACACACAGACACACACATCTCAATAGATGGCTTTGTAATATATATGCAGCTACTGTCAATAGGTATTGGTGTTGGGGTGTATATTACAATATATACTACACATGAATTTTTCCACAAGCTCCTTTTAATATGCTTATCCTTATGTATATAAGAAAACTGTCCAATGAACAGGAACATGAAACTGAGTAACAGTGTATATATATATATATATATATATATATATATAGGTAGTCGATAGCTTCCGCTATCTGGGCGACCAAGTTAGTAGTGGGGGTGGGTGCGCTGAAAGTGTAGCTGCTAGAATAAGAATAGCCTGGGCAAAGTTTAGAGAGCTCTTACCCCTGCTGGCGACAAAGGAACTCTCACTCAGAGTAAAAGGCAGACTGTATGACGCATGCGTACGAACAACCATGCTACATGGCAGTGAAACATGGGCTGTAACTGCTGAGGACATACGTAAGCTTGCAAGGAATGAAGCCAGTATGCTCCGTTGGATGTGTAATGTCAATGTGAATAC
>NC_068995.1:50974673-50985451 GCF_001194135.2 Octopus bimaculoides | reverse complement strand
GCGGGTGGCACATAAAAGACACCATTTCGAGCGTGGCCGTTTTCGTGCGGGTGACACGTAAAAGCACCCACTACACTCTCTGAGTGGTTGGCGTTAGGAAGAGCATCCAGCTGTAGAAACTCTGCCAAATCAGACTGGAGTCTGGTGTTGCCATCCGGTTTCACCAGTCCTCAGTCAAATCGTCCAACCCATGCTAGCATGGAAAGCGGACGTTAAACGATGATGATGATGATATACACTTTATTTATAAAGCTGCAAAAATATCACAAAAATTGTTACTCAGAGTTTCACGTTCCTGTTGCCTTACAGTCTTAAAAAAAGGAAAGGGCACATGAGATAATATAGACTCAAAGATATTACAAAAACAAAAAATAAAACAAAACAAACATAAAAGAGACATGATGTTTTCAGCTGAACAGCTTTTGATCAGAGATAAGCTAGCTTAATTGGGGTTGAGCTGGGGTCAACGAACAATAATAACAACTGAATTTAGTTGAAACCTGCAGACGGACAGACCACAGCTGTTGGGGACAGAAAATAGGGGAAGAGGTTCATAAACTCCTCGCATTGAGACAATCAATATCCACTACTAAAATGGACAGATTATGATGATGATGATGATTGGTATTATATTAACCCAGTGCAATTCCTTTCATAGGTGTATAGGTGGTGACCTGTGCTGGATTAACCATTAAGCAAATTAAGTACATGCTTAGGGCATCGCGGGAAAGGGAACACCACAGAAATGGTAAATGGTTTATGGCACAAAAGAAATCACTCTAAACTTGCTATAATAATAATATTTGAAATGGTTTATGTGATCAGAAATATTTCAAAGTATCCATGGTGCCATAGTGAGGATCTGGTCAAAGACTTTGCAATTAAAGAAAAAAAGTAAAAAAATTTTCAAATATAAATAAAGTGGAAGTATACAAAAACAAACAATATTTTTCATCTTACTCTTGGTTTGGTTTCATTTTGGAAAACAGACATTTTATGGTTTAATATTGTTTATATTTTGAATTAAATATATATATATGGGGCACCAAAATCTTTGAAGTGCTTAGGGTCTCTATGGGTTTTAATCTGGCCCTGGTGGTGACTGGAGCCCTCCTCACCAACTTACTGGTTGGGAAAGGGTCCCCCACATCCTTTCTAACCCAGCAACAAAAATAAGGCTCATCACAGAGTAGGAGAACTTCTGACAGAAAAGCCACCAAATAACCAAGAGATGAGAGTGGGTCTAGCATGTTATCTGTCTATTGAAACAGACATTAATGCACACCTGTGCATCCCACCCCCGCACACATACATACCTGAGACTAAAATTTTCAATGGATGTTTGAATATATACATGCCTCGTTATTATTGTTGCTGGTTTTATGTTTTGGTTTGGTGGCTGTTGTGTTTAATCAATTTGGAAATGACATCAGCACGAAACGTATATATATATATATACGTGAAACAGTTTTGATTCAGAAAGGTCATGTAAAATCATAGAAAATACGACACTTGAAGGAATGAATAAATAATTCTTTTGCATTGAATAGTAAGGAATTCTGACTATGATAGATGAAACCTACATAAACCTTGGATCAACATTAAGGTGAACAAAGACTGTCATTGAATAGAATCTAATGGCATTTTATCACATGTTTGTCTCAATGAATGTATACATACACACACACACACACACACACACACACACACACACACACGCGCGCCAATGTATACAAATACACAGACGTGTGTGTGTACTATATACAGTCATGCATGCTTACATGCGTGTGTGTGTGTGTGTGTGTGTGTGTATGTATGTATATGAATAAAATATACATATATATTTACACATACACCCACACACACACGTATATGCATATATATATATATATATATATATATAAATAAATATAATGTACACACACATATTCATGTGTATGTGTATACATACGCACATACGACGTAAAACACAAAGCTGACATCAAGAACACCTGGGTGAAATTTTACTGAAATTGCTTTCTTTCATAATTTTTTCAAGAAATGTAAAGTTTAGTCAACTACGCATTTCAGTTTAACCTCTTAGTAAATTAAACACTTGACAATAAAAGGATATTTATTTAATTACCTGTGTACATGTATGTTTTGTCTTCCCGTTGCGGCAAGGGTTAGATGAATATAATACTGAATACTACAGCATTTTGTGTTCTAACACAAACATCCATTTCTAAGTGGGGATAAATATCACCCTATTCTATCACTATTAATTATTTTCCAATAAGTCCATTGGCTGTTTGCAACACCAATGCCTGATTAGACATTGTGATTCTATATATATCACTAGCAGGCATATCGCTGCTATCTCTAGCATTTGAGCATCTCCCATTCACAAAACCAAGGAAGGCTAATAGTAGTCTCAGCAGTTTTATATATATATAAAACTCTGTTGATTCACCAGAAGCAGTAAATTACAGGGACAATACAAATGTGGAGTATCCTTTAATACATTATAACCAAAGGGGTCCAATGTCCAGTACCCAAATTTACTTGTTTCCAGGCATCAGCCGGTAAATCGATTCTGCTTTCTTTTGAAATATTTACTCTTCGTATATTTCTTTGGAATATGAAATGAAAGTCAGAACAAAATGTATATCACCACGTTCTTTTGTTTAAAAAACTTTGTGAGCAACACATGTGAAAACGACTGCTTCAAGCTCGCATTTTCTCTCTATCAATTCCATTCACAAATCCATTCTTTCTATCAAATCCATCAGGTGGCACAGGGCAATTATAGAAGACAATTGCCCAAGGCACTATGCAGTAGGACTGAACCCAAAACCTCATGTTTTGGAAGCAATCTTCTTAACCACACAGCCAAGCTTGCACCAAAGCTACAAACACTTCTTTTAAAAATAAAAACAAACAACACTAAATCGCTTACAAAAGCTACTTACTGGTAAAGAGGAAAGACTTGATGTCCTCGTGTGACATAGTGGGTTGACTGGTGTAGTACCTGTTTTTTTCAAAGTATCATTGTCCATAGCACCATTTATTTCTTGCTTAGATTTTGAATGTTTTCTTGTAAGTAATTTCACCTCCTCAAAATAATCGTGGAACTGAAATTAATAAAAAAAATGAATATAATTAATATTGAAAATTACTGAAGACATTAAAATAAAAATTAATCTCAGACTGGAACAAAAATTTAGTAAAACATATCAGTAGGTGCTGGTGTGGCTGTGTAGTTAAGAAGCTTGCTTTACAACCATATGGTCTCAAGGTTCAGTCCCACTACATGACACCTTGGGCAAGTCTTTTATTATAGCTGCCCAAAGCTGATCAAAGCTTTGTGAGTGGATTTGGTGCATGAAAACTAAAAGAAGCTCATCATGTGTGTGTGTGTGTGTGTGTGTACACCCTTGTCTTGACATCATATGACAGTTGTAAGCAAGCATCACCATCATGTAAGTGGTAGTGTTTATTTCCAGTGTTGTATGGAAAATATGGCCGATTTTGAGAAATATTGCCTTGCTTGGAAACAGGAGAGGGTTGGTGACATGAAGGGCATCCGGCTGTAGAAAATCTGTCTTAACCTGACCCAAGCAACCATGGGAAAATGGACATTAAATGATGATGGTTATATATATGTTGTTTATACATTTAATGTCTTTCAGTGCTAGCATTGGAAAGCAAATGTTAAACAAGGTTGGACAAAGGGTGTATTTCAGTGTGTTTTATAGCTCCCACCAATGTTTTTCGAGTAAGGGATTTCTTAATCAACAGGTATCTGAATGTGCAGAGCAACTGGTCATAATGTCAACAAGTAATGTAAATATAACACTGCGTTGGTCAAGCAAAGCCATAGGATGCCAACATTTACACACACACACACACATACATACATGATGAGCTTCCAATAGTTTCTGTTGACCAAATTCATTTACTAAGCTTTAAGTCAACCTGGAGCTATAGTAGAAGACACCTGCCCAAGATGCTGTACAGTGGGACTAAATGAGATATCATATGGTTGTTAAGGAAATGCATTTACCACATAGCTGTGAGTGTGTGTGTGAGTGACTTGATCTATATACTAATTCATATACAGTTAAAGTGAGCCAATGTGGAAACTACATTGTTACTCAACTTTCTAGAAATAGCAACCAAATTCCATCAAGCCAAAGCCTCTATTGCATATTTACATATTGGCTGGAACAACTTCGATCATATATCTTTTCTCTCAGTTCTAGTGTGGAACTAAACAACAACTACATAATTGCAAACCTCAAATTCAAAGAGAAAGAATGACAGCCTATAATGTCCGTTTTTCTCAGGTGAATTAGCATGGCGTGTATGGGGTCTGCACCTGTGGCAGAAGCAGTTGTTATGCTCCCTTCGGAGCAAGTTGTCTCCCTTCGGTCCCTGCATAACACCCAATTCTTGTCTGCAGCACTAAGAAGGTGTATCATGCACAGTAACCACATCACAGCAAATTGCCATGGTGGATGGCAGAACCAGGTGAGAGCAGCTTTAAGGTCTTAAGTCTTCTATAAGAAGGTGTTAACTTTAGCAAGTGAGAACTTTCCCCAGACAAAAATAGTTAGTTTGACAACTAAAAAAAAAAAAAAAGCCAGCTTCAGTAAGCCTTGTGGACCTGGCTGTATAGTGCATCAAGATTTACTCTCTTGACAGCCTTTCCTCGGGAATATGGTAAACTTGAAAAGCATTACATTTTTATTTTTGTTCTAGTTTACATCCATTGATGATATTTCAACGAAATACACACACACACACACACACACACACACACACACACACACACACACACACGCACGTACGCACGCAGCTAGCTTCTGCAAAGTTTCGGTCTATTAAATTTCATTCACAAGACACTTTCGTTCCAAGGTTATGGTTAAAGGGGGCTTGTCCAAAGTGCTGTGTAGTGACATTGAACCTGAAATCATGTAATTACAAACTCTATAGCCACCTCACCATAGTTTACCCACTACAAAAGAAAGGAAAAAAGTGTATATCAATGACTAAATTACCATGCAGGAATTCTTGTGTGGTACCCCACCCCACCTTCAACCCCTTGTGACATTTATTTTGCAAACAACATCGAAATTTCATATGCTTACCTGATTGAGTTCTTTCTCTCCACTGAAACCAAGTCCATACACAATATTGGCACTAACATCTGACCACTGGCCAAATTTCTGAGAAGTCTTTGTAAAAACCATGCTCGCCGTAACTGTGCTGTTCACAACAGCCTGAAAAGAAAACAAAAAGAAAACAAAAAAAAATTTTAATTCATCAAAATATTTAGTGAAATTCAAATTTCAGAAAAATTTTGTTAGAATTTGCAACTTAACAAATTTTCAGACTTTTATCTTTTACTCGGACTGTGGCCATGCTGGGGCCACTACCTTGGAAAATTTAGTGGGACTAATCAACCCCAATATTTAATTTTAAGTCTAGTGCTTACTCTGTGAGTGTCTTTCGTTTAAGTTTCAGAGATGTACACAAACCGACACCTGTTGGTCAAGCAGTGGGGGTCAGGGTGGACAAACACAAATACATATATACGCTGAAAATTTCAGATCTGGAATTCAGCAATGTGGTGGAGTTCTTAAACCTGAAAAGGATCTGTGATGTTTCAGCTACTCATAGCTTTCATTGTTTTTCGATCTGTTGACATATGGTGTGGACCTTTCAACTATTTCCCACTTGATTTGAATGTGGTCTTCTTGTGTTATACTACAAACCCCATATGCGATTAATCAAATTAGTGGCTTTACTTTTGTCCCTTTTTAGCAGATGTAAATATATGGCTAAGTTCCTGTTGGTGAATTGGAAAATACCACCCTCTCCAAATTCAGCAGCTGTACTGCAGACATTAGGCCCCTATCCATTCAGCCCTTTGACTTTACAGTCAAAGGGAACATAAATAATTTTCCCCTTTTTTCTTTTTCATTTTCTGATGTTTTACATCAGCGTTCTTCTTGCCTTTTCTTGTATTTTCTCATGTTATATTGTCCTATTTTAGCTTGTTGTGGTATGTGGGCAGACCCTATGGATTGCATGAAGGCACCACATCTGCTATAAAATACTGCCTGAGTTGTTTTTATTGCATGAAACTATTAGTAGTTTATAAAAATATATACTGTGTTTATTAAATAACAGACAGACAGACAGACAGATAGATAGATAGATTGACAGACAGACAGATAGATAAATAGACAGACAGATAGATAGATAGATAGACAGATAGACAGATAGATAGATAGATATATTGGTTGTATCTAAAACAATTGTTTAGAGAATGGCAACAAATTCAAAACAATTTTTTTCTTGCACATGCTATAGTTACAAAACAAAGATTTTTCTTTGCAATATTTCCATAAATTAGTTAAGTAAAAAAAAAACAAAAAACAAACAAACAGAAAAAGGTCCATTGTAACAACAAATTGGTCTATAGAGGAAAATGTCATCAAAAATAGCCCAGCATTTCCAGCATTATGAATATTACATAAAGACAAAAAAAAAAAAAAAGTAACAGCAAGAACCAAAAATGGACTTATTAACCAGTTTGTCCGTTGTAATATTATTTTATCAAAAGCATTGAGTCTCATTCATAATACACCAACATTAATCTTTTGTATCTTCATCAATCACCTTTCTCTTTCATTACCCTTTGTAACGATTTACAATGAAGCCTGTTTTTATATCAGTCTCATAATGATTAAAGTTTCACTCTCGATCTAATTTGCTAATTTATGCAAAAGCAGTTAGTAATAATATAATGCCATTATAATTAACAACTAATTATCCATGTATTAATTCTTTCACTGTGTACAAATCAGTAAACACTTGTAATATTGCTTTCCTATATAAATACAATTCTTTTTTAAAGTTAGATTTTAGAGAAAGAGGGTAATGAGACTGTGTAATGTTTATTAGTTTCTCGTTAGCAAAAGAGGTTGCTTTTTGAGTAAAATAGTCGGAGGAGAAAGAGCAGGGCTTAAGATCTCTGCAGGTTCTCCTATAACTGACCACATCACACCTCAAAACATTTGTGACATTGCTCTCATGTTTGAAGAAAAGAAATCATTTAATAGGCACAGCTCTATGGTTAAGATGCTCATTCTATGACCATGTGATTTCAGGTTTGACCGTACTCTATAATACTTTTGGAAAGTGTCTTCAACTACAGACCTTGGCTGACCAATGCCTTGGGAGTGAATCTGGTAGATGGAAACTGTGTGGAAGCCTGTCAAGTGTGTGTTTGTGTGACCCCACCCATATCTTGATAAACGGAGTGGGTTTGTTTATATTCTTGTAACTTAGCAATTCAGCAAAAAAGACTGACAAAATAAATGCCAGACTAAAAAATAAAAACTTGGGTAAATCTGTTTGGCTAAAACCCCCTCATGGCAGTGCCCCAGCATGGCCACAGTCCAATGACTGAAACAAGGAAAAAGTAAAAGGAAGATAAAAAGTAGAACGGAATAATCTTTTTCTTAATTAATCTTTCCAGTAATTATCTGTATAGCCCACCGCAGGAACAGATTACACTGGTTTACTAAGTATACTTACTTGTGTAAGATTTATCTTGCAGAAAATATTATTGATTTAGTTTGATAAGACGTAGAGCCAATCTTTTGTAGTGAAGGGCATCGTGGACAGAATCAACTTACTTCTCTCCATGTCATTCATGAAGCACACAAGGCCGCAATAGGATCTCGCCAATCAGCTTCCTGGCACTGTTTGGGTCTCATTGTAGCTTCTCCACCCTTCTCGTCTCCTTTCCTTATTAATGGTCCTTTGCCATGTGGTTCTGGGTTGCCCTGCTGTTCTTTTCCCCCTTCAGGCTTCCACGTTTGTTCTACCATACAATCGCTTTCTCAACCTTGTCTGAGGACGTGTCCAATCTAGTTCCAGCATCTGCGTCTTATTTCGTCACTGATCCTGTTGACACCCGTTGTTGTCTCAATTGTGTCATTTGGACCCTTTGCAGCCATTTGATGTCAAGTATTCTCCTTAAGCACACGAATGGGGAGCTGGCCATTATGTTTTTTAATTATTATATTAGCCACAGAAGGACTGATTGGTAGAATCATTGCAGCATCAGAAGGATGCCTTGTAGTGTTTGTTACAGCTCTTTACTCTCTAATCTAAAATCCCATTGATTTCAACAGTGACTTTCGTCCTTCCACATTCAATAAATAAAATTCCAAATATTAAAGTCAATTCTGGATTATTTTTCTTTTTTTTTTTACTTAATTTTTGAGAGCAGTCAGGTTCATTTTTAGTATTCTCGTTTGTGAGGGCAGTCAAGTTTATTTCAGATATTCTCATTTTAAAAATCTCTGGCAAATCATTGAGAAGACGTTGGTGTTGCCTTGGCAGAGGTTTGCACTCTCTGAGTGCTCTTGTTATCATCATCATCATTATTATTATTCTTACTATTAGAGTAGTGGGGTGGCAGAATAATTAGCATGTTGGAGAAAATGCCTAGCAATATTCCTTCCAACATACTTCTCTACTCAAAAATCACTGGTCTTGTGCCAAAATTATCATCATTATTATTATTACAACACACATTTCCATTTTTGATTTTTCTACCTGAAACTGTTGAGATATCTCTTGTCAATCCAGGTATTTAGCACCAATCATTAGTGTAGGTATTTTACATCTGACATCTTTTAACACTAGTCAATCATCTGTAAAATGAGAGGAGTGTCTGTTACATTATTAAAGTTCAGTTCACTGAAGCGTGTAATATGTTTTATCTAAGACTACAAACACATTTCATGTTTGCTTAATAAACACAAACAAAAGTCTTTTTTTTTTCCTTCGTTATTTTTGATTGATTGTCGTTTCTTATTTCACTTGCCTGATGACTTTATTGTTAATACAGACATCGGTTGAATGGTTATGTAACTACTCTGATATTTTTGTGATCTAATTACTAAATATTTTATGGCTGAATACTTTCCCTTTGTTACAATTGGGGTTGGTTTGGAAATATGAATTTTCAATCAGTATGAGAGAGAGAGAGAGAGAAAGAGAGAGGGAGAGAAAGAGAGAGAGGGAGAAAAAGAGAGAGAGAGAGTGAGAGAAAGAGAATAAGCAGAAACACTTAACTGACTATAACTAAAATAATACCTAAATTAGTACTTCAAATACATTCCTAAAAACACAGCTTTAATTGAAACACTGCTATATGGGATGTTATATGCTAGGATATATATATATATATATATATATATGTATGTATATTCATTTTGAAAGGTTCTTGAAGTGAACTTGTGTGTTGGAACAGATATTGTTGTATTTGGGGATGGTCATGTTGCCAATTTAGTCAATGAAAACACACGCACTGTATATTTGGTGTTCACTTGCTTCAGCTTCATTTCATAGTAATTGTATTTCAGCCAGAGTTCTTTCGTTACACTTCTGTGTCACATGTTAGGAAGGAGAGACACAAAAAAGAAAGAAGAAAGCAAAGGACCACTGATGAGGTCACAGAAGTGCATGTGAATTCATTGGCTAAATTGGCAACATGACCATCCCCAAATACAACAATATTTATATATACATGTAGTATATCAATTAATATATCATATCATAGAGTTATAGTTATGAGCTTGACAGGCAATTTTTAACAGTGACACTAAGACAAATAAAGGTCATAAGTATTGCCAAATGACTGAAAAATCCAAAAATCCATATAGAACAGGTTTCCGCACAGTTTCCTTATACCAAATTTCACTCATAAAACATTGGTCAACCCAAGGCTATGACATAAAACACTTAAGGTGCTGTGCAGTGGGATTGAACATGCAGCCTGGTGGTTGAAAGTTCAACCTCTTACCCACACAGTTATGCCTACACTGAGAGAGCGGCCAAAACAAAATTATTGGCAATAAATCTATTTCTACGTTTCATAGTAACAGATAACTTCACCACCCACAAGTAATTAATAAATTAAATTGGAAAGAGAAAACAGATATAAAAAAAGACAAACAAAAAAACTCCCTCCAGAAATAGATAAAGAGATGTTTAAAAGAAAAAAAAACAAACAGAGGCTTCTTATCAAATTAAAGAGCTACAACAGACAACGTAAAAGATATTTGCAACTGGTGATTGCTTATTAAATCAAAACTGTGTCTCAAGAGCAATGAAGGGGAATATCATGTTAAAGCAATAACGATGATGATGATGATGATGATGATGACGATGATGATGATGATGACGATGATGAAAATAAAGAGAAGCCAAGATGTGATGTAGAAACAATTGGCTTACTGCTTCAGAGTAAATCACTTAAAGAATTTGATTGATTCTTCAAGTTGGACCTTCGATCAAGTAGAATTAAAAAGGACAAGACTAATCAAATTTGGAAGGAAAAATATGAGAGAGAGGGTGAGAGAGGGCAAAAAAGGGTGAGAAATAGCAAAAGAGGGTGAGAGAGAGAGAGAGTGAGTGCATGTGTGTGTGTATGTGTGTTATTGATTATATAAGATGAGATTTTGGTAAAAGACAGAAATAATTCAATTCTTGCTATTGAAATGTGAAGTGAATGTAAAAATTAGCTTTTAGGCAAAGAAATATAGCTTTCCAAGTGCCAAATCAAGTCTGGTAGCTTATAGTACTGTGTGATTGTGTGTGTGTGTGTGTGTGTTTGCATGTGTGTGTACATAAATGTATATACATACAACTGTGTGTGTATATATACACACACACACACACACACACACACACACACACACACACACACA
>NC_068995.1:50970247-50974652 GCF_001194135.2 Octopus bimaculoides | reverse complement strand
ATATATATGGCATGGGTACTTTTAGATACTGGGGATATGTAAAAGCACCCACTACACTCTTGGAGTGGGTGGTATTAGGAAGGGCATCCAGCCATAGAAACCAAGCCAAAGCCAGACTGGAACCTGGCACAGTTCACTGGCTTACCAGTTCCAGGTAAACTGTCTAACCCATGCCAGCATCGAAAGCAAACACTAAATGATGATGATTATATATATATATATATACCTACCTACCTACATACATACATACATACAGAGTGATTGAAAAGTAACTCCTTGTTTTAAAATACAGGCATACCTTGGATTAAGTCATTTCGATTTAAGTCGTTCTCAATTTTCTGTCGGTTTTCCCAAATAATTTATGGAAAAATAAGTATCAAGTTAAGTCATTCAACTTGACTTTATGTCTGTCTGCCACAAATATTGGAATCATAAAAATCACTAGAACACACAAATGATTTCTCCCAGTTCTCAATACATAACTAGAATAGGCTCATATAGTCATGCCACTCTCACCCGAGTTCATAAAATTTACTTGAAGTCAGTACTCCCAGTCTACCTTCATCACGAAGAGGTGCTTGAAGTTGCTGAAAGCTTCATCTGAGATGAAAAACTTTGTCCTCAAACCTTCAACAATGTCCACTACTCAACTTTCTTTAACATGGCTACCAGTCAGGAGGTGCAGGGTTGGACTTGAGAACAGACTCAGCTGGTAATTGAGTCTGCCCTGCACATAATAACAGCTTTTTGACCTAAACCATCAAATCAGCAATGCACAGACACTGAATGATAGAGTACCAGAAGGTTTCATCACCCTGCATACAACTTGGCCAGGTTCAGTTACTGGTGGCTTTTTAACACAGACATGACTGTAGAGTTTATCCAGAACAAGCAAAGTATCCTACATCACAAGGTCAAGGACTGAGAATGTTGACAACAATTTTACAATATTATGAAAGATGGTATATTTAAAGGTCCAAAAGAACTTACTTTTGAGTCTTCAACACTTATAATTCGGTACGTGGCACGAGCATTGTCATAATAAAAGTGAACTACTGCAGCCGTTTTACTAATCTGAATCCAGTGCTTCTTACTCTCCTGATCTCCCATGTGAAAAACATGGGCCCTACAGCTGAACAGTGGCTGTTCCCTAAAACAAAAAAAAAAATTAAATTATCAATATATACATGTTACATAGATTTATTAAATTTTAAGATATTCAAAAAAAAAAAAAAAAGCACAAAAACATTATAATAGTGAATTATAAATTTTAGAAAATTGTGAAAAAAATTACAGTATTTTTCCATGTTCTTTTAAAAAAAAAATTGGTTAAAAACAAATAAAACAACTCAAATAGATTCAAAAAAGAACAAAATCTTATCTAAAAATTTTTCCATCCATATTATAGACTATTTCTGATTGAATTTGTTAGAGAATTTTGGAAGATTATCTAATAATCTGAACAAAATAATGTTGGGTGAAATAGAATAAATCTGATACAAGTCTTTCAAAACACTGAAACGGTTTTATCAATACTTGCAATCTCAATTGGTGATGTTTGTAGTACCATATTTTATCATCTGTTACCCAGTGATTTCTACTTCTGAATATCTAAGAATCAATCACAGCAGCTGGAATTCTTTAACTTCTTGTTTCTTCACGGATCTATTGTCTCTCAACAGAACTAGTCATAGCACTCAATAAATATTATTCATTTCCCTGTCCAATATGCAGTAAATACAAACTAATCTACATACATTCATAGAAACAATACACAAAGACACATACACACAAGACATTATACCCAAACATGTGCACGTATACAACACACACATACACACAACGTCCATAGTACATCAAATACAGACATTTCTGTCCAAAGTAGTATTTCTGAGAATATAATTTACATTAATTCTATATAACATTATACAATAAACTTCTTTGCTATTCAATGACTATTTATTCTGCAACCCACCAGAATTAATAATATCTGTTAACCAATGGTTTTCGGTCCAATATTCTGTTTATTTACTGCACCAATGCCTGGTCATACTGTCTCTGATTTTCAACAGCTGTACCATTTATTTATGTTTTTATAGAAATTTTATACTGTGATACTCGAACAATAGTATTGCTGACTGGAGATTTCCAAAGAACCAATCGTTGGTTCACAGTATTGCTGATATCAAGAGTGACAATGAAGTGTCTATATCTACACACAGAACAAATATTGCAAACGGTTGTTTCATGAGCACCCGTCTTTTTGTTTTCTCAGCAAATACTGTGACAAAAGACACCTCCCCACCCCCACTATAGCCTTGGGGTGACTGAAGCCTTGCGAGTGGATCTGGTAGAAACTGAAAGAAGCCCATTGTGTGTGTGTGTGTGTGTGTGTGCTTACATCTCTGTAACTTCAGCAAAAGAGACTAACAGAATAAATAGCAGGTTTAAGAAAACAAGTACTGGATTGATTCATTCAACTCACATTCTTGAAGGTGGTGCCCCAGCATGGCCGCAGTCTAATGACTGAAACAAGTAAATGATACTGAAGATTTCTTTCAAGATATAGTTTGGTCATAAAGAAAGAAAAAACTGGGGGCAAGAAGAATTCTTAATTTCTATTTGTCAAGTATAGTTTCAAAATCTAAACGTCTATGGCAATGTTGTATAAACCCATCTTCCCATCCAAATTTGGCAATACTTCAAATGCTATAACATGGGTCACGTTTGATTGCTTCATAATTGAGGTAACATTTTAAGCAGTGAAGCATAAATAATTAAGTTTGGAGTGAGATGACCTTTTCAACAATAAGTACAAATAAAATAGATACAAAAAAAAAATAAAATAAAAGTATAAAAATGAAAAATAAATTTACACTGTTCCCTCCCACTCTAGTTTTATATATAAATTAAGATGTACTAACACTAACACATACTAACGATAATGTATTTGGTATTGACATTTCGTTTCCTATGTGGTAATTAATTAGTATGTTCTTCACATATACATACGCAGAGATGTATACATCATATGTAGACACATATGTACATACATACATACATACATATATATATATATATATATATATATATATATACATACGTAATGCTTATGCAAATGGTACCTGAGCGAGTGTCATGTGAAAGCACCCATTACACTCTCGGAGTGGTTGGTATTAGGAAGGGCATCCAGCCGTAGAAAGCCATGCCAAATCAGACTGGAGCCTGGTGCAGCATTCCAATGTGCCAGCCCAATCAAACTGTCCAACCCATGCCAGCATTGACAATGGACGTTAAATGATGATATACATTATGTAATCTCGTCAAATAGTGGTCTGCCCTCAGGCAGGCCCTGTCTAGCACTCCTCATATGATCAAGGAGGGCCTATATCTTCCCCTATTGCTTTTAAATAGATTCCTGGCACTTCAGCTACCATGACTAAACTTAACTTGGGGTGAATACTGGAGAGGCTTTCGGGTGGGATTTGAACTCAGAATGTAGAGAGCTGGAAGATATGCTGTAAAGCATTTCTGCCAACATACTAATAATTCTAACACTCTCCCACCTGCAGAGCAACATGAAATTAGTTTTGCTCAAGAATACAACACACCAACCAGGCCAGGGATCGAACTCATGATCTCGCACATGTGTAATATAATGACATGTGTGTATCATGCATATATATTTATATATATTCCTGCTATGAATATTCAACACCTGTTTGAGGTGTAGTGACACTGTCACGCTTTGAATATTGTAAAACCAAGCAGGTCCCATTCCTTTGAGAGAGAGAGAGAGAGAGACTGAGAGAGTTAGAGAGAGAGAGAGAGAGAGAAATGGAGGAACAATCAACCTCAAGACTGTACTGAACTTGGAAGGATGAATGGCAAAGTCGACCTTGACAAATCTGAAGCCAGAGCATCCGCAGAGTGTCAGAATGAATACCACGAGACAGTCTATTTAACACCAGGATTTTGCTGCATTTAGCACTTTTATGTTTTATATCACAAACTGAACAAAAACAACAAACACACATATACACTTTAATCTTAGGTATAAACACAATATAATACACACATATATTAATCTTAGGTATACATTATACTTAGGAGCACATACATAAACACAATTGCGATAAATTTTTTTAAATGTTCCATAAACTATGAAAATGTACTTTAATTGTTTATATATAAACACGCATACATATATAAGATGAACCGACACAAATGAACTTCCCAAGGTTAAATATTAATTTGTCTGAGGTACTTATTGAGGGAAAAAGGTCAACAACTAATTAGAAATTGATAGCGATTATGATAAATGCTAATGTGAAATACATATACATACATGAGCAAACGTGTGTTTATATATATATATATATATATATATATATATATATATATA
>NC_068995.1:50968738-50969815 GCF_001194135.2 Octopus bimaculoides | reverse complement strand
CATACACACATGCTTACATATATATACACACACATACGTACATACACACATGTACATATAGATGCATACATACATACATACACATGCATACATACACACACATGTATACATACACACAGACACATGCATACATACATACATACATACACAGATGCATACATACACACATACATGTATACACACACATGAAGCAAATGAGCACAATATGGTCCTCTGGCCCATGTAGGTGAGCAGTACCCTTGAATATGGTGAATGAGCAGAGCAATTGGTCAAATCCATGTCAGCCTGGACAGTGGAGGTGAACTGATGATGATGATGTATTTTTAAAGAAAACGTTTCCATTGTTACATTTCTCGGGGGAGAAAAAGAAAAGAAACAGTTTCTAATAGAATGGATTTCAATTATTTTTTGAAAGCATGAAAATGTAAGCATTTTTACGCTTTGAGGGAAAAAGAAAATGGGAGCCATGTTGCAGATACCTTTAGCAATGTAAGTGTTGTGGGGTGACGAAAAGAAAACAGTTGAAGCTAAGAATTGAAATCATGCTGAAGAATTGGCTAATTGGAAAAGTTGCCTTCTACATACATCACATCATTCAAAAATTCACACACACACACACATACACTTTTCTCTCTCCTGCATTATGAAAATCAATAGAAGAACCTGAACTTTCACACATTAACTTCCAATATCGCTTACTTAAAAACCTTTAATTGCATGTGTCTGTCTATCTGTCTGTCTGTCTGTCGGTAAGGAATTACATGGAGGAACAATTCAACTTCCAGCCATATAACTAACTAGAATATGTTCTAAGAAAGAGAAAATGAAACACACAACCACACACACATATACACATAGCATCTTTGCTGTCTTTAGAGAGAGGTAATAAGCCATGACTTCATTTCTTTCTTTCTTTTTTTTTTGCTTACACAAGGAATGGTAGAATGTTACCATGTGCACAGTTGGTGGGAAAGAATTTCTTTATACAAAGATGCATGCTTTGAAATTAATAATGTAACATAAAACAAACAGAACATGAAAGGAATGAAGAAAAAAAATATATAGTTATTAATTTCT
>NC_068995.1:50957880-50968586 GCF_001194135.2 Octopus bimaculoides | reverse complement strand
GAGACTCAGAAATATTTCACTTGCTAATTCTTAAGAAACATTCTGGTAAAACGGCATCATTTTTCTGGTAATTTATTTGAATTTGATTGTTTGTTTGAGAAATATTATTTTATATTGCAACCCTGCTTCACACAACATTACCTGAACAAGCCCATGGGGGAGCATCTACATGGTGGTCGTTTAGCCCCAAGTTATCTCTGATCAAGCAGCTACAGTATGATCAAAAGACACTCCAGCTGTGATAATCTTCTCTTTTTTTTCTTTTCTTTTCTTTTGTTTTTTTGTATTTTTTCCCCACACTGTATCTAAGACTACATCATCAAATATACTCCACCACCTTTTTAATAAGGGCATGGTATGAACTGAGGAAAATTTAGCTGCTATTTCAAATAAACTGAATGATCATGTAAGGGAACTACGTAGAGATAACTTGTCCATGGTTGATCAATCCTCTAGAAATAGCAGCCACTCCTTCAAATAAGAAATTCAAATAAGAAAATACAATATTCCCTCCATTTCAGTCGTGAATCAGAGCAAATATATTATGATATCACCTGGTTTTTCGCTTTTATCAATAAATATTTATTAACAGAACAGAACATTCTCCACCAGAAACGACTTATAAATTATAATATATTTTATATCGTTAAAGAGAACATTTGCAAACGAGCTAGCTAGGTGTTGTCTGTTGGTTTTAAGCTTAATTCATGTGAAAGACTTCATAACCTAAGTTCAGGCAGAGAAGCTGCTGAGCATCGAGGTATTTGCCAGTGTGTTAAGACAGGGATGGCTGTGTTGGGGTATAACACGAATAAACAGGTTAATTAAAGGAAAAGAATCTTATCTTTTACTTGTTTCAATCACTGGACTGTGGCCATGCTGGAGCACCACCTTCAAGATTTCAATGATGCGTTTGTCTATTTTAGAATGACATTGTAGGGTAGGTGTGAGAGGTTGGATCTGGTCAGTAGACCATTTAGGCTGGATATGGGCAGATTAAATGCTAAGGTGTTGAAGAGTAGCTAAATCTCTTTTGAATTACGTGCCACCAGAATGAAAAATAATTTTTAAAAAGGTTTAATCTTTTACTAGTTTCAGGAAGAAAAATATTTTTTTTAAAAATCCTCGTGGGATAATGTAGTCTTAGATACACTGTGCATGAAGATAAAAAAAAAAAAATCAACAAAAGCAACAGGATGTATGGCTGCAGCTGAAAAGCTGAAATGTCATTAGTCTCCCATTCACCCTGTCATCTGATAGATTTACATGTTATTCAGAAAAGAAGACATTTGAACATGAGGAATTTGATATTGGGTCACAGTTATAAAGTACAATTATTTAATCAGGTAAAAAGAGACAGTACCTATGACTTTTAAAACCCCCATATGAATGGTAAGACTTATGGGAATGATACTCAGCATGCAAGAAGACGAGATAGATTCTGGTCTGAATATTTGCAACAGAATGCAGTTAAAGGTACCAAAGGAATAAGTGGTGGCAGCGGTGATATTAGGCTGGGTTTCATGTTGGGTTTACCTGTCACCCATCATCCTCATCATCATCATCATTGTTTAACGTCCGCTTTCCATGCTAGCATGGGTTGGACGATTTGACTGAGGACTGGTGAACCAGGCTCCAATCTGATTTGGCAGAGTTTCTACAGCTGGATCCCCTTCCTAACGCCAACCACTCCGAGAGTGTAGCGGGTGCTTTTACATACCACAGGCACGAGGGCCAGTCTGGCAGTACTGGCAACGGCCAGTTAAAACCCAGTTTTAACTAAAACAGAATACAGAAAGAGAAGAGAATTGAGAGTAAGACGCAGTGAAAACAACAGTATCAGTTTTATAATAATAATAATGTCATGTATGTAAATAACAAAATGAAACCATTGATCATGTTGTCTCCATGTGCAGTCTTCTTGTGCCTCTAGATTATCTCAACAGGCATGATAGAGCAGCACAATATATCCACTGGGTAATTTGCAAAAACCTGGACATGCCCCCCATGATAAAAACTGGTAGGAACACAAGCCACCTCCAGTGCTTGAAAATGATCCCATCTCACTCCTCTGGAACTTCACTATTCAAACTGACAGAAAGATAGATGCAAATAGGCCAAACATTATATTGAAAGACTTCAGACAAAAATCATGCCTCCTCATTGATATGACTGTCCCAATCGACATAAATGTATCTGTCAAGACCTACCAATAGATTGTCACAAACCCTTTTCAGAATTTCAACTTGGGAAATGGAGAAAATGGTAAGGCTTGCTGCTTATATTTCAGTCTCAGCTACATTGCTATTGGGAATGGCATGAGTGTCACAACTCCTTTTCAACAACTCACAACGAACTACAGTTTTATGTCTATTTGAAAAATGTAGTGGTAAATTATTCTAGTGTACTCCATGATACACAATGACACTACCAAAGAAAGTTTTTCTGAAGAATGCAAAAAAAAAAAAAAATTAAAAAAGGAAAAAGCAATTTCAACAAAACTTTAAAATATTTCATTGAGCAAATAACAGAGTCAAAAGAAACCAGTAATTAACTTACAGAAGTGGAAAAAATTACTCGAAACTGATGAATATTAATTCTAAAACTGATTAGAAATTAACTCACAAAATTAGAAACAATTGCTACAAACTAATTAATATTAATTTTAGAATTGATCTGGAATTAATTAACAGGATTGAAAAAAAAGATTACACCAAACTGATTAATAATAATTTTAGAAAAGATATTTAGTTTTATCTATTTGTTTTAATCGTTATTTTTTTAAAACTATATTTCTTTCAATTTTGCTTTACCTCTTCATTCCATTATCTCAGGTGAGAGTTACTCTTACATCTCATTCATCAAGTGATGTAATTTTTATAAGCATTTCACCTCATGGTTTGATATTCCTATCTTAATTCAACTCCACCCATCTTAATTTATCTCACAATTTAATTAATCCCACATCTTAATTCATCTCTTCTAACGAAATACACTATTTTTCAATTAATTTTTCAAATAATCCAAAGGTTTGGTGGGATTTAGTAACATTAAATTTGCATCAGTGATATCTCATAATATACCATCATCATCATCACCATTTTTATGTCTGCTTTTCCATATGAGGTTAGACATATGCCCTTCTTGATACCATCATTTTTAGTCACCTTCCAACCTTCTACAGGGATACAGAGTATCTATTCTAAAAAAATAGAATACACCACATATTTTAACCCATGTTGCATCTTAATGTCAATTTTTTTTTTTTTTTTTTTTTTTTTTTTTTTTTTTGTGATATTGGCAAAGAATCAATTATCTTCTATGTTCATATTTAACAAAAACCATATTGAGAAAGACAGCTGTCTCTATCTTCCCTTCAGCTAACCAAACTACTGCAAAACATATAGCCATATACTCATCTCTGTCAAGTTGACAGTACAAATACAATAAAAAAAAGGCCCCTAGGGAGTGTAGAGGGTTAACATTAGTAGTGATTTTAATGGTTTTTATTGATTTTCATATACAGGAAGTCTGTTGAGCAAAACTGTTTCTTCGTTGTGTGTAGTTAATGTATAGTTGTGTTATATAAGGAAACCAGGCTGTTATATGACCATTGGAAGATGTGTTCAAGTTCTCTGTTCATGAAACCAGAATAAATTTTCTTTATTCCAACATAAAACCTTCAGTTAGGTCCTTCTTAAAACAATCATAAGACAAAGATGAATTTTAGAAAAGAATTTAGACTATAGCGTGTAGTTTGGACAACAGCAATGGGTTAAAGATAAAAGATGAGAGATTTGTGTCCCATTTTCTTTCATTTTAACTTTATGTTGGCTTTTTCCCATGCTGAAATGAGTTAGCATAGTTTTCTTGTGGTATATTCTATGGCTAGAAGCCATCTTGATGACCACCCTTACTTTTCAAGAAAGGTATTTTATTCCACATCTTCCATCACTGCTGCCGAAGCAGTCTCAATACAAGGACGTGTGGAGACACACACAATGAACTTTTGAACAGATTTTTCCCAATTGTACACAATTTCTGTCAATGACTTCTAACTAAACATTAGTTAAACCAAGGGTGCAGAAGAGGACTCTTGCCCACTCAGTGGGACTGAACCTGAAACCAGGCAGTTGTGATGAATGAGATGAGTAGGACATCCTGGTTATAGAGTTGTGGTTGGCTAGAAGCCTGAGAGGGAGAGAGAAACAAAGATGGGTAAATATAGGTGTGTGTGTGAGAGAGAGAGAGAAAGAGAGGGAGGGACAGAGAGAAAGAG
Source organism: Octopus bimaculoides (assembly GCF_001194135.2). Lineage (NCBI taxonomy): Eukaryota > Metazoa > Mollusca > Cephalopoda > Octopoda > Octopodidae > Octopus > Octopus bimaculoides. The sequence goes on along the minus strand of NC_068995.1, from coordinate 50,964,307 downwards.
AGGGAGGCTGAGAGAGCAAAAGAGAGAGAGTGGGGATATGAGAGAGAGAGAGAGAAAGAGAGAAAGACAGAAAATGGAACTGGTGGTGCAATGCTAAACTAACTATAGAGCTGACATATATACTTTGATAGTCTGCAATCTGATGTTTAATCCTCTTACACAAGAAAAAAAATTGCGATACATTAGATTAGATGGCTTGGTTGTCTTTGGAGTGGGTCACAGAATCACACACACATACACACACACATAACAGAACAGAACAGAAAGACATACTTTACAGTTACTGTATGCGGAATCCTTTATTATCAAACATCTGCAACTTGTCTTATCTGTACATACCACATTTTATATATATATATATATATATAATGTATGTAATACACACATACACACACGTGTATTTATAGGGGTGAGGAACATATGATAAAGAGTGACTGAGCCCTTTTTATGGGGTTTACAACACCAGAAAGATTACATTAGTTATACCATGGTACCCAATCAGATTCTTATAAGTACACATACAGAAATAAAATATATATACACACATATATATATAAAACGAAACCTGTTTTAACAAATGGAATAAAAATAAAAAAATTTTGTGTTTTCCTCTAATGATAAACTTACATGATAGACATATGCTATTTCAGGCAGGAATAGTGTGTGTGTGTGTGTGTGTGTTTTTCCTTATCTTTTCATATCAGCTTGGCAGTGAAATAGTGGAGACATTAAATATTTTCCAAAGCCTCGAATGTTTGTGCAAGCATTCAACAATATTTGCAGAAAGATAAAAATTCACATAATTTGAAGAATTAAGAAAATAGGTACATAAATTCTGTTTATTTTCTTCATTCATTACTTAATTGGTCAAGTGATAATGTGTATGTGTATATCTGTATGTATATTCTTCCCTCCTCACCCCCAAATTTTGTATTCCTAACACCACAAGGTGGTTATATAATTAGTGTGCTGGATCTTAAGTTCACGAGTTCAAACCCAGCTAGCAGACAATTTATTTCACTTGGCATCATCAAAGGGATTAATATTAGTGAAACTGAACCCATGGTTCTGGGTTCAGTCTCACTGTGCAACACCTTGGGCAAGTGTCTTCTACTATATCTCTGGGCCAACCAAAGACTTGAGTGAATTTGGTCGACAGAAACTGAAAGAAGCCCATTGTGTGTGTGTGTGTGTGTGTATACATATGCATCATCATCATCATCATCATTTAACGTCTGTTGTCTATGTTTGTATTTGTTGTCCACCACTGCTGGTTTGTTTAAATCCCAGTAACTTAGCAGCTCATCAAAAACAACTGATAGAATAAGTTCCAGGCTTGATCACAAGATGCTGGACAAATGACAACAAGTGTTGAAACCTTGAGTTACAAATTCCTATAGGAACCATGCCAGGTGAAATGCTTAGAAGTATTTCGTCTGCTGTTACGTTCTGAGTTCAAATTCCGCTGAGGTCGACTTTGCCTTTCATCCTTTCGGGGTCGATAAATTAAGTACCAGTTGCGTACTAGGATTGACCTAATCAACTGGCTCCCACCCCAAAGTTTTCAGGCCTTGTGCCTAGAGTAGAAAAGTACCATACATACAGGAACAGGTGCAAGCATAGCTATGTGGTAAGAAGTTTGCTTCCTAACCACATGGTGTCAGGTTCAGTCCCCACAGTATGGCATATTGGGCAAGTGTCTTCTATAGGCTCAGCTCAGCCAAAGTCTCACATGAGTGGATTTGATAGATGGACACTGAAAGAAGCACACATATAAATGTGTGTGTGTGTGTGTGACTGTCTCCTTGCTTTGATTTCAGGTGGTAGTTGTAAACAAGTATAATCCTCCTGCAAGTCATGTCCTTCGTTTCCAATCTTCCATGAAAAAATGTCTGGTTATAGGGAATATTAGCTTACTTGGAACTAGGTGAGGGATGGTGAGAGGAAAGTAATCTGGCTGTAGAATATCTGGCTCAAAAAACTCTGCTCAATCCATGCAAGCATGGAAATGTGGACATTAAGCGATGATGATGATATACACACATATGTATGCCTGTGCAAATGTGTGTGTCTCTAAACGTGTAAGTTATGCCTAAATACACATATCTGTGTGTGTGTGTATACATGTGAGTCCACGTACATGTATACGCTCACATACACAAAAAAAAAACCCCCAAAAAAAACACCACTTCCAAATGCTGGACTAATATATTTAAAAAAAAACACTAAATAAAAATAGAATAAAAGACATACTTAATTTTATCTACCTTCCACAAATTTAGAACTACAGAAATAGATATTTTTGCAGCAAAACAAGATACACCAATATCTGATGGCATCATTTTCTTAGTTACCAAATTCACTGCTGACTTGATAACATTCAATGACATGTATCTCATAGCATAGATCTGGTACAGAGCAGACGATTTTTTTTTTGTTTGTTTTACTATAGGCATATTTATTTATTTACTATTTGTTTTACTTATTTATTTTATTTATTTATCAATTCAATCAGTTGACAGGTGTTCAATAGCTATCAAGAACCTGGATACAACAAATTAGAGGACAGGTGTTTCATAATAAATAAAGATAAATAAAAAACATAAAACCAAAAGGAGATGGTAGACTCAACAATAACAACACAGATAATGATGATGATGATGATGATAATAATAATAATAATAATAATAATGATAATAATAATAATAATAATGATAATAATAATAATAATAATAATAATAATAGCAAATGAATAATATAGAATAAAGCAGCTGCTGACAGAAATCCAATTTTAAAGCAAGATGAATAAACCATCTTGATAGATTTTTGGAATTACCTGCCTTTTTCATTGGTGTATAAATAGCTTTTTTTTTTTTAAATTAAAAGCTATACAGTTTTTTTACTGTTAATTTTTTAAAATCACATTTCTGCTTTTGATAAAAATATATATTTCAAAAAAGAATAGAAACAAAAAAGTTTTCCATATGGAAACTGGTAATCTTTAAAAAACTGATACCATTTTGAGGTAAACACCAATAATTGGAACCACACACACAAATACTTATGAAAACAATATTACAGGTGGTAAATTAATATATTCTCAAGTGTCTAAATGCCAAAGATATTTAGCTATTAATTAAGGTTATAATTTTCTAGACCAGTGACCTCATTCATCTTCAGAATGTATATTTTACATGGCTGTGTGAGACACTTATAACTCTAGTATGATACTATATACCTATAGAACACCTGATAAGGATTGGCGAACAACCCAATCAAATCAGGGTAGACATAAAATCTGAATAGGCCTGAAAATTATAATCTTATCACAAGGGATCAGTTAAAAAAATATTTCATGTTCTTTGCCAAGAAGTTAGGTTCTTAAACTAATTTTTTTTGCACTTTTATCAAATAATGCACTTTTACACCCACACAGGCATCATCATTATTCAGCATCCACTTATCCATGCTTACAAGGGTCAGATGGAATTTGTTGAGACTGATTTTCTATGGACAGATAGATGCCTTCTCTGTGGCCGACCCTCACCTGCTTCCAAGTAAGACAAATATTTCCTAAGGGCCTGACATGTTTTTCATAGAAGACTGGAAACAAACATCACTTGTGCGACAGTAATGCTTGTTTACTATTATCACAAGGGTTCACAAATACACATACATACATATGCATATAATGGGCTTCTTTCAGTTTCCAATTCCAACTACTAAATCTATTTATTAGGTTTTGGTTGGCCTGGGGCTATAGTAGGAGACATTTGCTTAAGTTGCAACACAGTGGAACTGAACCAAAGACTAAAGATGATTAGGAAACAAGCTTCTCAACCTCACAGTCACACACTATTGATATCAAGATCAGAAGAATGTATTATGATGAATCTAAGTTCTAATTTTTGTTCATTCATATCCGTTTTTGTTTGTTTTTTTAAAAAATTTTTCCCTTTTAATTGTTATTTCTAACATTGAAACCAGAAAACAGGCAGTGGTGGGGCAGTTGATTAAATGCATGTGACTGGGGACCACATGGGAACTTATATTACCCACTGAAACTCCTGACATGACATCTACACCTCAACCACAAATGATGACTATGGCTATGACATCCACAGTACCTGATGCACTTGCTCTTCCAAAAGGGCAAGCTGGATTTTGGGGTCACAGGCAGAAGCATTACGTTGCATGCCAGAACATTGGGGCCAACCGTCAGATGCGGTTAGAATTCAATCGGAGATGTGGTGAACTTGTTGGTCAAAGCTGGCTCAACTCACCCTGGATGAATGCTGCCACAGGTAAAAGTAAATAAGTAAGTAGTTGATTCAATCCCCGCCCCCTCGGTACTTGACTGGAATTTCATTTTATTGAACCCAGAAGGAGATAAAGCAAACCTTGGAAGGATTTGAACCCAGAGCAAAAAGAACTGGAATTAATACTGCAAAGCATATTTTCAATATACCAGTCATTCTTTTAATTATATTTATTGCATCTAACGTATGTGCACCTTTTGTTTAATTTGAACCTATGTAGACATGTCTCAGTATGAGTATAGAAAACACACGAGATATTTGTAAACAGTTTTTATCATATGACATTCTCTTACAACCAACCGTTTATATGAAAGGTTAGCAATCAAGCAAACACGGTTGGTCTGCCCTATATTCAAAGTTGCACAGTCAAGTTATTGTTATTGTTATTATTATGCTTTAGATTTGTTTTACTTTACACAAGTCTCAACCGGAGACGTTAAGAGACAACAAGGTTTTTACATCTGAAGATGCTAACAGGTAAGGTGCCATACAATTGGGAACATTGGTGATTATAGGAAAAAAAAAAACATCATCATTGTCATCATCATCATTTTGCAATGAAGTAAGCACCATATTTGTAACATTCTTTACAGGTGAGAAATGAACCGCAGAAGATGACATTACCATTTCAGATAGAAAATGGTTTCTTTATCTTAAAACAGCACCCCAAGACTTCAACCTTATCTTTGAAAATATAATATAACCCAGATGTACAAATTTCATTATATACAGCTGAAAACAACTTATTTTCTCTAGTTGTATATATATTATTTTATTCTTTTACTTGTTTCAGTCACTTGACTGCGGCCATGCTGGAGCACTACCTTTAGTCAAACAAATTGACCCCAAGACTTATTCCTTGTAAGCCTAGTACTTATTCTATTGGTCTTTTTTGCCGAACCACTAAGTTATTGGGATGTAAACACACTAACATCAGTTGTCAAGCAATGGTGGGGGACAAACACAGAGACACAAATGCATGTGTATATATATATATATATATATCCATACTATAATTATATAATTATATATATGTACTAATATATATATATATATATATCCATGTCAACATGGAAAATGGACATTAAATGTTGATGTATTTTTATTATTCTTTAACAAGAAAAGTATTGATAGTGAAGGTTAAGCAGGCCAAAGCTTGGAAGTCACTGTCAACATTATTCTTGTAAAAATAACAAGAAATAATAAACATTTACTCCACAAAACGTATTGCATAATCCTTCAGTTTAATGTAAAGTTATTTTTATTATAACTCAATACAAAACAAACTTTAAAAAATATATATATATGGTAAGGATACCACTGTAGCATTGTATTATTACAAAACTTAAATGGATGTAATTGACATCAAATATTTGCTGCACATTAGCAAAGTTGTGAAAGAAAGAAAAAAAAATGGTCTTTTTCATAAAGACAAACAATTCTGTTTCCTATGATTATGTATGTATGTGTGTATACACATACATATGGGGGTGGCAGCTTTTCTTTTGTACAGGCTTCATTAAAAAAACAAAAAACAACTATGTTCCAATTTTAACTTGTGTATTAAAAATTGTTTGTATTTCTTTTATAAGTCTTTTCATCGTTTGTCTGAAACAAATTTCCAGCATGGAAATTTAATGGTTAAAAAATTGGGACAATAAAATCTACATAAATTTGGCTACTTTAAAACAATATTACCATGTGACTGCTGACATGGAAGTCAAAAGGTCAAAATTCTTGATGGTAAAAACAAATTCAACTACTTTTATAAAAGCCAAATGCAGACGCCAAATATATTTCATATCCTGATGATGAGGTTGTGAAAGTCTAGAAAAGTTGATTACACATCTAGGAAACTTATTGTTCCAAATAAACTACAAAGTATTTATATGGAAAAATGAAAAATCTTTAATAAAGAAGAAAAAAAAAAAATGAAAAATAGTCATGTCTTTAATAAGGCATTCATATATATACATACATATATATATTAGGTTGAGGAAAAAGTTTGTGCACCATGTTAAAATAATGCTTTTTTCATATATTTTTGTGGTGTGTATGTGTTCATTTTAACACAGCACATGAACTTTTCCTCAACCTAGTGTGTGTGT
>NC_068995.1:50954088-50957766 GCF_001194135.2 Octopus bimaculoides | reverse complement strand
GTGTGTACATATATATATATATATATATATATGGTGGTTGTCTACTCCTTCTGCCAAGTCTGACCACCTCTTGTACTTACACCTGAGATCCATCATGGCATCTGACGTTGCTTTTGAAAACAGTGTATTGAAAAGACACCCACATAGATTGCATATCTGATTTGGACCACCAAGAGCTGCAGTTAAGCTCTGATCTTTGTGGATCTTAAAATGTCTTCTGAGGCCTCCATTAGATTTGCAGACCTTATGGCATACATAATTTTGGCTGTGTCGGACTCTACCTACTCTGAGTTTTGGCTGTGGGTGTTCAGGAAAGTTACGACTATTTGTTCAAAATGATGGTGGCTGAAACTCAGAGAAGCAATGGACTGACTTGACCAAAATGAAAATAATATTATCAACTTCTACTATGGTACTGAATACTCTTTTTTCTGATAGTCAACACTAACCAGACACTCACACACATATTTGCATACTTTGTTTTATTTTCAGGTGTCCACATTGCTTCGTGTTTAGCATGACTTTATCCTGTAATATACAAACTTTTTAAGCAAGGAAACATTCTACCTTCACACCAACTCATAAGCTGACGCTAGTAATATATTACAAAAATAATAAAATCATAAACCTTATTAAAAACACACCAGAGGCAGGGGAAAACCCAAAAACAAAATTAGAATGACCAATGTAATTTATAAATCTAACTGTAAAAGCAGAAATTGAAAACTTCACGAGCTCAACTGCTACACTGGCCAGACAAGTACAACATTTTTGTAGGCTCCACATGCATTTAGACAAGGAGCAATAACAACACACTACACCATAAAACAAAACTAAACAGAAAATATTAACAGAAAGTGCATTTATACTTTACAGACGTTCCCACAGAAATAGATGCCTGATTACGGAAGTAATACTAATATTATACCAACACAAGGCTATAATTAAGATACAATATATACATGTCACTATTGCAAATCTGATGGTATAGAACTCTAACTGCCAAATCCTGACAGGAAAGCCTATATAAACAAAGTCAAAACCAGTCCACATCAAGAGGATGAGAGTAAGATAGGTTAGAAACATTGATAAAGATGAATGTGAGAACTTTATCGTTCTCAATGAACTTTAAGGGACTGATATAATGATACAAGGAAACTTTAATAAAAAAGATTAAATCAAAACATAGGTTGTTTCTACCTCTAACTCATACCAGCATGGAAAAACAGATGTATGATGACTTCATATAAATATATATATATAACTCTCACACAAACAGCTGTGCAAAATCTTCCAAGTTTAAATAGAAATTAACGGTTTATTTTAAGTTTGTCATACGATTAAAAAAAAAAAAAAAGTGATGCTTTAATTATCTTTTCCAACAACCTCCTCTGCTCCCCACATCCTACACCAATTCGTTGTCACAATATTTGAAGCATGGCGCAGTTATCTAAAAACTATCTGTTTGATAAATACCATCTCATTTATTTTTTTCACTGTGACAGGATACAATGAGATAACATCAAAATGCATCTTGTATTTGAAATAGATGAAAAGAGCTAGCTTCTCCGAACTGTCTAACAGAACCATTTTAACTAAAAGATAGATTTCATTTGTCTAATCGTAGATCCCCAGATTGTAGGCTATCTTATAAAATCATCTTTCTGTGAAACAAAATAACATCAGCAATAAATTTTTTATGATTTATGTTTCTTTTTCCTTACATAAAAATAATCCTACCAAACCCAACTTTTCTCTATATCAATTTAAAGTATCAACATTCAACAAACTAAGAAAGCAAGATTAGATTAATAAAAATTGATGACTAACAAGAAAACTTATATATTTTTTTTATGGTTTACTACCGTCGCCATCATTGCCATTGTCACCATTGTCATTCCTTTAGCTACTTCTATAGTGAGAGGAACCAAGCATTTGCAACACTGCTAAAGTAAATCTGTATGAACTATACCCTCAAAGCAAAGCATTTTCTGATTCCATTCAAATGTATTCAATTAATTAAAAGTAAAAAGTGTATGGTACAATTGACAGATCAGAAACACAAATACCATTTGAAATTTTCAGAGAAACAGACAGACATTCAACCATCTTGCTATCTATCTATCCATCTATCTATCTTGTTATCTATAAGCTGTAAGACTTTGTAAATGACTCAAGAACTGACAGTTTCATACACTGAGTTTGCCAAGTAATGCGCATAAAACTCTTGGCCTTTGAGTTACTTATTTAGCTTCACAGCTAAATATATGCTCCATTTTTACCTCTTTTGTACTGGTGCCACGTAAAAAGCACCCATGTTGAAAAGTACCCAGTACACTCTGTAAAGTGGCTGGCATTAGGAAGGCATCCAACCATAGAAACCATGCTAAAGCAGACAGCTGGAGCCTGGTGCAGCTCTTTGTTTTGCCAGCTTTTGTCAAATCATCCAATCCTTGCCAGCATCGAACACAGGCATTAAATGATGATGATGATGATGATGATGAAGCAGAGCCAGTGTTATTTCCTGGTTATTTTGACTAAAAGAAATTATGAAAATAAAAAAGCAAGCCTAGCTTGAAGGAAAATGTAAACCTACTTAGAAGTTTATTTGAGAAAGGGGAAAATATGAGGAAGAAAGATATAGTATGACAGGAAACTTTGATCTTATGTATCTATTTATTTATATATTTAAGTATTTATATTCTGTTGACACAGGAGGTGGGTGAGTGGGTGTCTTGATTAGAAGCATGTCAAGTAAAACACATGACCCACTAGCAAAATACTGGAAAAAAAAATGTGCATTTTAGGGTAAATTATTGGTGCAGTTATGACCTTGGAATTATTTCTGTGAGTAGTATGATACCTAAAATAGGTACCATTAAAAAAGGGGTGGGGACAGGGTAAAGATAGCTAAAGTTTAACCCTTTAGCATTTAAACTGGCCATATCGGGTCCTAACACTCAGGCTGTTTTATGTTTAAATCAGTCACATCCAGCCTCTTGCGATTATCCTACAATGTCATACTAAAAGTCTCAAAGCGCTAAGATAATGCATAAGTTAAAACAATGAGAATAAATAAGCATTACATTCGGCAGAATAATCTGAATGCTAAAGGGTTTAAGTTAAATGGACAAGAAGGTTGGTTGATTTTTAAAGCAGGACAACCAAACTGTGACTGGAGTTTGAAGGAGAAAACCAGAAAGTTATAAAAGCAGGAGTAAAAAAAAAATTTTTTTTTAAATAAAATAGAAAATAATAAAAAATTGGTAGGGTTCTAAAGATAGAAATCAAATTTCAAAGAGAGGAAAGTCTTTGAATTGTGAAAGAGTTGCTGGAATCTAATTTCAAGAGAACAAAGAACAAGTTCTGGAATCTAAAGGTTCTTGTTGACTAAATTTCATTTTAAGAATGCTATAACAATGTTATTGTTGTTAGAAGAACAGAAACTAAGAGGAATAATGTATAAATTAAAAGTTGAACTATTGGCATTTAGAAATCATATATTTAAACCTTACCAAAGATATTTGTCATGTACTCTTTTACTGGTTTCAGTCATTTGACTGCAGCCATGCTGGAGCACCGCCTTTTGTCGAGAAAAAACGACCCCAGGACTTATTCTTTGTAAGCCCAGTACTTATTCTATCGGTCTCTTTTTGCCGAACCGCTAAGTTACAGGGA
>NC_068995.1:50950043-50953707 GCF_001194135.2 Octopus bimaculoides | reverse complement strand
AAACGATGATGATGATGATGATGATGATGTACAACAGGCTTCTTTCAGTTTCCGTCTACCAAATCCACTCACAAGGCTTTGGTCAGCCTGAGGCTATAGTAGAAGACACTTGCCCAAGGTGCCGCGCAGTGGGATTGAACCTGGAACCATGTGGTTCATAAGCAAGCTACTTACCACACAGTACGTTGAAGTGAAATACATAACTGTGTGCACCTTGTGTCTACTTAGCAGAAAAATAAGACTATGTTAGAAACAATAGCCTGATCTTCAAATTGCACTACTTTTTTGTTTTTTAACCCTTATCTTACCATATTTCTGTTAGAATACACTGCTTTCGTTTCAATTAATTTTGAAAATAATTAAGAATTTATTAAAATAACTGTCATTATTAAGCAGGTGTTTGGAACATAAATTAACATGAAAGTTTTAATTTAGAAAATATTAAAACAGGAAATCTGTATCATTAAACTGGGGGCAGTCATAAATGTGTTATTATCAAAAGAGTTTGATAAAATTTGTTATGCTACATATACCTAATCCTATGGTGTGTGACCGGCACCAACCATGTGCCAATGGCATTATGGTGGGCTCCGTGCCCTTACTGATGGTGTGTGGCGGGTGCCAGGCACTTGCTGGCAGTGTGTAACTGGGTGTTCAGACAATATGAAGATAGAAAAAGACAAAGAAGATAAACTTAGCATGTCTTTCTTTTAAAATAAGGGGTTATTACTTTGGCACAAGGTCACATGTTTGCATTAACCTCAACACCATACTGGTGCTTACTTCATCAACCTGGGATAATTAATTGCAAAGCAAGATTTCAACTCTGAATGAAGACAGACATAATTAAATACTCCCCATACATGTAGTTCGTTAGTCTACCATTTCTGGTTATTTTGGATAGGGGTGGGGGTGGGGCTCTCTTTAAAATACTGACGTTAATGAATGTTGAAAAACAGAAATTAAAACGTGACATAACCCAATACAGTTTCTTACTGCTTATTATTTTAACCTTTTATTTATTAGGATAGAATTTTGCTCATAACAGGACAAAGTTCCCTGTGAACCAATACCATGGCCCAGTTTCTGACTCCCGTTTTGAACATTTTAAATGTAAATTTTTATTTTATTCTATTTTATTTATCTACTATTTTGTGGAATGAGAAAGGGGAGTAGGATGTATAACTTTCATTGGCCCATGCAGAGGAAAGGCATGAATATCACAATTTCTATTTTCTTCTCTCCTAAAAAATATATTTTAAGTTATATATGAGGAGGTGCTGAAAAGTTCGTGAAAGGCCTGGTTGGAGGCCCAACCTTCTGAGTCCTTTTACAGGGCTTAGAAAAACTGAAGGACCGATGCAATAAACATGTGAATCTGAGGAAGGGAATATGTTGAATAAAATCATAATTAACAGATCCTCCTGTATTTTCTTTTACCCAAAGCCAGGAAATTTTCAGAACCCCCTCGTGTGCATGTGTGTATATATATATTTGTGTGTGTGTGTGTGTGTGTGTGTATGTATTGCAACTCATTGCTTTGGTTGTACTAATGATTAGTTCACTTGTCTTTCACTGAAATTCTTTTTCCATTTTTCTATGGCATCATTACATTTTGAATCTCTTTCATCATTCTTGTCATCATCATCATCATCATCATCACCATCACCATCATCATCATCATCATCATGATTTTTCCATAAATAATTTCAAATTCTACATGGTTAAAAAACAAAAAAGCAAAAAGAAATCGCCAAAAACGTGAACTAATTCTCTACTGAAAATTATAATGGTGGTTAAATTATTTAATAGCTTCCTTAACGGAAATAAGACCGAACAAAAAGAACAGGAAAAGCCTGTCCCTTTCGAGAACTTCCACAATTGATCTTAATGTTAATAAAATGTCAATAGAAGTTTGCTATTCATTGGAGTAATAATACTTTGTGGGGGAAGAGGGGGTTGTTTTTTGCGTTGTTTGTTGCTGGTTTTCTTTTGAAATCCCCCCCCCCACCAACCTCATATTATCTATTTACTATTATATTAAGGATTAGATTGATGAATACAAAGGATAATTTGGGGTGTGTGTGTGTTTGTGTGTGTATATACACATGCACACACACCACTATTTCACTTTTTGCCAGACTTGTAATTTGCATCAGATCTGGATGTCCTTTTTCAGATGTCTAATTATCTTTTTTTTTTTTTTTTCATTTTTACCAGTAATATAGATTGGTACTCATTTCGGTTATTAGCTGGAATTAGTTCATGAAAAGTACACTGACCAATATTCAGGTTGTTTAAAGTAGCAAACTGGCAGAACCATTAGCACACCAGGCAAAATGCCTAGTGGCATTTCGTCCATCTTTGCGTTCTGAGTTCAAATTCATCTGAGGGTGACTTTACCTTTCATCCTTTTGGGGTCTGTAAAATAAGTACCTGCTGAACACTGGGGCCGATGTAATTAACTAGCTACCTGCCTCATACCATCGGCAAGTGCCTGGTGCCTGTCACACTGTCAACAAATCTGACTATATTCTTCAACTAGATATTGACGAACTGAGCTACAAAACAGATGCAACATGCTCTATGATACAAAGTTTATGCAGTTGTTGTTACTTGCTTTACCCAAGCTTAGTAGGCCTATGATTAAAGAGAATCCAACCATGGCCTTAACTATTTAGTAAGTCTCTTCAATCACATCATTTGTCTTATTACTCTGGTTGGATGCAGTTTGAGGGAGATTTGTTTACTGTTTCTTTTAAGTTGAGCCACTGCTTCCTGATGATCACTATAAAAGACCACCTGATTCCAAGATCTCAGATGCTCTAAGACACAAGAGACTCTAAGACTGCAGAGAACTTAAGACCTCGGAAGGTGAGATGATGGTCCTCAGGTCTTGTGTTGTTCAGAAGTTGTGATGTTGTGTTGTGGTGTCGTGTTGAGTGTATGCATGTCTATGTGAAAATGTGTGTGTTTTGGGAGTGTTTACGAGACTATACATGTGTGTGTGTATGAGTATATTTATATGAGAGTGTGTGTATTTTTTATATAATCTTCTATGTGTGTGTGTGTGAAATTTGAACGATAGTTTTTAATTAAAATCATGAAATGTCTTGTTTGGCACCAAGACTTTAGAAACTTCAGTTACAGAACTTAGGGTTTTATAAGAGAAAATATTAAAAGATAGACTGTTATGGAAACCCAACCAGTATTATATAAGAAACGTGGTGATGTTAGCTGAGGCCAATATGGCTGGTCTTAAATGTGACAGGAACTAAGAATAAAGATGGTGGTAATAATGGTTGCGAAAGAAGAGGAAGGAATAAAATAAGTGGAAAAAATAGAAAAGCAAAAAAAGAATAAAGAATAAGAAAGAAAAGAGTTGAAGAAAGAGGGGAAGAGAAGGAAAAAAAAAAACAGAAAAAAAATTAGGGAAAAGGGAAAGAAAGAAAAAAGAAATCAGAAAAGTACATTACCTAAAAAAAAAAAAACCCAAATTTTTTTTTTGGTTTTATTTGCATTCAGTCATTCAAGAGAAAGAAATTCAATTTTCTGAGATGGTCAAGTGGAAAAAAAAAAATAAATAAATGCATAAAAAGTATAAGGAACTGGAGGGAGAATAAAATCTTCAGTTTTTATAAACTTAATGTCAGATAATGTATGT
>NC_068995.1:50946580-50949986 GCF_001194135.2 Octopus bimaculoides | reverse complement strand
GTGATGGTGGTGGTGTATGTGTGTGTGGGGGGTGGGGGTGGAAGGAAGGAAGGAAGGAAGTCAAAGAGACATTTTTACAAACAACAAGAGCAACAAACAGAAGCAATAAGTAAAAATATAGTTAATGTCTTGAAAATGTTAGGACTTCTGGAGGAGTGTCAATAATCAAGAATGGCAGCAATTGGATTAGAGATTTATAAGAAATATAATAAGTGGTGTGTGTGGTTTTATATATACGCACACACATATATATACGAGGGAAAGAGGGTGAAAGAAAGGTAGGAAAGAGGTGAGAAAGCCAGGAAAAGAAATGGGAAGAGATAGAAAGGAGAAGGGTACATATATATATACATACATATTATATACACATAAACAAGTATATTGTGTGAGTGTACATATTTGGACATGCGTTTATCATGATGCTATATGTATGTGTGTGTATAACATACATAATTGCTTCAAAAACTCCTGATGGCATTGTAGGGACGCCATTGTGACACACAGAAATGTAAAAAATTCAGTCCATCTTTGAAATAAAGTGGGGGGGGAAAAAAGGTTTAAAATTTTAAAAATGAAGCGCAATTCAAATTGTTGGACTTTTCTACTAACAGTTATCACCATCATCATCATCATCATTGTTTTAATATCCACTTTTCTACGCTTCCAAGGGTCAGATGGAAGTCATTAAGGCAGATTTTCAACAGCTGGTGTGCCTTTCCTGTCACCAACACTCACTTGTTTCCAGGCAAGCTATTATTTCCCCGTGACTGGACATGTTTTCATGGAAGACTGGAAACAAATGACACCACTTGTGAAGCAATATTTAATACTGTTTTCTACTTTTAGCCATAACCCTGTAGCATTTAAACTGGTCGTAACCAGCCCAAAATGTTCAACTTGTTTTATATTCAAACCAGCCAGATCTGACCTCTCACACCTACTTCACAATGTCATTCTCAAAATAATCACATCACCAAAATCTTGAAGCTAAGAAATAATGCCTGATTAACTTAAAACAATGTGAATAAATAAGCATAACATTAATAGAGTAATCTGGCTTTGGTTGAGCTGAAGCTATAGGAGAAGACACTTGCCCAAGGTACCATACTGTAGGATTGGACCTGAAATCATGGGACTGGGAAGCAAACTCTTCAACCACACAGCCATAAATGCACCTATGTTGACTTGCAAGGATTTCTGCTCTTGGTCATTTACCAAAATGACTGCCCATCACCACAAATTGTTCAAACGGCCTCACATCTCTTGTTTCTGTCCTAGTATAGAGACACATGTTGGGATTATAGCATTGATATTTGCCATGTTTTTTGTTTTGTTTTGTTTTCCTACTCTAATTTCTATTCCAAACTTGGTGGAGGCTCTATCTAAGTGATTGACCAAAGCTGACCAATTTATCTTTACTTCTTAGCAGTCCATTAATGGTCATCAACAAATCTTAGATTTGTGGTAGTCTTTCCTCCAGTATTCACCGTATCCACATGGACTTCAATGGCATCACTCATGATACTTTCTAGGTAACTATTGAAGAGAGTAGAAGTGAGGAATGAGGTAGCCCTGGTGGATTTCTTTGGTACTATGCACCCCACCCCAGTTCTTGGTGGTCCATAGAGCATTATATCAGACTATCGAATGCCTTCTCAATGCCTATCAGAATATATTACAATTCTCTTCGGTACCAAAGGTGTGTGAACACATTCGTGTGCGTACGTGCATGTGTGTATATGTATGCATCTATTTGTTTGTTTGTTTGTTTATAGTCAGGATTGAAAGCCAGTGATATCAGTTCATCAAGACCAAAATTTCATTATGAGAAAATTAGTGATTTAATCTAATTAAGAACAATATCCTTTTGATCTCTTGCAGAGGGAACAATTGCTATTTCTATTGTTAGGCAGCCAGACAGTCTTGCTTCTCTTTTCATCACAAATCTAAACGATTACTAAATGAAATAACCATGGAATCAAAAATGATTTATCTCATCTTCAGAATATATATATATATTATGATCATTGTTTTTCTGTCCATTCTAGGATGGGTGGGACAGATCACAGTCTGCGCAAGTTTTTATTTGGAATTACAGCCTTCCTAGACAGCTTAGGGACCATGCTTCTCTCTACGTTCTATTTTGGCATCTTTTCTATGGCAAGAAGCCCTTCCTATTGTGCACTACTCTTCAAAGTGCACTGTGTGCATCTTGTCATAGCACCAACACTAGAGAAGTTCTCACAGCCTCAGTATGACTGAAGAGTACTCCCCCCCCCTGCACCTTTCATCATTTACTGTGACCTGTATCAAAGGCTTGTCTCATCAGTAGCAGCTAGGCGAGAGCCCGTACTCCTTCGTGTGTACTCTTACAATTAACATATGAAGTCTACCTTCTGTCAGCCTGCCTGTGATCCCATGCATCTCTTGTAAGTTGACAATTTATAATGGGGACTGGGTACACTTTATGGAATTCTTACCTATTCTTTTTCAGCAAATCAAGTAATATTAATATATATATATATATATATATATAAAATCATCATCAACATTTCATATCTGTTTTCCATACTGGCATTGGTTGGAAGGCAAGACAGGAACTGGCAAAGCCAAGGGTCGCACTAAATTCCAAAATCTGTTTTGGTTTGTTTTTTTTACCGGTGGATGCCCTTCCTGATGTTAACCACAGTGTACTGAGTGCTTTTTAAGAGGCACCAGCACCAAATTGGCTAGATCTGACCTCTCACACCTCACCTAGACTGTCCTTTGAAATATAAACAATCAAAATCTCAAGGATGCAAGATAATGCATGACTAATTCAAACAATGCGAATTAATCATGCATTACATTTGACAGCATAATCTAAATGCTAATGGGTTAATCAACTTTAGAATGTCAATCAACTACCAGCTACAAGGTATTTGGTTGTTGCTTAGCCCCAGATCAGGTCAACTTTTTAATTACTGAACAGAGCTACAATCAAGAGTATTCCACTCCAACCATTACCATCCTGTCTAGGACTATATTATCTAATATGTCCTTCTGTTTTTGAAGAACACAACCGCCTGGTCACTGGATGCATTTAGTGGAGCCCTCCAAAACAAAGAGATCTACCTTGCACATATGACTACCTCCCTCTCACTCTACAGTCATGGGCATCTTGAAAAAGTCATCAATACAGTTCTTCTTCCTCTAAGACAAAAAATAAAAGACCTAGTAACGGTAAAATTAGAAGTTTTGGCTATTATTTCCTGCATGACAGTCACAGAGGGGTTATCACTGACACAAGTTCTTTAACTCATTAACTGCCACAGTCTGTTACTGGAACTTACCAGTGACACCATGTATTTCTGGTCACACTGCATACTGATTAATTACAAAGAATTGTAATTTGGGGGGGGGGGGG
>NC_068995.1:50942760-50946567 GCF_001194135.2 Octopus bimaculoides | reverse complement strand
TGCGGCATTTTTACAATATTTCATAATTCAACTTTAATATCTAGCATTCATGTTACTTAAATATCCTTGAAAACATGTCAAAGATACAGAATAAACTATTTTCTCAAATGATGAAAATGTACCACTGGCAGTGCATAGAATGGCTGTGTGAAGTTTGCGATGAGCCACCAATGGCACATGTGGCAGTTAACATGTTAATTTCCTTCGACTCCTGGCCACTATCCACCACCATTTTACAAACTTTGCCTCCAACCTCATCAATCCTATAACTTACATCTTATCCATCCTCCTCACATTTGTACCATCTGCCTCTGGTTAAAACAAGCATCATTTGATACAGTTGATCTTCAGCTTTCTTTCTATTTTGTTTCAAGCTCAATCTACATCTCAAACAGTAAAAAAAAGAAAAGAAAAAGAAAAGCCAACAACCAAAAAACAAAAACCATCTTCAACAGATTTTTTTACTCATCTCATTTTCATTCTTAGTTTCTATCACTACTCCTCTTTCTCTGTCTAACAATATTTCATGTCTAATTTGTGCAGAATACTGCTTGCTCTACAGAAATTCCCTCGTTGTTCACAATAGAACCATGAACTATTAACCATTTAGAACTAGTCACTGTATTACTCACTGCCACCTCCATCAATACCGATTAGGTCAAATCAAATAATATAAAATGAGTCACCTTCTTAAGATCCTAGACAGGCGTATACTGTCTACAGTTTTATCAGTGCAATAAAAATGTTAATTCTGATTGCAGTATTAAGACTGCAGTCTATATAGTACTGAATACTTAGTTACATCTTCTCTTACACGAAAGAAAGCAAGGTTGCTTACTCGGTTTATAAAAAAAAACAACAAAAAAAAACACTAAAATATGTTTTTCATTCAACTTTTAATTATTTTCTAAGTTGTCTAACTCTTAACCAGTCATTTGGATTGATTTGGATTGCCCATGTTCAGTCCACTGCAGGACAAGAGCCTCAGCATCTTCTCTTCGCCAACCATGGTCTGAGTTCAAATTCCACTATGGCTAACTCTGCCTTTCATCCTTTCAGGGTTGATAAAATAAGTACCAGTTGAGCACTGTAATCAACTGGCCTCCTTCCCGAAAAGTTCAGGTCTCATGCTTATAGGCGCATGGTTAGGGTGTTGCACTCACGATTGCGAGATTGTGGGTTCAATTCCCAGACCAGGCGTTGCATTGTGTTGTGTTCTTGAGCAAAGCACTTCATTTCACGGTGCTCTGTGATCATTTCAACACCTGACATGTGGCACCTGTTGCACCTGTACAGGTAATGTCAATCTGATGGCGGGAGTGAGCTTATGTCTACACAAACTAACGTTTCTGCCAGCTCGTCGCTGCCACCGCCACCTTATGTATGTATGTATGTGCAAATTTGTATGTTTTATGTATGCATTTTCATACATATAGTTGCATATCTAGACATGCTCATATATATTTAAATGATAAACTTCTGCAAAGTCTTACAGATTTTTGCAGTTCCAATGATAGATTGGACCCATAGTCTTCAAATTAGCTTTCTCTTTTCTGGTTTGGAGAAGCCTAATTTCTCAAGATTGGTATTTAGGCAGTGTGTTACATATCCCAGGGCTCCTGTGTATCTTGTGTGTACAAAGAGATGTACAACAACTATTATTAAATTTAGAGCTTCACATAGATTATTATTATAGTCCAGTTTGCTTCCAATAGAATGGTTAAGCAACTACTATACTTAGTATTACTAAGTTATGATATTCAGAGTGAATGTAGACGAAATTATATTTATTTTGAAGTATCCTTTTGGTAAATGTTTGGTTGAAAATACATCTAGAGAATGATGAAAGCTGATTATATCAATAATAATGATAAAAATAAAGAAAAAAAAAAAGAGGGCAGAGAGTTAGTTTCTTTCTCCCTCTTCATTCAGATAATTCATCCAACTTTAGTTCCTTATTTTCTGTAACTCAATCAGAGCAGAAAGAAGAACAGACAAATGCAGAGGTAGGGGAGAAACGTGAAAAAATAACATTATCTGGTATCTTAGACTAACAAAAGGTAAATATATAGCAAAACTGTTGCATAGTGTATGTATACACACACACATATATATCCCACACACGTGTGTGTGTCACAATTGATTATGGCTTGGAGAAAGATGGATATACATATTTAACTTTTTAGAAAGTATAATGCTCATAATATTCCCTAGAGAATGAGATTAAATATCTTATTTCCAGACTTACTAGAATTCTTTAAACAACACTCTGGTAACAAAAAACAATAGATTCAATAATTGCTTTTTAGTTAAGATTCTTCACCAACAGACATGCTGCTAATGTAGCAAAGATAACTTTGTCTCAATCAATTAATCTGAGACTATACCTGTATTGAGGGCAGGTGCAACATTGATGTAACATTGTTGAACAATGTTTGGGGAAAAACCAAACAAAAGCAAGGATAATAATTCAATTCAAACAGAAAAATGTATTTTTTTTCAAATTTCTTTGAATTACACCAACACACTAGAATCTCTTTTATACCAGAGTGAAGGCACATGGCTCAGTGGTTAGATCATCGGGCTCACAATCATGAGGTAGTGAGTTTGATTCCCGGACCTGGTTGCGTTCTTGAACAAGACACTTTATTTTACATTGCTCCAATTCACTCAGCTGCAGAAATGAGTTGCAACGTCACAAGTGTCAAGCTGTATCGGCCTCTTTGCCTTTCCCTTGGATGACATTGGTGGCGTGGAGAGGGGAGGCTGGTATGCATGGGCGACTGCTGGTTTTCCATAAACAACCTTGCTTGGACTTGTGCCTCAGAGGGGAACATTCTAGGTGCAATCCCATGGTCATTCATGACCGAAGGGGGTCTTTACCCTATATGCCAGATTCTGAAGGAAGCACTGAAAATCAAATGACAGTGGTCTACCAACTTTTTAAAAATATACATAATCTCAACTACGAACCAAAATCAAGTAAAAGACTTGGTTCAGTGAAAACTTCTCCCTGTTGCTTGAGAAACTTACAACTAAACTTGTCAAACATTGATAAGAAAAATGATAGCAAATAGAAGATAACCTAAATGAAATTTTCAAAATCTTTCAAACACACACACACACACACATCACATGTTTATTAAACTAACTGAAAGGACACAGGGCTGAGGTTTCAATTTGTTGATTGTAAATAAGATGTGATTTATCTTAGTTTGGAAGGAACAGATCCTTCTACAACTGGCCCCTGGATACATTAACAAACAGAGTTGAAGAAAACAGTGATGTGTATTTATGTGATATATGATTTGAATACATGCACACACACACAAATGTACGTGTGTGTGTGTGTGTGTGTGTGTGTGTGTGTGTGCGTGCATGTATGCGCTTGTGTAAGTAGGTTGATGGGAAGGCAAATATGGGTTAAAATATGCAAAAGCAGAATGTGGTTTGACAGAAAAAAAAAAAAAGAAACAGGAAAATTGAGGGGGCTCACAGGACTCACAGGATATATATACATCATCATCATCATCATCATCGTTTAACGTCCGCTTTCCATGCTAGCATGGGTTGGACGATTTGACTGAGGACTGGTGAAACCGGATGGCAACACCAGGCTCCAGTCTAATTTGGCAGAGTTTCTACAGCTGGATGCCCTTCCTAACGCCAACCACTCAGAGAGTGTAGTGGGTGCTTTTACGTGTCATCCGCACGAAAACGGCCAGGCTCGAAATGGTGTCTTTTATGTGCCACCCGCACAAGCCAGTCCAGGGGCACTGGCAACGATCTCGCTCGAAAATCCTACAG
>NC_068995.1:50936122-50942419 GCF_001194135.2 Octopus bimaculoides | reverse complement strand
CATACCAGTGCAATCGTCTCTCTTGCACGCCACAACTGATGCTTCTAATGTTCAGCTTTTCTCTCAAGATACTTACACTCAGACGGGTATTCACATTGACATTACACATCCAACGGAGCATACTGGCTTCATTCCTTGCGAGCTTACGTATGTCCTCAGCAGTTACAGCCCATGTTTCACTGCCATGTAGCATGGCTGTTCGTACGCATGCGTCATACAGTCTGCCTTTTACTCTGAGAGGCAGACTGTATATATATATATATATATATATATATATCCTGCAGAACCATTCTATCATTTAAAAACCATTTGCATTGCCTCATAGTATAGGACATATATATATATGTATGTATGTATATATATATATATATTTATATGAGAGAGATAGAACGATGGTAATTTGAGGTAGATATAAAGTCAGGATTATATTGATTACACAGAAGAAGAAAGAAAGAAAGGAAATCATACATTTCTGTGCTGATATTAGATATGATAGGAGAGAAAGAGAGAGAAGACATGAAGAGACAGTGTATGGATTTATTAAAATGTCTATCAAATATCCTTCCTCCCTTAGTGGAGGTGTAGGGGCTATTTCTTTGGCAAATATTCATCATTCTGATAAAGAAGTATATTACACCACTAATTCACCTTCATAATGATGACGCCGATGAAAAGGATTATGAAAATGAAGAGAAACTTAATGATGGTGATAATATAATAAAGATTCTCCCAACTCAACACTCGTCATCCAAGATGGATCTAGAAGTAGTTCCTCCTGCAGATAAAGTTACAGACTTTACTGCCCATTCTGCTTCCAACTCCACATTGTACAACACACGTTACTCCGCCCAATCGCGTCTTCTCCATCCGACATAATCACAGCCGCCAAATGTGGAAACTTCTGATTTGTTCCAGTCCAACGTCGTAGATCATCAATGGCATTCTTTTCATTACTTTCAAACAATTATTTTCTGCTTCTACCAAACTCATCAACTCTCTCTCTCTCTCTCTGCTGATATTTTCTCCAATCAATGGACACATCCCACAATTCAATGCATTCTCAAGTAAAACTGACCATCAACTACAATTCATCTTATCACCATTACTTGGGTTAACAATATTTGTGATCAAAAAAAGTAGTTAGAAACTCTTCAAAGTCTTTGATCAGATTCTCAAAATTAATGTAACACATCTATTTCTATATTTAGTAGAGATAAAGCATCCTGAATATTATTTGAGATAGTTTAAAGTGATTTCTTTTGTGCCGTAAACCATCTACCATTTCTCTGGTGCCCCCACTTCCCTTAATGCCCTAAGCATGAGCTTATCTTGCTCAATGGTTAATCCAGCCCTGCACATAAGTCTCTTTCCTCCACACCAATGATATCCAAGGGAAAGGTTGCCAATTTGGGCCAATATAGCTTGACCAGTAGTGTAGCAGGTGTGGGTGGGTAGAGAGAAACGGTCCACTCCAGCTACTGCTTGACAACCGGTCTTGGTGTGTTTACATCCTAGTAACTAAGCAGTTCAGCAAAAGTAACTGATAGAATAAATACTAGGATTAAAAAAGAAACAAATACTGGGGTTGATTCATTCAGCTAAAAACCCAAGGCAGGGCCCAGTATGGTTGCAAATCTAATGACTGAAACAAGTTAAAAAAAAAAAAATTTAATTCCAGGAATGGTTATAAATGAAAAATACTCCATTTTTTCACTAAGTGTTCAGTTGTCTGTTCTACATCTGTTTTACCATGTTTGCATGGGTTAGATGAAGATGCAGTTTAAGGCATTATCTTACAACTGGATGCCCTTCCTGATGCTAATCCTAACTAGCTTTTCAAGAGACAAAGTATACATTAAAAAACTCCTTTACTTGTTTTATTATTTTCCTTTTTTTTTTCTTTTAGGAAGGAAGTAATTAATAAATTAACTTCCAGCATATCATTCCAGTTTAAAAACTAATTTAGATTTGATCTGAACCTGTAAATGTGAGACAGCAAGTTTGCTACAAAAACATACAATCCAGTATATTTTGTCCCAGTCATCTTACTTCCCATCTGTGTGCGTGTGCGTGCGCGTGCGCGCGCGCGCGCGTGTGTGTGTGTGGAAATATTTCTTTTGCATAAGCACAAGGTTGATTACTTTACAGAAATGAGAAAAGGGCTACAGCTTAACTGAATCTGCAATGATATACTAGTTACATTTTATTTCATCAACCCACCCTAGAGTGGTATAAGGGGAAAAGTTAGTGCAGGCAGAATTTTAACTTAACCATTTTGATACCAACCCACCTCAGTCTGCCCCCAGTTCTGTGACACAAAACAGGCCACTTTGAAGTGTTTATGTTCAAGCCATTCCTCTTAATTCTATCAACAGAACTTTCTAAAACAGATTAACCATTTTAATACCAAACTCTGAGACCGTTCCTCATTCTGCAATATAAACTGGTTGCTTTAATGCAATTTAAATGAAAACCTTCCATCAAAATTTCATGTTTTGTTCCAAATACCAGCTTAAAATATTTTGCAAAATACTTTTTGAAGACAATGTATTTCAACAGAAATATGGTAATGAAACGGTTAATAAAGAAGTTGGTTATTTTACTGTATTCTTCATGGACAGTGAAGTTCATCATAAATATGGCCACAAAGGGTTAAAAGAAAAAGTAAGAATTTTCACACAAAAGATCTATTTATTGTTGTAGCCATTTCCTACAAAACTGAATTAGTTTTCTTGCATTGGCCACAAATGGACAGAGGGTAGAGGATAGAATTGACTGAATTTACTTAATTGCATGCCTTGCAACGTATTTTATTGATCCTGGAGACAAGGAAGATAATGTTAACACAAGCACGATTTGAACTCAGAATGTATAGGAGATGCAACTAAATATAAGAATGAAGTGCTCAGTTGCACCAGGCATCTCATACAACTGCACCTTTATTTAAAATATTAATAGAATCACAACACTAATGAAATTAAAGTTACTTTACTCAACTAAATTAAAATTAAAAGAAGAATTATGAAATTAATTCAAGAAAGATTAGATAAGTGTTAAAAAAAAAAATGATATACTTTAATATTAGTAGTCATCCATTTATGGGTTCAAACCCCATTGAAGCTGATTTTGGTATTTATTTTATTAATCCCAGAAAAACAAGGAAATATTGGAAGTTAATATAAAAGTAACCTACCCACTAAAAAAAAAAATGTAGCTGTGTACCTATAAATGAAATCAATATTAAATGTACTTTGATTCTCTGACAATTTTTATTTGACAATCATATTCAGTTTAATAAACCAGTCAATATTATATTGATCACATTTATGTGTGATAAATACAACTAGTTGTTTGATATCCCATAATCCAGGGTATCTACTGATGGGTAATTCAATACAGATAGTGACTTGGACTTACTTTAAGGGAAGAGGAGAAAATGGGAATTTGTGTTGGGTATACCTTTAGTCCCAACACCCAAGCAGTGGGGTGGTTTAGAAATGTAACTGAAGAGAAACTGGGTCGCAGATCCCGCTAACCAAACCTGCCATCCACCCCAGACTGCTTCCTTCCAGTCTACAGTTCTCATTCGATCAAGTCAATAAATAAAGACAAAATGTTCAATTATGGAATAATGATAATTTCTTAGAAAATAACGAGATCCTGAGAGAGACAGAGAGAGAGAGGTGGGGAAGAAAGAGAGAAGAAGAAAAGGAGAGGAGGAAAATTAATTAATTAGCCAAAATTAATGATAGACAGAAAACAATATCTGAAAGTAAACAATAAAAGCAATGATATATAAAAGCAACACGAAAAATACTTGTGTAACTTACCCAGGCATTACTTAAGAAATCTGAGGGACCTGTAGTCCGATAGAGAACTTGTTTTGGTTTTTGTAGAGAAGAACTTGTTTTGGTTGGACGGGTGGACAGGCAGGCGGGGTAGGTGGGTATTTGTTTGAATTGATGGAAATATTATTGAAGACAAAACAGCGAGAGCAGGCACAACACAGACATCTGGAGGGAGGGTTGGGTGTAGGTACCTGCGAAAAACCACCAAGTTGGCTATGTCCTAGCAAGACATGTTAAGTAGTGTTGTGTGAGAGAGAGAGAGAGAGAGAGTTGGAAGGAGAAGAGAGTAAGAAGGTGGGAAGGAAGGAAGGAAGGAAAAAAACAGTCTGCCTGCCTGAGACAATATTTCTGGTGTAGCTCCATCTGGGTTGTTAACCCTAACTATATGACTGAATTGGGTAGAGAGAGCAAGAGGAAGAGAGAGAGAGAGAGAGAGAGAGAGCAAAAGAAGTGCGTGTATGTGAAGAGAGAAAGAGAGGGCGGAGAAAGAGAGAGAGAGAGAGAGAGTAGAAAAGTGAGAAATAAAAGAAAATTGTATGTGTGTGTGTGTGTGAGAGAGAGAATGTGAGGAGAAGGAAGATGGAGTAATGTGAAGGAGGAGGAAATCCTGGAAGTGGTAAGTATCTGCCCCCACCCACCCACACACAGACACACACACACCAACACCTTACCCACTACACAATCGAGAGCAACAGGAAGGTAGGGACAGTCCTGCTTCAGAACACACACACACACACACATTCACTCACTTACGCACACACACACATTCACTCACTTATGCACACACACACACACATTCACTCACTTACGCACGCACACACTCATACAAGCAAGCACCCGCACACAAACCTACAGGCTGAAAAATCAGCTGGGCAAAAGATGCAGGAAAAAACAGATCAGAGAGCATGTTGATAAGGGGGGGGGGGGAGAAAAAAAGAAAAAAATGACACGCAAATGTTTATACATATGCATACACACGCTGTATGGATATGTATACATGCACATACCAACATACAAACACACGTATTTGTAAAGATATCTATGTATGCACGTGAAAGTGTTATGTATATGTGCATGTATATATATATATCTATCTATCTGTATGTATGTAGATCGATCAAGCTGTGAGTTCAGTAAAAGCTTATATTTCACAAGTATAGTCTTTCTTTCTCACCTATACATATACATATATACACACACACACACACACACACACATATATATATATATAAACACATTTATTTATTATCTACTGTACATATGGATCTATAACTGAAAGCTCCCAAGCTACGCAGCAGTAAAAAAACACGAAGAAACTGGAATTCTGTCTCACAATACACACACACACACAAAACAAAAGTGAAGTTACAATACATAAATTATGTAGGGGTTTGAAGAACCCGCACATGGAGTGTTTCAAGAAGTCACCAGAACGATAGCAAATGACAATTTTTTATTGATTGTTAAAACAGTTATTGTTTAGCCCAAGGTCAGAACTGACCAAGCAGAGCTATGATCATAGACATTCCATCTGTGACCACCCGGTATTCTTTTTTTCCTATGTGCACAGAACTCAGGACCATACCATCTAGAGCGCTTTTTCTTCAAAGTTGGTAGTAAGTGATGAGGGAGATTTGGCTGCTATTTCCAGCAGGCAGAACGACCATGTAAAGGCTCCGTCTTTTGCTTCGAACACCTGTGTTTTAGGTAAGTGGTGAATAAATGAACCTTGTAATACAATATTACTATACAAACACGCAATCAGTGAACTACCATAATACACACACTCCATGGGCAATATTACAACACACAATCACAGCAAAACATCACACATACAGTATATACAATGTTAATACACACGCACCCTGTCAGAGCAAACACATGTCACAAATAATACACTCATACACAGCTTTGTGTGGTGTGCATACACACACATAATACACACAATGAATGTAACATGTATAATGTACACATGCAATGTACCCAGGATGTCTATAATGATGATATTACAATGTGCACATATTTGAGTTGTGAAAGTGTGAATATTTATTTCCAGTGAGTGTACATAACACAACACGACATAATACACAATGCAAAAATGAGTAAACAAGTATTCTCAAACACATGAAAAATATATACATTTATATATACAATATAAATGTGTATATATATATATCTATATATATATCTCATTATTATTATTATTATTATTATTATTATTATTATTATTATTATTATTATTATTATTATTATTATTATTATCATCATCATCATCATCAAGGCGGCGAGCTGGCAGAATCGTTAGCTTGCTGGGTAAAATACTTTGCAGCATTTCGTCTGTCTTTACATTCTGAGTTCAAATGAGAGAGGAGGCGCAATGGCCCAGTGGTTAGAGAAGCAGATCTGCGGTTGTAGGAGCATGGCTTCGATTCCCAGACCAGGCATTGCG
>NC_068995.1:50930010-50935855 GCF_001194135.2 Octopus bimaculoides | reverse complement strand
TTCACAAGCAGGCTGTTCTATTGATCAGATCGACTGGAACCCTTATCATCGTAACCGATGGAGTGCCACGATTAGATGAGAAATATGGAATGAAATATTTCCATGCAAGCAGACTCAACAATTCTTTTTCTACAGTTATCAACCTAAAACTTAGGAGATAGCAGACGCGTGCACACACACACACACACACACACACCTATATATTTCCATTTTGTTATTCCCCCGTCTATCATGCATTAAATATTATCAATAAGTCTTTGAGACAAATTGGACGAAGAGAGAAATAGAGAGAGGAAGGTGTGAGAAAGACAGAGATGCAGAAAGAACAATGAGAGAGAGAGAGAGAGAGATACAAAGAGAAAGATGAGAAATTACATAAAAGCTGATTTATATAAATATATATATATACGAGAGAAAGACAGACAGAGAGAGAAATAAAGGCTTCAAACAATGAATAAAAGAGAGAAATAGCATTTTGGAACAAGAAATTTGAAACCAAGTGAAACATTAAAATAAAATGGTAAAAAAAAAAAAATACAACATTGAAAACAGAAGTACTCAAATTTTTCATTTTAATAAAATATCTATGAAATTGCGAAGCAATTTGATGAAAAGGATTTTCAGTGACTTCCCTTCAGCAACAAGCTTAGGAGACATAATTATGAGTGTGAGCACGTGTGTGTGTGTAATCACATCATATACACATTTCTATATACATACATACATGCACACATATACATACACACAGACACACACATATACACACACACAATACCCCACACACACAAACACACATACATGCACACAATACCCACCCAACACACACACACACACACACACACACACACACACACATATGTACTTAGCCTTCAAATCAATTTCAAAATTGAAACGCTTGAGAATATGATAGAACAAAAACAATTTTTTAAAATGTTTGACAAAAAGTTGTCCTTGGATGTTAAAAGATGATTGATATTGACAAAATATATTTAAAAGAACCTAGGTACAACAACAACAACAACAATAAACATTTCTAGCACAGACACAAGACCACAAATATTTTGGGGAAGGAATGCAACCAATCACTAGACACATGGAAGTTGACCTCGATGAGATCTGAACTCGGTTTCATTGTGTACAAGTGATTGAGATTACAAAATTCCTCCTGAATGGGACGCCAGTCAGCAACCATCACAGAATGGCTTGTTTACAGTTCAGCAGACTGGAGCAAGATGAAATGAAGTGTTTTGCCCAAGAACACAACATCTCGCCCAGTCTGGGAATTGAAACAATGATCTTGAGACTGTCAGTGCAACATCCTAACCAACAGACCATGTAACTTTACTCTCTGAGACAAAGTACCAATAATTAACTGGTACTTTATTTCATTGACCTCAGAGGGATGAAAGGCAAAGTTGTTCTTGGTGGGATATGAACTTAGAATATAAAGAACAGGAAGTCATTCTGCAAAGCATTTTGTCTGATGTTCTAATGATTCTGCTAATCCAACATCCTAATAATAATAATAATCCTTTCTACTTAAAGGCACAAGGCTTGACATTTTGGAATGGTGGCTAGTCAATTAAATTGATCCCAGTACTCAACTGGTACTTATTTCATCAACCTCTAAAAGATAAAAGGCAAAGTCAACCTTGGCGGATTTGGAACTCAGAATGTAGTGACAAACGAAATACAACGAAGCATTTCAGCTAGAGTACTAGTGATGGCCAGCTTTCCACCTAATAATAATAATAATAATCCTTTCTACTAAAGGCACAAGGCCTGAAATTTGGGGGGAGGGGGTTAAGTTAATTACACTGACCCCAGTATTCAACTGGTGTTTATTTTATTGACACCAATTAGGATGAAAGGGGAAAGTCAACTTTGGTAGAATTTGAACTCAGAACATAGCACGCTGGATGAAATGCTTAGAGGTATTTTGCCCGTTGCTAACGATTCTGCCAGCTCACCATCCTTTCTTCTACAGACACAAGGCCTGCAATTTTGGTGGCAGGGAGCTAGTTGATTACATCAAGGTCAGAGCTTGATTGGTGCTTGTTTTATCAACCTTGAAAGGCAAAGGCAATCTTGGTAGAATCTGAATTCAGAACGTAAAGCCAGACAAAATGCCACTAAGCATTTTGCACAGTATGCCAACAATTCTGCCAGGTCACCACCTTACCAACACCCTAATAATAATAATAATAATAATAATAATAATAATAATAATCTTTTCTAACATAGGCACAAGAAGTGCCACTAAGCATTTTGTCTGGCACAGTGACAATTCTGCCAATACAGCATCTTAATAATAATCCAGTACAGGTGACACATGAAAGGCACCCACTACACTCTTGGAGTGGTTGACTTTAGGAAGGACATCCAGCTGTAGAAACCAAGCCAAAATCAGACTGGAATCTGGCACAGCTCTCTAGCTTATCAGTTCTTGTCAAACTGTCTAACCCATGCCAGCATGTAAAGTAGAGGCTAAATAATGACAATGATGATGATGATGATATGATGATAAAGATAATAATGACAGAAATTTTAATTTTGTATGAATTTTGGTCATAAATCATATGCTGAATAAAAAAACGATATTGTATTACAGAAGACTCAGCATTACCAATGTGCAGATGCAACAGAAATCAGTGGAATAACAGCGAAATACAATGAAGGAATTTGAGACTCATAACGAAATAATTAAAAAAGCTGATGATAATAATCATAATCAAAGCATGTGTATAATGATTGGAAAAACTGACTTTTCCAAAATGCAGCTATAATTTCTTTGAATTGCTAATGATTTCTCATTATATAGGTGTAGGAGTGGCTGTGTGGTAAGTAGCTAGCTTACCAACCACATGGTTCCGGGTTCATTCCCACTGCGTTGGCACCTTTGGCAAGTGTCTTCTACTATAGCCTCAGGCCGACCAAAGCCTTGTGAGTGGATTTGGTAGACGGAAACTGAAAGAAGCCCATTGTGTTTGTGTGTGTGTGTGTGTGTCCCACCCCACCGCTCGACAAATGGTGTTGGTGTGTATGTCCCTATAACTTAGCAGTTCAGCAACAGAGACTGATAGAATAAGTAGCAGGTGTAACAAAATAAGTATAGGGGTCAAGTTGTTCGACAAAAATTCTTCAAGGAGGTGCCCCAGAATGGTCTCAGTCTAGAACTGGAAAAGAAAGTGTATGTGTGTGTGTGTGTATATATATATATATATACACACACACACATATATATATATACAAACATACGCATATACACACAGACATACACTAACACATATACACAGACACACACATATATGCATATGCACAGACGCACATTTCCTCACACTTGTGCAAACAAACACACACACACACACAAACCCCAACCCATAATTATAGTTAACAACATTTCATGGAAAAGATAAGTCTTTGAATGTTCACTTGAACTAGATAACCAAAAGTCATTTCATTGGAATAAAAAGATTTCATTTCATTATGATTGCTTCATTATACACAAGTAGTAACGGTTCAGTAAACATGATAAAATAGTGATTTAGTAGATATGGTGAAATGCCTGGCTTATATATTTTTATGGCTAGTTTAGTGTCTCAGGTTTCTGTGCTCAGATTCCCTTTGGGATTGATTTTTGCCTTTCATCTCTCCGGGGGCCTTTAAATAAGTATTCATAATAATGCACTGATGGGTTGATTGAAATGAATAAAGAAATTGCTACAAGGATTTCTTGTTGTTGTTGAATAAAAAGAAAGAAAAAAAAATGAAATATATAAAAAAGCAAAAAAGCATTGAATTGTGCAACTTTCTGCTGTCTTCCATTAAACTAGTCTCTTGAGGGTTGCATAGAAACTGTATTACAATAAACTTCCATGAATTCAATCCCAGTACAAAGTGTGTGTGTGTGTGTGTGTGTGTATAGGCGCAGAAGTGGCTGTGTGGTAAGTAGCTTGCTTACCAACCACATGGTTCTGGGTTCAGTCCCACTACGTGGCACCTTGGGCAAGTGTCTTCTACTATAGCCTCGGTCCTGATCTAGCAAACCAAAAGTCAAAGACATTCTATCCTGGCTTTTAGGATACCTACTACTACAGTGTCCAATGTATGATATATTTTTTTTAATGGTGGGTTGTAACTTGAGAGATACTTGACTGCTATTTCTAGCAAGTTGAGTGACCACTTAGAGCTTCCCTTGTTAGAGTACTGGATTTTGTGACACAAGGCATTTTTATGTGCAGAGTACTTCATCTTACATTGCACAGTAGTTGCAAATGAATGCCTCAATCATGCGATTGGTGTTCATTTCGAATCTTCTAATAGAGACATGTCCAGCCATGGAGAAAAGTATCCAGCTTGGAAAGGAGTGAGTGTTGGTAACAGGAAAGGCATCCAGCTGTAAAAAATCTGCTCCAACATATTCCATCTGACCTATGCAAGCATGGGAAAGTGGATGTTAAAAAAGAAGAAAATGATGGGAGACAACAACAATGATAAATGATGAAAAATGAATGGGAAAATGGCAATGAAAAGCTATGTCGTTGAAAAATAACAATGCTGATTAAAGACCACAACAATGAGGAAAAATAACAACGATGAGGAAAAACAATGAAAAGCTACAATGATGAAAACCGATGATGATGATGAAAAATGACAATGATGAAAGAGGACAACAATGAGAGAAAATGACAATGATGAAAAGTGATGATGATAATGAGTGTGCAAAATAAGAAAGCTAGGTATAATGTGATGATGTATTAGTACCAGATCCTGAACAATGAACCATTGATTTCAATTTCATGATGATTCTCATCTATTTCTTTCAGCATCACGCATAATTTCAATTTCAATAATTGTTTACCATGTTGAAGAAAATATCTCAAAGCTTTTAAATTAAACCATGACAACTCAATGAATGCTAAAAGATGCTGAAAAAAATCTCTTCAGTCTCTGAATTTCATGTGAATGAAATTTTGTATAAAATTAACAGTCAACAAATCTAATAGCCAGACAGTATTGGCAATTGTTCAAGACATATATAAATCTATATATTTCTGCACTTTCTACTACTTACATAGTTCTAATGGAGAATTCCTAAATGTCGGCAACATCTGAAAGAAAACCACCTGCTCATGTCATTTGCTACTCTCAAAAATCAAATCAACAACAATTGTATATGTGTGTATATAAAGAAAATCTATAAAGATAGTTAAATATTTGACTTGTTCCTGTGGAGGAACAAAGAGAAAATTTAACACTTCAGATGTAATTTACAACACAATGACACACTGCATTAAACCTTT
Organism: Octopus bimaculoides; assembly: GCF_001194135.2. Lineage (NCBI taxonomy): Eukaryota > Metazoa > Mollusca > Cephalopoda > Octopoda > Octopodidae > Octopus > Octopus bimaculoides. Next base: position 50,930,552 of record NC_068995.1, on the reverse strand, counting down.
TTAACACCAATCCATTTGAGATGTTCTGAATTAAAGTGTTCATACTTTAATTAAATTCTTGGTTAATATCTTATAATGTAAATGATGAGATGAAATTTTCAGCTATTCAGAAGTAGAATAGCACCAGTTTAATGTCAGTTTCTTCATGCTCGCATGGATCAAATGAAATCTGTTGATGTAGGTTTTCTACGGTTGGGTGCTCTCCCGAAAGAAAGGCAATGCTTCAAATCCCAACCCAACTGTGTTTCACTGCTCATGCTATCTCTCTTAAAAGCTTTTTCTTAATCCTTTCTCATAAGTATGTCACCCCTTGAATTCCGTCTTTTCCAAACATTTCCCTTGCAGATGCTCAAACTGAATACAAACAACACCAATTTCACCAGTCTCAGAAGACCTGTAAAGCTGGTGGGTAAAAGACCCAGAAATCTCATAGGTAGAAGGCCCAGAAATCTCGTGGGTAGAAGGCTCAGAAATCTCGTGGGTAGAAGGCTCAGAAATCTCGTGGGTAGAAGGCTCAGAAATCTCGTGGGTAGAAGGTCCAG
>NC_068995.1:50924917-50929500 GCF_001194135.2 Octopus bimaculoides | reverse complement strand
GCTCATGAATAAAATGAGCTGTAAAACCAGAAATCTTGTGGGTTGAAAGCTCAGAAAGCTCATGAATAAAATGAGCTGTAAAGGTCACATACCCTTCCTCCTCAATAAACCATAAGAAAGTTTTTTTTTTTTTTAATTTCAGTTATAGTTTTTCACATTAATAATATAATTTCTTTTTATTTTCAAGAAAAGTATCAAAGTTACACAAACATTTTATTTATGAATCTGTAAATTTATGACTTTGAACCATTTAAAAGTCAAAATTGATTATTTATAACAGTTAGTTGTAAAAGAAAATAAATCAAAAAGAAATCTGAGTAATAAAGATTTCTAAAAGTCTTCTCAAGTAGAGTGTGACCAATGATTTTATGATCTTCCCTCTCAGTTGATCTCTTTATTTATTTAATTTTACTTGTAGTACATTCATAAATAAATAAATAAAGGATGGTAATGGGGGGAAATGGGAATGAACAGATAAATTCAAATAATATTATGATACAATATTTTAAAGTATCATTTAATCCACAAAATTTATTTTCATCACAGAAAAAAGATAATAAAAAAAAAAACTGGTTCTAATAGAATAATTAATTTAAAACAATATAAATGTGTAAGTAATACAATTGACAGAATCATCTGAATGCTTCAGGGTTAAACTGATATTTTGTTAACCCATTACCTACCAGTGATCTCATACGAGATCACTTAAAAAGTTACAAATTTCGTAATTATCTGTCAATATTTACACATATCTAACCTTTTTTGTTATATCTACTAAGTATATTTCTCTGATATTCAAATGAGGTTTGCTAATTTTTCACCCAATATCTCGCTTATTTCTATCTAAAATGTTATTTTGAAATGTTATTTTGATCATTCCAGCATGTTTCTAAGGCTGTTTTATGCTAGAAATCAAAGTTTCATAAAAAAAATTCCAGTTAATAGAATTATGGGAGGTAACGGGTTAAAGAAAGACTATAAAGGAGGACATTAAGGGACAACTGAACCAAGTCAAAGGCAAAACTGGTATCATATTTTTGCTTTTAGTCAGAAGGTTGTACTCACAACCTTTGCAAGCCTCCAAGATTTGAAAACAAGCAACAATGCCTAAAAATACCAGTCTACAGCAGAATCGTTCAAACTAGTTTCAACTAAATATTTCCTTATATATGCACACTTTTTAAACACTTCCTGCCTCTTACTTTAGGCGGGGCAGCAGCTGTGGGCTTGAAAGAAGGCAAATATTGATTCGACTTTCACGCAGGCACAACGCTTTATATTTATGAGGAAATGTAAATATAAACAGAGGAATATAAACAGAACTTGAGATTGAAACCTGGTTGCTCAGTCAACTAGCATGCCTGGAAATAAATTCTACCAGGTGTGGCAGATTGTGGTATAAAGTGAGGTTGATAATTCAGAAGAACAGAAGCATTTGATTTAAATATAGTATCATAGTATATAAACACAGCACACATTATTTTTACCTTATTATAAATCATTAAAGAAGCTTAAAAACATGTTTCAGTAAACATGGTATGCAACTAGGTGGGATCAAATGTTTCGATTGGTTCAAATTTCATCCTTTGAATAGCTTTTTGCATTTAAAATGATTGATTCTGATTGGATGCAGCTGTGTAGTTAAGTAGTTTTCTTCTCAATTATATGGTTTTGGGTTCAGTCCCACTGTGTGACATCTAGGGCAAGTGTCTTCTCTATAGCCCAGAGCCAACCATAGTCCTGTGAGTGGATTTGGTCAATGGAAACTGAAAGAAGCCTGTCATACACATACTCACAATATGTATGTGTGTATATATAAATTAAATATAAGGATAAAATCTATATAAGAATTTATCAAATAACCAGCATGAAAAACCAGTAAAGGGGAAAAATTCATACAAAATATATAATTATTCCCTTTAAACATAAATACATTCATAATATTAAGGGTAATTACTGAATGTGTATATATACATATATGTTCATAATGTGAAGTTTTGTGTGTCATTGTGTTTGTGTTGTCGTTGTCCCCAACCATTGCTTGACAACAGGCATTGGTGTGTGTGTGTGTGTGTAGGTGTAGGTGCATGTAATGGTAGCTAAGGAGTGAAAATGTTGGATTGCTGACCCAAAAGTCATGATAAACTATCCAAGATAAGCTGTTGCATTGCTATTAAATGGCTGCTTGGTATAAAGTTGGCCCAGTGCCTCATCCAAACAGCTATTAGTAGCTAGGTTGAAGAGTCAAGGATTTCAGTGACTACTTTGGCAACCTTCAAACAAGCAAATAGGGAAAGGTAACTTGAACTTTACCTCATGTAAAAATGAATTCCCTCCACTAGATTTAATCATCATCATCGTTATTATCATAAAAAAACCCCACTTATTATTATTAAAAATGAACTGGTTAAGGGTGGTGGGGGTCAAAGTCACTTGTTAATCACATCGGGAACAATTTAAGTATCGGTCATCAAATACCGGGGTTAATTAAACCAACTACATCCTTTTCCAAAATGTGACCCTGAGCCAATGTCAGAAGTTATCATTATTATCATGAAACACTGGATAGGTGTCAAAGTTACCTGTTCATAATTCAGGGGTCAAATAACTAAATATCAGGTGCGTACTGAAGTACATTAAAATCACATACATCCTTCCTCAAAATGGCATTGTGCCAATCTCAGAAATTAAAGATTATAGGAAAATGTAAACAATTTGGGTGTTTTATGCCCACTTCTTCCTTTCTTTTCAAGGGCTTAAATAAAGGGCTACTCAAAAAGCTAAGTTCAGTATCCTTAATACGAATGGTTCTCTAGCTATGACAATCAGCCAATGAATCGGTGAGTTTACTTCATATGATAAATCTTCAGATTTTGCTTCAGAATGAATATTGCTCTTGCTGTGCATCAACAGAATGTTTATCATTGGCAAACTGGCTTTAAAAGATTGCTTTGGGAACCTGTCAAAATACATGCATATATATATATCTATTTCTTTATTGCCCTCAGGGGGCTAAACATAGAGGGGACAAACAAGGAGAGACAACGTTTGTCTATTAATACACTTTCAGCAAATTGCTTACTGACAATTCCCAGTCTAAAACGGTTGTAAATCCCTCCAAATTCTGAGTATTTTGGGGGGTTTTTTTGGGGTTTTTTTAATTGGAAACCCATCAGTTGTGTATTTCAACGGCAAAATAATCATGAAAAGGTTAAAATAAAGCTCAATATTCAATATACTCACAAAATAGATATTTTAAACTAGTGGAAAGGCTCCAGCTTGGGAGTAGGCATTTCAGGATGAATAGAATTACTCCTTTAGTCCCTCCCCCCCACACTATTCTCAGATTCATTCTGGCCCAAAATGGTGATATTTCTTGAGGACTCTAGTTATGGGTCAAGTAGATGATCCTGCGGCTAAGGGATTCAAAACTTAGAGGAGAGATAGCCCCTTGACTAGACTCACACAGGCCTATTGGTATTTGGACATGTTCTGATGTCACATAAACTAGTCCTCTTACTTAAGGGTAAGCTTGGGAGGGCAGGACATTAGCAGAGTAAACAGGAAATAAACAAGTAGAATGTAATGGGGGAAACTACTGTTGTATCTTTCTCAGGAAAGATCATGAATCTTTAGGCTTTGGCATGGCAGTCCATGATCCCCAAAACTTGTAGGAATGGCACCTGGAGAGAGAGGGGGGGGCAGTGAGAGAGAGAGTCTACAAAGTGTGTCTATAGTGACCGAATAAACTTTTACTGATTTCTGTTATTGGATTGCTGCCAACCAGGACACCCACTTCAAGTTAATCATATCAACCAAAGCACCTCTGTCTGTTTGTTACATAGTTTATCAGTTTGTATTCATTTCAAACCACAGAGTTACAGCACATACAGCAATAACAAAAACAAAAAACAACATCATAATGTATACATAAATATACATAGCAACTAAGGGTTACAGAAACACACCTAAGCACCTTATGGAATTTTCTCACATCACTCAAGATATCACAGGCTTAAACCTTTATGAGTCCACCCCCTCCTAGTCATCCTCCCTCTCATCTTCACTCATCACTTTCTAAGAATTTAGTAACTTATTTTCTTTTCTCAAGTTTTATTCATATAAAAATGTTATCTCTGAAATTTGTCATCCAGCTGAGCTAAGGGAAACAACTCAGTAGCTTAGAAGTAAACTATCCTTCTGTGTTGCAACATAGCAGGAAACAAAACGTTCCTGAAATGACCTCTCGAAGAAATAAATGGGAATTTCGACCCCTGATGATCATCTGGTTGTTTGTTATGTCAAACCATCCAATCCATGCCAGCATGAAAAACAGACATTAAATGATGATATACATACACATATATATATATAAGGCGCAGGAGTGGCTGTGTGGTAAGTAGCTTGCTTACCAACCACATGGTTCCGGGTTCAGTCCAACTGCGTGGCACCTTGGGCAAGTGTCTTCTACTATAGCCTCGGGCCGACCAAAGCCTTCTGAGTGGATTTGGTAGACGGAAACTGAAAGAAGCCTGTTGTATATATATATATATACATATACGTATGTGTGTGTGTGTGTGTGT
>NC_068995.1:50923347-50924062 GCF_001194135.2 Octopus bimaculoides | reverse complement strand
TGTGTGTGTGAATGTGTACACATGCATGTGTGGGTGTGAATGAGCATGCCACTCCTCAACTATTTTGTTTCTTTCTCATTCTTTAAAACCAACATATGTATGAAGACAATGCATTATTATTATTATTATTACTTTTGTGTTTTTAATTGGAAAACTGTATTTATTCAGAAGGTCACAATGCTAGGTTGGCATGGAAACCTACCTTGTCACAATTATATAACATCTCAGAAAGAAAAAAATAATCAAATAGTCTTAAGCTTGTTGCTACAAAAGAAACCAATATCTTGCTGTCTATCAAACTACAGATTATCATCAGCAGCAGTACCGACTTCTGAATTCTGTCTCTTGGAATTATTAAAGGCCAATCAATTCACATAACCAGTGACTAGGTCAGTCAGGACAAACATAACTTGGATTTCTTTTTTCTTAAGGTACCAACAACAATTGGTAACAAGACGTTGTTAGTTTCTCTTTACTTGTTTCAGTCATTTGACTGCGGCCATGCTGGAGCACCGGCTTTAGTCGAGAAAATCTACCCCAGGACTTATTCTTTGTAAGACTAGTACTTATTCTATTGGTCTCTTTTTGCCGAACCACTAAGTTACGAGGACGTAAACACACCAGCATCGGTTGTCAAGCGATGGTGGGGGGACAAACACAGACATACAAACACACATACATATATACATATATACATATATATATATATACATAT
>NC_068995.1:50919915-50923337 GCF_001194135.2 Octopus bimaculoides | reverse complement strand
AAAAAAAAAAAAAAAAAAAAGACCTGACATTTACAGTGAAGTGGTAGAATCGTTAGCTGTTTCCCAAACTGGCATGGAGGAGGAAACTCGACAAGAGCTGGCAAGCCAGAGGACTGCGTTTGGCTCAAATGTCTGGATGGACACCCTTCCTGACCCTAACCCAACCACTTTATGGAGTGCACTGAGTACTTTTTTTATGACACTGGCATTATATGAAAAACTGAAATTTGAACTCAAAAGTGTAAAATGTGAAAAGCTAAAAACTAAAACAAAAAAACAGGAAAAAAAAAAAAGGAAGTAATTTGAACTGCTATTGATCATATAATTAATATAATTTGAAACCAAACTGATAATATAATTTGAATCTAAATTGATAAAATAATTTGATTCTAAATGAAAAAATTATTTGAGTTCAAATTAGTAAAATCATTTTTTCTTTAAATTGAATTATAGATTTCAATTTGAATTTTAATTTCAGATTTTTCCACCCACATGGTTCATGAAATGACGAACATCACATTGTTGTTTTAAACTTCCTTGATTACAGAACTAATTTAATCATTTTAATTGGCACAGAAACCTAATAGTTGTATTGATTTGCGATATTGGCACAGGACCACACAGTTTTAGGTGAGATGGAGTGAGAATATAGGGTGGTCATGCCTTTACATAGGATTATCAGTGATGGGGAAATGGCTATAACCAGGAATTAAAAGATATGTCGCAGACAGACTTGGTCCACTGTCAAGGTAACGGTAGGTGTTAATACACAAATACAAGATTATTGAAAGCAAGTCCACATACACACACACAAATCTACAATTATATATATATATTATATATGTATATATATATATATATATATATATATATATATATATATATATATATATATATATATATATATATATATACACACACACACACATACATGTATACAGATTCACAGAAAGCCAAACAGTTATATGGAAATGTACAAACAAACATACATGTTCATATTTAAGATGATCTAATTTTCTGTGAGCAATGTAAGATAATGACATAAGATATTAAAACATGGGTGAATATATATCTATCTGATGTAGTCTTCAGTGTAATGCAGCTTACAACAAAACTGATCTGATCATAAGCTAAGCTAATTATATTATTGTTAATTAAATAAAAAAGCGAGACAAGTAACAGATTTTTTTTTTTTTTCCTTTTTTTAGATGATTACCAATTTACTGAAATACATACACTGCTTTGCATTATGGAATCCTGACAGAGCTTGTTCTTATCAAGAAAACTATCTACTGACAGAGAATGTTCTTATCAGAAACACCATCTTTTCTGTGGTGCAGAAGTCAGATGTATGCATGTGGCAGAAGAGTAGGTCTGAGTGCTTCAATGACAGCGACTTCAAAAACACAGCCCAACTTCTATGTAATCACTTGACCTGCTAGAAATGACAGCAAAGTCTCAGAAAATCTTTAGTTTGTGTTCATTGGTGAATTGTCAGGATCCACTTGCATTGGCAGCCAATCAGACACTAGCATAATACCATGGTATCAATGTAAAGCTTATACTTAGCCAAAAAACACACACATGCATGATAAGTTCCAATACAGACTCGAGGCAGACAGGTTCCACGGAAAAGTCTTCTAACAAAAATTATCAACTGAAAGGATCTAAATATTATTCCATAATAGCATTCATAACCCACTGGGTGAGAAGATTACTTCATAATCACAAATCACACCCCTGTATCTTTATTGCTGTAGCTGATAGCTAAAATCTGGTGCAAACTGAAGATAAGACAAATGTACTTATATGTGTACATCATATATATATATATACACACACACAAACACACACACACATATATATATATATACACACATATATATAAATACATATATACATACATGTAGATACACAGATAGATAGATAGATAGATAGATAGATAGATAGATAGATAGATAGATAGATAGATAGATAGATAGATAGATAATTTACTCACACATTCATTTACTTACATACATAGCAAACTTCATATATATTAATATTATGCTTCTCATGTCTGAATGCAGGTTTCCCAATATTCAAATTTGGATAATTCCTCTCTTTCTTTATGCTTATAACAAAAGACTGCAACTATCTAATGCCTCTCTCATACACTGTTGTTAATGTATTGCTGTTTATGAGTAAATGGAAGATACTGTGTTAGACTGACCAACAAAGTTATTCAAAATTCATCTAAAATCGATTAATTCTAGTGGTGTGTGTTATATAAGGAGATGTATGCCCCCAGCAAATCTGCTCCAGGACAAGTTTTGATTACCAATTGTAGCCATTTTCAGTTGTTGTAAGTTATAATGGGTAACTGATTACATAATGAACTACTACTCCAAACATCACCAACAGAAACCTTAATATTGGCATTATATTGGTCATTGTGGGCAAAGTGGCATAGTTACTTTGATGGATGGATACTGCTTGTAATCCTTTTCTGAACCTCCATGATCGGTGGGAAGGAGTGAGTCAGTTACCCTCAAATCAGAAATCTAATCCAAATGCATCAGAGTGACCTCTGTTAAAAACACTTTAGGACCATGTGATGTTGCTCAACTAGGTCACAGATTAAGTTTACCACTCAAGCAGGCCATGGCAGAATTTGAACTCAGAACTCAAAGAACCAAACGAAATACCATCAGGCATACCATTCAGTGCTCTGAAAATTCTGCCAGTCTGTTATCCTAGTCTCCTACTTATTTACTGACCCCAGAAAGATCAAAGGCAAAACTGACTCTGCAAGAATTTGACCTTGGAATGCATAGGGGTGCAATAAATTACTGCAAGACATTTCATTCAGCACCCTAACAACTCTTGCTGTGATGGTAGCATGAACATCACAACATCATTCACACTAACTACTTCACAATTCATGCTTTCTATCATATGATTAACAATTATAAAGTATGCATATAGACAGAACACAATTATTCTTCAAGTCTAATTAAGAGTTTTTAGCCCCCAAAAAACTGTTATTTCAGTAGTTTATACAAATATTGAAAATTCGAACAATCTTTTAACCCAAAATAGCATGTGGAAAAAAAAACACTACAAAACAAAATAAAACTAAGGGAGAATAGTTGAAAAATATTTAAAAATTCCTTTTATAATCTTTTTTCTCTCTCTCTTATACACACACAAATAAAAATGTCTGCATGTCATCAATTTAGAAAGAATTTTAATAGAATCTGGTTTCAACTAGCATTTCATTTCATTTGAACTTGTATGAAAACATTTAGTAATGTCACTGTTTATTTTGTATGAAATGTAATGGTTCTGGCACAGATAACAAATCCAGATTAGATGCTTTATATGTACCCCCACCACCACCACCACCACCACCACACATTTTACTTCTTTTTCTCTTCAAT
>NC_068995.1:50917336-50919759 GCF_001194135.2 Octopus bimaculoides | reverse complement strand
ATTTAAACATTTTAAAAATATTTATTCTCAGTTCAAATTTCATGAGGGCCAACATTTTCTTTCATCTCTACAGCACCTGTTAAAATAAGCATCATTAAGATAACTGGGAGATTTAGTTATTTACATTCTGAGTTCAAATTTGCCTTTCATCTTTTAGGGTTAATTAAATAAATAGCAGTCAAGTTCCGGGGTCAATACAATTGACTGGCCCCCACCACACAAATTTCAGGAATTGTGCCTATAACAGAAAGAATTATTATCATTATTATTATTATTATTATTAAGGCAGTGAGCTGGCAGAACTGTTAGCATGCTGGGCAAAATGCTTAGCAGTATTTCTTCTGTGGCTACATTCTGAGTTCAAATATTGCTAAGGCCGACTTTGCCTTTCATCTTTTCAGAGCACAAAAGAGTTGAGAGAAAAAATAGCTATCAGAGGAATCAGGTGATAGGTGTATAATGGTATTGCGGATGATAGTTTAGTAAAACAGTGTCAGGAGATCCAAGTAGAATGAACATGTGGCAGAGACTATGAGGAAGACATGGGCAAAAGTAGAGAAAAACCTCAAAACGCTGATTAGGCAATGACTAATGGCCATAAGTGGCAAGGGTTTGTCTTGGTGAAAACCTATACAACCCATGAAAACAGGAAAAAATGATGATGTAACTATCGGTAACAATACATAAATAAATAAATAAAATCCAGAATTTCAAAACAAAAATACTTTTGTAATATTTATTCCATCCGAGTTTCACAGACACTCCTTCATCATTCTTGTTATCATAAATGCAGTAAATCACTGACTGGAATGCTAGAATTCTGTCACTAATCATGTTCTCTAAATGTGTGACATTTAGAAGGTAAAAAAGGAGTTGATTTTAAAATTTACAGAGATTAACAAATCCTTTGAACCCGACTCACATTCGAAGCAACCCAACTGTAACTTTGTTACCGTATTTAAGTAAACTTATTTAACTAAGCTTAGCACCTCTATCAACACCGCAAGCTGCCACAAACACGCACAAAACTACAAATACACCCCCAATAAAAACCTACTCCTTTACACACAGTTAACTTCGTAATTTATAACTGAGGTGTCAAAATAAATTTTCTGTGGCATTTTTGACATGACAAGTTTGAGTAAATTATTTACTTTTGTCTTAAATATCTGCCTGAAACCAAGTCTACACAAGAATTTCCTTTCACTGCTGTCCTTTCTTCTAAACTAGAACCAATTAGGTCAAGTGTAGAAACTTTTTTGGTCAATGATTTAAGGCTGCAAGTTACAGACAACCTAAAACTTGTTGTTCTTAACTTCAGGCCAGGTCTGATGCAGCAGGCTTGTGATCAGAGACATTCTAACTAAAACCACCCTGTCTGTTTTTTAAGGCATAGTGCATCTAGGACTACACTTAAACATCTCTTTTTCTTTTTAAAGATGGTAAGATTGGATTTGAGGGAGATTTAATGTATCAAGCAAAGGTAACTACATCTGGTCACCCTTATTGGCACAGAGACCTTCCTTAACCCTCCCACCTTTGACCTAGTAGAACATCCAGAATGTGACAGTGGAAGGGACAGAGGGATGCATCAGCACTTGGCTGGTACTCATTTTCAGCTGAGTGAATTGGAGCAACGAGAAATTAAGTGTCTTGCTCAAGGACACAACACATCACCTGCTCCAAGAACTGAACAAGTAACTTTATAATTCTAAGCCTGATACCTTAAACCACTAGGCTGTACACCATTTTAGTAAAGCAGGTGAAATAAGAGACCATAGTAAAGAACCTGTTGAAAAATACTACACACACACACACAAAACCACACAGATATACAAAAAAAAAAAACACACAGATACACAGAGTTCGTTTAGTTAAGAGGCTCAAATAATCACCAAATCTAATTAAACAAATCAAATACGATGGTTAATTAAGCCAATGCTATACAAGTTAAGCACACACACACACACACACTGTGCATGATACATTAAATTAAGATTATCAAAGATAGAAGATAATCATCAAAAAACTACACAGTTCAGTAAATGCTTAGTGTAAAAGCTAAATTCATCAACTTAATCTTTTTCTTTTTTTAATTCCATTAATGTTTCCTTCGTTAAAATTGTTTGTTGCTTATAACCCTTTCAAACAAGGAGAGAGAGAGAGAAGTGTGTGTGTGTGTGTGTGCACGAGTGTGTGTGTGTGTGTGTGTGTGTGTGTGCATGTGTGAGAGAAACAGTAAGAAAGAAATTTATGTGTATGTATACAGGATGTGAACACAACTTTAAAAGGTCTATGAATGGAAGACAATGTAATGTTACAGAGCAGACACCCAAATTTCAACTTTATTCTGTTCCAGATGTATCGACAGAACCAACACAGCAAACTCCAGTCTAACAAAGGAAATTTAAAAAAAAAAAAGG
>NC_068995.1:50907148-50917326 GCF_001194135.2 Octopus bimaculoides | reverse complement strand
TAACAAAGGAAATTTAAAAAAAAAAAAGGCGTGTCATGCTTGTAACTCTGGCTGCCAACAATAGCAAACTTAGAAATTATCAGCTTCTTCAAGAAAGCTGGGTCCTTTGTGTTCAAGGTCAGGAAACAGCTGGAAGCCTCCGAGGAAGATGTGTCATCAGTAACAAGAAAGAAACAAATATTTCCAGTCAGACATCGCTAGGATGGATGAGCTTGTTCAGGAGATCTGGGGCGTCACCAACAATTCCAGCAGATCAATGAGGGACATTGCTGAGCAGCTCAAGTTTGCAGACTCCCCTGTCAGGCATCTAGTACACATGGACATGAAATTACAAGCCTTACATGATGAGAAGATGGCAGTTCATATCTAACAAGACCTGGGGTAACCATGTCATCACGAGACACCCAGTTCAGTATCATGTGACTGTCTAATATTCTTTTGAACTGCTGCATCTGGAGCATCCCTGGAGCAGGGAAACCAGCCAGCAGCCTCACAGTGCCAAAAACTCACTGAGCTGCTGTCATGAGTGTAGAGGGTAGCATTGGTAGGAACCCACCTGATTCTGACATGCAATCACTTTCCTGATTACATTGGAGCCATCATTGGGGATGAGGTCAGTTTTGACAAAAGATCTATTTCTTTGATATACTCAAGACAAATGTGTACACGTTTATCTGGGAGTAAGTTTTTTCCCCTGTTTGGTGTTTGTTTTTCATTGTTGGTTTGTTCATAGTTGCCTAAAATCAAGTTATTGTATGTATGCACATAGGCACGTATATGTATATGTGCATATCTGTATATGTGCACCTGTCCATATGTTTATATATAAGCTTAAGTATACACAGAGAAATGTATGTGTGCATGTATGCTGATAGGTCTGTTCATTCAATATATGAAACAATGAAAGCACAATGCTTGTCAATGCATATATATTCAGAAAAAGTGTAATAAATTGATAATATATATGGAAACAATCAGAAATTGCTTGAAGTAACTTATTACAAAGTTCATAAAATTTGTAGTCTTTAGTAATTTGTCAAGAAGCAGAAAAAAGTGGATTTTTGTAAGCAACCTTTAGTTTTTCTGTTTCTGTAAAAACCTATTTGTCAATTTTTAGGCCAAGTTCAGCTCTGACTGAGAAGATCTATAGTCAATGATGATCTACAGCCATGATGATTCTGATAGCATATGATCAAAACTAGTATAGTGTGTGTGTGTGTGTGTATATATATGATAATATATTGGTGTATCTACAAAACCTACATAATTCAATGCCTTTTTTTTTTCTTTTTAAGAGGATGTGATTTGAGAGAAGAGATCTGCTATATCTAGCAAGTTGACGGCTGATTGTGAAAACCTCTCTCATTGGCTCGTGTAAGGATGAAATATTGAGAGGTGACATTTAAATTGTGTCAATCTAATAAAACCAAAAGAATATTGGTCCTTAGAGCTAAAGATGATGTGTCATTCCATAGCTTTTAAAATAAAAAAGAAAAGAAAAGAAAAAAAAAACACTGATGTACTTTAAATCATAGGTAGAGTAAATGCTTAGAGATTTGAAGAAAATGAAATATTCTTAGAAAAAACAATAATAATAATTTTCACTGCATGAAAGAAAAAAAGAAGTTGAAATGATTTGTGTCAAAAATTAAAGAATGAAGTAAAATACAAAAAATAAAATAAAATCAGACGAAGGTAGAGGCAAAACAAGACTTCAAAAAAATGTAAAAATACTAGCATAAAACAAAAGATTATCATAGCTCTATTGTAAAGTGTGCGTGACTTTTCATCAGCCAAGAAGACACATGAAAAAAAAGGAACAAAATTGAAAAAAGTTGCCAGCCGCTATAATTAATGCACACTCCAGTCTCCAAGACACAAGCAGTGTAATTCTTTATTTTTCTTCAATTTACTTTTTTCCTGGTAAGGTTCTAATTTGAATTGATAAAATATTATCGGCAAGATTGAGAGGAATAAAAGCAAGCTATTTTCTACACATTTTATTTTTCAGCAAAATACTGCTAATGTCTAAATTACAGACTGATAATCTGGCCTAATATTTATTTTGAAATAACCAAATATTAGTTAAATCGAAATCTTGAAATTGTATCCATATTGTTTGTGATCAAGAGATTTTTTAACATCTACCATATTCTAGTTTAAAATCAAGAGATTTTTATATTTTCATTTAACCCAAATGTCAGAATTTTTATGAATTTCTGTGGTTCATGTGTGTGTGTGTGTATACAGATTTGTGAATTTTATTCTAATTAGTAATTAATGATATTTGCCTCACAAACACTATTCCTATCATCCACCTCTTGACCATCATACAGGCCATGTACTGAAAGATGGCATCATGTTAGAACTAGCTACATGTTTTTCCCTATTACATTCAGACTTCCTTTATTGCTAAACACCATTTTCTTTTTCTATTCCGCTCTCTCATCAGTCCCTCTCATATCACTCATTGTTGACATCCATCCCTTTCTCTTTCCCATGCTCTCTCTCTCTCTCTTTCATATATATACATTACTCCCACTTTCAGCACACACCCCTCAACTCATGTTGTTTTTATCCAACAGCCTTATCAACAATCACTGTATAGCTGTCTATCACTCTTTGTTCCACTCTTCCTTTACTCTCTGCTCTGTCACCCTCTCATTCCTATTACTCTGGTTCTTTTCCATTACTTTCTCCAACATCATTCTCTTACTGGTTCTCTTTTTTGTCACTCTTCTATCTGCAGATGAACAAGACAACCCTCTGGTACTGGTAGACAAATGAATGGAGACAACATAGGGTAGAGAGAACTGTTTAGTCTTACAGAGAACATAACAACCTCTGTAGTGTTGGTGCCATAGTAAAAAGCACTCTCTTCACACACTGTAAGGTGGTTATCTACAGAAAAAATGCCAAGAATGGAATATACAAGAGAGATGTGCTGCCCAATCTATCTCATTTATACATGATACCCTGATTCAGTCCACAACAACCTGTACATGCAAGCAGGGAAAGTAAACATTAAGTAAAGATGATGATTATGACATAACAGTTGGAAATAAGCCAATACAGGGCTAGTCATTGTGTCACAAGGCTTGTTAAAAATAGCAACTATATCTCCCTCAAACTATATCCTGCCAGCCATCTTAAGATACATTTGATAACCTAATACTGAACACAGTGTCTAAAAAACAAAAATTAAAAAGATGGGGGGATGATTATAGTTGCAATAACTTTTGATTACAGATGTGCCTGATCAGGGCTGACAGCTCAACAGTTGCTGCTGAGAACCCCATATCCGGTAAGTATTTATTTTCACATTTAGTTGGGGCAATTAGGGTTTAAGTTTTCTAATGAACTAATAAACACATCCGTATCTGATGTAAATTTATAAATACTCTTAAAAAAAGAAAAGGATTATTCAGATAATTATGGTATCCATTGTTCACTAATTAGAGACTAATTAGTGTATTAATTGCAATGTCTTTTAACAGTCTGTTGGGCAATAAATAAATGAAATCCACTAATGAAAGATAAGACCTCTGATGAAACAAGATCAGTTCAATAGTAACGTCAGCATCAATACAGCTCCACCTAATGGTGAAGACAGTTCCACTTGCTAAATATTATCAATTAGTTTATAATAAGAATTAAAATAAATACATACATGTGCATGTGTGTGATTATTATTATTATTATTATTATTTCACAACCATATGGCTTGTTGTCATGAACCATTTTGTGGTAAGTTGTCTTGTACTATATACCATAGCTTTCAGAAGAACTAAAATACCTTATAAGTGAAATTTCATCATCATCATTTAACATCTGTTTTCCATGCTGGCATGGGTTGGATGGTTTAACAGGAGCCGGCAAGGCTAGGAGCCGCAGCAAGCTCCATTGTCCGTTTTGGCTTGGTTTCCACAGCTGGGTACCCTTCCTAAAGTCAACCACTTTACAGAGTGTAGTGGATGCTTTTTACATGACATCAGCACCAATACTTTTTACTTTTGTGTGGTACCAGTAAATGAAAACTGTGTAGAAGATGGTAATGTTTGCATGTGTCTGTCTTTACTTGGGCAATGGTGATCCTTTTTTATTATCATGTATAAACAATATACCTTACAGCTCAGTGGTTCATCATGCAAAAACCAGTGAAATAAAAAAATTTCACTCAAATACAAGCAAAGGTAAATGACAAGAAAGGCATCTGACCATAGATTACTGCCTCAAAAAGTCTCATCCAATCTTTATCAGCATAGAACGAGCAAACATAAAACAGTGATTATAGCCTCAGGGTGACTGATATTCAACAGATGTAAACTGTATGGAAGCCCATTGGTGCACAGTTTCAATATGAACCAGTTTAACACCATCCTTGGTATATTTAGTTGGTGCCTTTAGCAGTCTGTTGCAAAGATTTGAGCCAGGTCTCTAGTCTATGGCTAAACTCTCTTCCTTCCACCCAATCTTGGAGATCCTGTGAAATGCCATAGACACTATCGTTCCTTCAAGGGCTTTGTAATATAAAAAAAAAAAAATACAAAACTGCTACCAGGAGGGGTTTAATATCAGAATATAGAGAAATGGAACCTGTACTCTACTGCTTTAACTACTGCGAGGCTGCTTTCTTTTCAGAGACCGTTTGCTGCTTGGCATGTACTTTGTTCTTTCTTCACAGACTAACGATGCTCTCAATCACACCAAATTTCCTACACACTGTACAATTATTATTCTTTTCAGCAAGTTCTTTGACTAAATTTAAGCTTTTCACTGTAAGCAATATGTATTTATTTATTATTTTTTTTTGCATCCAGACTTCTGTTACAAGGATGCATACTAAAGAATTTTTTTCAACACTACTTGCATATATTAATAACATATTTTTCACATTTTAAATTGTAATCATTTAATTTGCATAATCACTTCTAAACAAAACAGTGTCTAAGAACACATCACCAACATGCTAAAAAAATAATTTAACAATTGCCATTAAATGTATTCACAATGCATACATTGTTTCATAACCACAGACAAAGAAGTATGAATATGTGTATATTAGTTATTTAGATGTTCCAGGGCTACTGCCTTCAGTATTTTCATCATCACAGATTTAGATTTAGAGCGGTTTTTTAGATTTTACTTTTAGTATAATGGTTTCCCTTAAATTTGACTGATATTTTTTATATTAAATTTCTCACGTTATATCTGAGTAAATACAGTAATTACTTTTAATTAACAATATTGCTGAAAGAAAGTACTGCAGGGCAGTATTCTGCATACAAATACACATATAATAAGCCATGCCATGTGCAATATGTGAGATGAAATACTCCCTCTGGGGTGTTTAAAGTCTGAACCAACAGACAAAAAAAGATAAATTCAATACAATCAAAATTTTGGGGAAATGAATATAATTATTTTTAATTAGCATTTTGATGGTGACTACATTAAATATGCTAACACTAATTTGACAATTGTTTTTCATGCAAACAGCATTGCTGATTAATTAAACTTAATGATTTTTTTTTTTTTTTTAGTATTTAAATATGCTAATTTTTATGTCTACTTACGTGCTTTTAAGTATGGCTGCATGTTTAAGAAGTTTGCTTTCCAACTAAATGGTTTGGGGTTCATTTGCATGGTGTGGCATCTTGGGGCAAGTGTCTTCTATAATAACCTCTGGTTGACTTATAGCTTGTGACTAATAGATGGAAACTGTGCAAAACACTTCATCTCATGTTGCTCTGTGATCACTTTGACACCTGATGCATGGTACACCTGTGCATCTGTTCAGGTAATGTCAATTTGATGGAGAGAGTGAGCTAATGAGCAGCACATATACTTGATCACTTTAAACAAATTATTTGTACAGGTGATTCAGGTAAATGCTCATATGTTGGCTTCAATGGGCGAGTCCATTGTCATTATTATCATTATTGAGTGAGAGAGCAGTGCATACCATCAAAGTGACACTGGGGTAAAATACACGAAGCCCAGTATATCCATCATGACTACCTGTTTGATAAGGGTACACCAGGCACATGCATCACAACCATATGTGCGCGACATGGTAATCTCATATCAAGATAAACAGCGCATGACCTTGCAGGTAGGGCCCAATTAGAATTTTCTTCAGGTCGAGTAGCCCATCCCGCTCAAAAGGTCCCTGAATAAAGTTTGTTTAAGGATGTTGATCAAAACACCCATGTTTCCAAAGCTGAATTATTCAATCCCCAAAGAATCCCTCTCAACACATGGCTATGATGCTCCCCCACTACTTCTGCTTGTCATCAGCGATGCACATATCATCAGCTGCCAAGGGACATGCTCAACTGGTTGAAGCCAAGCAACTGACAAGCATATCTGTGGCATTGAGCAGAATATCTGCTGTGGCCCATCTTTATACCAAGACAAAACAATGTACATGATAACACTTCCATTCAGTTAAGATCAAAAGCCATGAGAGCCACTACCTAGTACTGCGTCAGGGCATATCATTACTATTATTATTATTATCTATGAAGTTCTTACAATTTTTAGTAATTGATAATCACGTATAGATCTGTTAACTCAATAAATTAAGATTAGAGAGAGAGCATTGTGGACAGAAAAAATAGTGTTACTGATAAAATTAAAGATTGTTTTGAAGGAAAGAAAAATACTGGCAAAAGAGAGAGAAATTGACTGCAGAGTAGAAATGGTAGAGGAGTTTATAAAGACAGGAAAATACAATTAAATAAATCTTTTTTTTTTTAAATATCCAATCAACAATAATAGAAGGAATGTCATGAGTCATTAATTTAGAAAGAGAAGTGTGAAAATGTCAACATTTTGAAGAGGAAACAAACAAAACAAAACAAAATAATTTATTCAAATATACATTTTCTGATGTCATTGTAACGGAACTAAAAGAAATATTTCAGCAAATTACTAATTAAATTTTTTTTTTCAAATATCTTTTATCTTTTACTTGTTTCAGCCATTAGACTGTGGCCATGCTGGGATAACACCTTGAAGAATTTTCAATTGAATGAATCAACACCAGTATTTATTTTCTTTAAGCCTGGTATTTATTGTATTAGTCTCTTTTGCTGAACTGCTAAGTTACAGGGACATAACACACCAACAGCAGTTATCATGTCATGGTGGCGGACGAACAAACACATAGATATATATATAAATATATATATATATATATATATATATATATATATATATATATATATATATATATATATATATATATATATATACACATACATACACACACATGATGGGCTCCTTTCAGTTTCTGTCTACCAAATCCACTCACAAAGTTTTGGTTGGCCCAAGGCTACAGCAGAAGGCACCTGCCCGAGAAGACATGCAGTGGGACTGAACCCTGAACCATGTGATTGAAAAGTATCCCCAGTGTGGTTGTAGTCCAATGGTTGAAACCAGTGAAAGAAATTATAGAGGGTTTACATTCAAGGTCCAATAGGGTTGACTTAATCTGTTGCTATTATTTATTTGCCATATAAAGCAGCAAGCTGGCAGAATCGTTAACACACTGGACAAAATGCTTCGTGCCATTTTGTCCATCTTCACATTCTGAGTTCAAATACCACCAAGGTCAACTTAGCCTTTCATCTTTCCGAGATTGATAAAACATATACCAGTTGAGCACTGGAGTCAATGTAACTGACTTATCCCCTCACCCGAAAATTGCTGGCATTGTGCTAAAATTTGAAACCATTATTTTCTACAAATAGTCCTAAAAAGTTTCCCTCTTTGGAGGAATTGTTCATCATTAGAATTTATATTATCACCATTTTTCTACATTTTACATGTTTCTTTATGTAACCCCACAATATATTGTCCAGTACTGTTCCCAATATTTTTCATGAACTTTCAGTGGGGAATAAAGAAAGAAAGCACTGTTTATAAAACAACTTCCAAAAGTCAGTGATTAATTAATTATACTTAAAACACACACACACACAGAGTATTTGTAGCTTTGAGTCAATGTTAGAAATGATATTAATTATTATGATAGTCATAAATTACAGGTCACTGACACAATATGAAACCCATATAAATTATGAATGCATAACTCACACATTCAAATATCATTGTATTCTTTTCCAGTTAAGGATTGAGCCTATAAAGATTAGAGAGAGAAAGAATGTGTAAGTGAATGTAAACATGTGTGTATGTATATATGACAGATGGATAGAGAGAGTTATTGCGTGAGTGTATAAGTTAGAATATGAGTGTGTATAAGTGTATAAGAGAGAGAGAATAATTGTATAAGAGAGAATGTGTGTATGCATGTGTATTAATAGACCTGCTTATTCATACATGAAAGAGTGAATAACACGACGGAGAAGAGGGAGGGTGGGGTGGAAAGTAAGTGAATGATGAGGTGGTGGGGGGAGAGAAAAGGAAGGTGTTTGTAT
The DNA here is from genome assembly GCF_001194135.2 of Octopus bimaculoides. NCBI lineage: Eukaryota > Metazoa > Mollusca > Cephalopoda > Octopoda > Octopodidae > Octopus > Octopus bimaculoides. Next base: position 50,908,882 of record NC_068995.1, on the reverse strand, counting down.
ATATATATATGTGTGTGCGCGTATCTATATGAACTATTTATTGGTAACCTATACATGCTCATTCATGTGTGTGCATCTGAGAGAGGTGGAGTAAGAAAAAGTGAAAGGGAATATGTGTGTGCATGTAAGTGGGTCCCCCTGAGTAATATACCCACACACACATACACAAATTGTTATCACTCCGTTAATAAAAGAAAATAATGAATATACTATAAGAATTTTCATTGGAGATTTTATGCTTCTTGCTACACAAACACACACACACACACACACACATTCTTACATGCCATACAAACTGTCAGACACTGAAAGCCTAAGCATGCGAATAAAAAACTTTTAAAAGTACTTTACTTTTTAATAATTTTTGTACCTGCTCTCTAAGGTAGGTTACCTGTAATGAAGCTAACAAAGCTCAGCTTCCATTACCAGGTGGTAATTGTTCTCGTTCATTCCCAGGTCAGCTATAATCAAAAGCAATCCACCCATGACCATCCTGTCTTTTCTCCTGATATTATGTATCTAGGAATAAATTTACCAATGAAATCTTTTGGTTTAAGAGTGTAGATGTGATCTGAAGTAGATTTGGCTACTATTTCTAAAATTCCGACCAACCACAGTGAGTGTTCTAGACTAAATGCCTTGTTGTATTTTGTTTTATCCTTTTATGTTCTGAGTTCAAATCTGGAGGGGGGGGATCAACTTTGTCTTTCATTTTTCCAAAATAGATAAAAACAAGATACAAGCTATCCCAAAGATACATATACAATGGGCTTCCACACAGTTTCCATCAACCAAATTTTCCCAGAGCTATAAAGATGAGGTTAATAGTCCGAAAAATTATAATCTTATTAACAACTTATTTCAGACATTTAGATATTTAACGAGAAATATCAATTATGTATCAGAAAGCAAACTGGTCTGGTTTTTCACCCCTCACCAATTATACACTGTTAGTATTGATTTCTTATGAGCAAATAAATAAATGAACAGATAAATGAATAAAATATCCAGAAATCTGGAAGAAAAGAGGGGCAGTTGATTTAGTCAACTCCCCTGTGCATAACTCCCAGACAACAGAATTTAATAGTTCAAAAAGATTTTCTTCTCACTGAGATATTTATCAATTTAATGAAAAAATATTGGAAACAGCATTTAAATAGAAAACTGATTGTAAAAAAAAACAAAAACAAAGAATAATAATGATAATAATAATCTTCCCAAAATCGAAAAAAGATCAAACTGCCACATCTAGACTGTAACTCTATACAGAATCTATAGCTTACAGACAGTTCATATCAATCTTATCGTAAATGTGGATGGAAGAGGGATGTCAGGGTTTCAAGAATATAAAAAGATAGAAGAAAAGTGCTATCAGGAAGAATATCAGAAAGGATATTTTGGTAGTAAAGATCAACAGCTGGTCAATACATCTGTAACTAAAGCGACACAAATAGGGCTGCACCTTCTACGAAAAGAACAGGATTGCAGGGCCACAAAGAAAATGCAAACTGCGCAAATTCAAAGCCAACTCCATGCCTTCAGTCCCAGCAGACCGCCTGTGCCCAACCTGCAGCAGAGCCTTCCAAGTATGCATCAGAATGATTGGCCACAGTTGAACATCCCATGTCCCATCTTCTTCTTCTCATGTGATGTGCCTGGCCATCGTCAAGAATGACAGAAAATCAAACAGTTAAAATAAGCGATGAGAATAAAAGGATATTGAACTTCAGTAGG
>NC_068995.1:50903683-50906773 GCF_001194135.2 Octopus bimaculoides | reverse complement strand
ACATTGGATTATATTGCTTCAAATAATGGTGTACCCTTCCCAAAAAATTTGTAGCCTTCTTTCAATATTAGAAAATAATATTACAATTATTTCTACAAGTATGAGACAGGTTCTGGCCTTATCATGACCTCATCACCAAAGTACAAATTTCATCATACTTGTTGATTTAGTGATCAGAAACTCACTCAGTAAAAAGATGCAAAAATCTGTTGGTAAAGGAAATAGAATCAGTTGATTATTTCCATGAAAATGAAGGTGGTAGGAATGATAAAAGAGACACAAAAAACTGAAACTGCACGTAAATTAATGCAGATGAAACTGCACGTAAATTAATGCAGATGAAGACACGGTATAGCACAAGGTTATACTTTTACAAGGAGGGCATGGCCGGATTGTTTCCAGTATCAATTTGACTAGTACTTGTTTTATTGATCACCTAGCAGGCTGTCAAAATCAGAATGTAGTATGACCAAAATAATTATTACTTATTATATATATATATATATATCTGTATATTTATATGTATGTATATATAAGAGTGCCACTTACCGAAAAGAATTTGTAATGCCATAAATCCTGCTGTTCTTCATTGTAAATAAAGTCATGGAGTGACAAAAAACTCCATCCAACAGGGTGTGAAATTTTAGTGCACTGTGAGTGATATATCAACAGTAATCTCATATATAAATATAATGTTGTAGTAGTAGTAGTAGTAGTAGTAATCTCCCTTCAAAACAGGTCTCCTTTATCCCAATTAAACCTTCTAAAAGCTGTAAGTTAATTAAAGCTGTAAGTTAAGCAGCTGCTTTTGTTTTTATATAACTTCATTTTTTATTTATTATTTCTTTTTTTTTTTTTCATCTAATTCTCTTCAGTGTGTATTATTTATTAAACATCTCCCTATTCTGTCTGAAACAGTAAATCAAGCACGCACACACACACACACACATACATATATATATATATATATATACAGATACACAGACATGCATATACAGATAAATACAGAGATAAATACACATAAAGGAGTCAAACTGATCTGGTATTATCCTTTCGATAGCCACACAGAAATATGCCCTGGGGTCCTTTAATGACAAAGTAATCACCTAGACAAAAACAATAAAGGGTGCGTAGTAAATAGATTAGTGGCGTTGATTTCTTTACGAGTCATTTGTGGATAGAGTGACACATGTGTGCATGTGTGTGCTCATGTGTATGTATGTGTGTGTGGGGGGGGGGGGGTACTCAGCGCATGTACACATGTCTGTGTGTGTTGAGTGAATACATATATACTGAGATGTAAAATGAAATTCTCCAAAATTCACCCTTAATACATTTAACTACACATGTACAGATGTATATTAAATGCAAACTTGTATACACAGGTTATTTTGTTTTTAACTAGATACACACACTCACACACACACAAATATACATACATATACATACATATATATATATACACATATAGCTAGTATGATCCGCAGGATGTGTAATGTCAGTGTGCCCACACGACAGAGTGTAAGTGCCCCAAGAGAAATGTTGGACATAAGAAGCATCAGATGTGGCGTGCAAGAGAGACGACTGCGCTGGTATGGTCATGTACTGCGTATAGATGAGGAGAGCTTTGTGAAGAAGTGTCTCTCCCTAACAGTGGAAGGAACCTGTGGAAGAGGGAGTCCCAGGAAGAAATGGGATGAGGTGGTGAAGTATGACCTTCGGATGGTGGGCTTCACAGAGGCAGTGACAAAAGACCGAGACCTCTGGAGATATGCTATGATCGAGAAGATCCGGCAAGAAAAGTGAGATCACAGTTGTAGTCTACACCAGTGTCGCATAACCAACCCATTTAAAATGTACCTTTGAACCGTCAGGCGACATGCCGTGTTTGAGGAGACCAATTGAGTCAAGTAAATCAAAATCAAATCAAATCAAATCACAATCAAATTGAAATTGTAGTTGTGGCCGATGCCAGTGCCACCTGACTGACTCCTGCGCTGGTGGCACACAATAAGCACCAGTCATGCATAGGTCAACACCACCATCTATACTTTGTAGTAACACATTCTGTGAAAAGACAAACATTAATCTTTATTTCTGGATTAATTTGAGATTAAATAATCCAGAAAAAAAAAAAAAATCAATTTTTAATTTTTTTTTCATTTTACTTCCTAATGATAATAAACAACTGAAACAAGAAGCAAACAAGGAACCTTCTGCACGGTCAGTCAACCAACAAGAAACTGCAGCTGAAAACCCCTCTGACCAATCTGAGTAAGAGACAGGATGGTCATAAGTGCAAGACATTCAATGATAGGTCTGTCTATAAGGAGCAAACTTAGGACAAAACAACAACAACAACAACAACCAGTTGTAATTCTTCATAACTTAAATACACATTTGCAAACTAAACAAAGATGGGAGCTGATGAAATTTACTGCAATAAACTAGATTTAAATAAAACTAATAAAGTAAAGAACAAGGTAATTGGTGAAGAGTATGACAAAGAAATATAGAAGATGAACAATATATCACAGGTGATCTAAGTATAAAATGATAACAAAAATACAGAAGGCACTATTATTATAAATCTGGGATGATATGATGTGTATAAGCTAACAAAATATATTGGATATATATCACCAATCAGAGCTGAACTGATGTGAGTATAAATTCATAAATAACAAAGTACAGTGAATATATTATAGATAACTGGGTTGATCTGATGTGAATATCAATTAAAATTAATGCAAGGAACAGGAGTTAAAAGAGCTGGGACTACAAAGCAGGATCACACTTAGAAACGTCTATTTAGCTGGTGGTGGAATATGTAAATACAAGACACCACAGCTGATGATGATAATGAGGTTGATTAGGAGGAGGATTAATGAGGAATAAGAGGATGAAGACATACAGGTTTAATATACATATTAAATATAGAGCTTCTAATTGGTTTGTATACCTCAAATGCTTTTCATAAAATAATTGTTTCACACCTAATACAAACATAATTATTAATAGAAAGGAAATGCAAACACATCTAGAAATCCTATATATATATATATATATATATATATATATATATATATA
>NC_068995.1:50900940-50903461 GCF_001194135.2 Octopus bimaculoides | reverse complement strand
CATGTCCTTTTAAAAAAATTTTTTTTAAAGACAGCAGCATGTGATTTGAAGTTGGGCAAATGACTGTAAAAAAAGACCCCTCTTTGGATGTTGATTGTTGTAGTGGTGGTCATGGTGTTTAACTGCAGGTCAGCCTCGATTCAGTATACCTGCAATCAAAGGTGCTCCAACCATAACCACTGTACCTCACTTTTTCTCAGGCAATATATCTAAGATTACATCATTATCAAATGTATTCAGCTTCTTTTTTTAAGATAGTAATGTATAATTTGAGGGGAATTGGCTACTATTTCTAGCCAGTTGAGTGACTGTGTAGAAGCTTCCTCTTGAGCTTGTTAATGAGTAAATAATATTGATGAATCACCTTTTTTTCTTTTTGTCAGAATATTAAACACGTCATCCGCTGACCAAAATAAAATTTCTAAATAATAAAAAAAAATATAAAATAAAAAAGAACAAATAGTTATAAATAGTTTTATAAAGTTTTCAATCAATATTTCTAAATACATAATATTGCAATTAGGCCGCCATATACAGCCAGCAACTTGTGCAATAAGTAATTAAATTTTTTTTACTACTTTGTTATCAATGACAAAGTGCTGGAATAACATTTATTTGAAATAAGTAAAAATTATGCTCATACATACAGGCTTGTCCTTTACAGGTGCTGGTGCCACATAAAAAGCGCTCGTGCCACTGCTGCGCAAATGCACCTGTGCCAGGGGTATGTAAAAGGCATCCGGCACACTCTGTAAAGTGGTTGGCATTAGGAAGGGCATCCAGCTGTAGAAACCATGCTACAAGACATGGCATCTTAAATTAGTGGTTTCAAATTTTGGTGCAAAGTTAGTAAATTTTAGAGGAAGTGGGTAAGTCAATTACACTGACCCCAGCACTTGACAGGTACTTTATTTTATCAATCCCCGAAAAAAATGAAAGGCAAAGTCAACTTCAGTGAAATTCGAACACGGAGCACAAGAAACCAGAAGCAATACCATTAAGCATTTTATCTGATGCTTTAACAATTCTACTAGCTTGTCAAAGAGAACGGTGAAACTCAAAAGTCAAAGTGAACAAATTTCAGTGCACGCACACACACATGTACATACACACACTAACACACACACACATCAATATATGCTTGTTGATGACAATAATTTGACATCAATATCCATTGCTTCTACGAAATTCAGTCAAAAAAAAGTTGTTTGTATTTTCATCAGATGCACTACTACTATTAAAGGAGGTTTATAATCAATATGGTATTGCATAGAGAGTTTTTGATTTGTACAGACTTGCATGTCCGACATATTAAACAATCCAATGTTATTATTGACTGGTAAGGTAATAGAGAGCCATCTGAAAGAGAGAGAGGGCAGAGGGAGGGAGAGAAAGAGAGGAGAGAGAGAGAGCATAAAGCTACATATTTTAGGAAGGGACTGGGGTGTGTTTTGTCACACTCAGGCTTTTCTCTAAGTTATATAAAACATACCTGATGAAGAATGCCTAAATAAGGAATTGAAACTGAAGCAGAAATAACAGTGAAGGAGCTCACTTATTCCTATTTTCACATCATTTGTTATAAATGAAATCTAGAAATATTTTACATAAACCAGAACTGAATGGATTTTTTTTTCTTGTGGTTACACTAACTTTCAATGAAAGTAAAATATGAATTTGTCAAAATATGCCATTAGTTTCTATAAACAAATTGCAGATGTCAGACTACATACACACATGAAAATTAAATATATACAATATTAAAAATATATATTTGATATATTTGGTATGTAGAAATTATTCCTCTATTTAGGTTAAAAGCGAGAAAAAAAATTATGAGTTGTAATGTCATTGGAATACTCGTCTGGACAAAGGGTCAATGTTACACACCCCATCCAAGACCAATCACCACTGCTGCTAGCACTGAATCCATGAGAAAACACTTAAATTTCAATAGACTATAAGACAGATGTTTTCTCCTTTGGCCAAGCCCTGGTGCAGCCCTCTGGCTTGTCACCTCCTGTCCAACTGTCCAACTCATGCCAACATGGAAAACGGATGTTAAATGATGATGAATATCATTTACTGTCTTGTGAAATGAAATTTAGGGATTATTATTTTATAGTTTACAGTCATAATTGCTACTCCAAACAAATTAGTTTAAAGCAAGATTGAAGAAACAGAAAGTATTGCACCAAAACTCTATTTCCAGAATGCTTACAGTGTAACATCACTCTTGTCTTTTATTCTTCAGCTGGTTTCGTTTATTGGTCTGTGAATCTGCTGTAGAACTGCCTTGGATGCAGAGTTTAGCTGATCAAATTGCTTCCCGTATCACAGGTACAGGAGAAGCTGTGTGGTAAGTAGCTTGCTTACCAACCACATGGTTCTGGGTTCATTCCCACTGCGTGGCACCTTTGGCAAGTGTCTTCTACTATAGCCTCAGGCTCAGCAAAGCCTTGTGAGTGGATTTGGTAGACGGAAACTGAAAGAAGCTTGTATATATGTATATATATATGTA
>NC_068995.1:50899309-50900930 GCF_001194135.2 Octopus bimaculoides | reverse complement strand
ATATATATATATATATATATAAACACTTTCCATCTACCACTTTCACTCACAGGACATTGGTTGACGTAGGGTTACAGAAGAAGTTATTTGTCTGAGGTGCCAAGCAGTGCAATTGAACCCAGAACTATGTAGCTGCAAAGCAAACTTCCAAACCTACGGCCATACCTACACCTATGTTTGCCTAAAACAAAAATGACTGAAATTTACAAAGCTTAAGCCACTTGCCAAGGACTTACTAATTTTAATCCAAACATTTACTAATTTGAATCAAAACTAGTTCAATATAACTGTGTCAATGTAGACTTAACTAAACACATCAGTCGATATTTATTTCAAACAAAATGACAACTACTGGAGGGTTTTTTTTTGGGGGGGGGTTATTCTGTTCTGTTTATTTTTTTTTAGAGTGAGATTTAAAATGAGAAATTTATCAATGGCCGATGAAAATTTCACTTTAATGAAGAGGTGCAGGTATGGTTGTGTGGTAAGATGTTTGCTTCCCAACCACGTGGTTCTGGGTTCAGTCCCACTGTGTGGCAACTTGGGCAAGTGTCTTCTACTATAGCCCCCGTCTGACCAAAACCTTGTGAGTGGATTTTGGTAAACAGAAACTAAAAAAAAACCCAATTCTGTAGAAACTGTACTGTAGTGTATATTTTTCTTTTATTATATTTATAATTTATATATATTTATTTTATTATAAATGCACAACAACACAACAGAGGAATTGGTGTAAGCTTAAATAATAAACTGTGATAGGTGAACTTCGATATGACGAGGAGTTACTGTACTATTCATTTTTGCCAGTTGAGTGGACTTGAGTAATGTGATATAAAGTGTCTTGCTCAAGGAAACAACATGCCAGCAGGAATCGAACTCATGCCCTTACAATCATGAGCCAAATACCCGTAACCACTAAACTACACACCTTCAATGGCAGCAGCACCAAGGAAAAAGGTGATGGCAGCATCAGCGAGGGCAGGGAAGTAGAGGTACCAATAAGGATGAGGGCAGTGGATAGGGGCATTGACAAGGATGTGGGAAGTGGGGGGAGGGCATTAACAGGGGGCAAAAGTAGTGGCGATGATGATAATTAAGAGTGGAAGTGTGTAGGGATGATATTTACAATGACAAGGGCTGTGGTGATGTCAATCGAGATTGCTACAATGATGTCGATAGTAATGTTGTTGACGACAATAAACTTAGGTCTGATAAGACAGTAGCTATGTTATAATCACAACAAATGCTCTTAAATAAATATTAGCCATCGCAACGAAGGTTGTCAAGGAGCATAACCTTGAAGGCCATGCTGGAGCACTGTCAAAAAGCAAAGAATTTTAAACAAACATACACTCACATGTGAATCTCTCTCTATATAAATGTGTGTGTGTGTGTGTGTGTGTGTGTGTGTGTGTGTGTGTGTATATATATATATATATATAAAACAGTAAGAATTTGGAAGTAAAAGTATTGACAAAAAGTCAAAAACTAACAGAATCCTCAAAACTAAATGCTCAAATACAAAAGTTTAATTGATTTTCCAACAGGAAACACACACACACAAATAATAATAATAATGATGATAATAATAATAATAATAATAGTACCAGCAACAACAACA
>NC_068995.1:50889540-50898955 GCF_001194135.2 Octopus bimaculoides | reverse complement strand
ATCATTAACGAAGTTGCTGTTATTGTTGTTGTTGTCATTGTGACTTAAGTTCATGGCAGAAATAAGTGATATTTGCTATCAGAAATGTGTCTAAGCCAAAACAACAACAACAGCAAAAAGACAACAAAAAAAAAGAAAGAAAGAAAACCAGAAAGAAAGAAAAATACCCTTTTACTCCAAAATTGAAACAAAACGAAACAAAAAAAAAAACAACAAAACAAACAACTTCAAATTTCAATGAATGTCTTTCTAAAAGAATCGATTACCAGTTGTCTTAGAGAGAAAAGTCTGGAATTTAACAGTTGGCAAATAAGAATTCTTAAAGTAACAATAAGAATGGTGGAGGTGGGGTGGGGAATGAAAGAAAAATGAAACTCTGAAAACCACAGCAGAAAAGACTACATGAAGAATTTAGAATCGAAATAATGGTTATGTTACATATTCTTCCTGTAAGTCTATGCAAGTGCATGAGGGTATTATGTATGTGCAGCAAGTATAAGTTTGTATGTTGCATGTGCATGTTGAATAGGCATGCACATTGCATATGCATATACGTGGGGTGTATGTACAGGTATGTGTGTATATATATATATGTGTGTGTATGTATATTTATGTGCAATGCTGTATGGGTCTCGAGTTGTGTTAGACCATAAATAGATAAATTATGTTAATTTTTCTTTTTTTTTGTTAAGCCTAGCAAACCAATACCAGGATCTGTAAGAGGAGAGAGAGGGAAGAGAGACAGAGGGAGAGGTAGTGAAGGTAAAAAGAGTGAGAACGAATGTGAGAGAGAGAGAAAGCAAGATATATATATATATATATATAAAATGTAAGACAATTTGTGTGAGAGAAAGTGTGAGACTGAGTGAGAAAAAGAGAGATGAACCAAGAGAGAGAGGGGTTCGAGAAAGAAAAGAGAATGAGATCAAATGAGAGAGAGAGAGAGAGGGAGAGAGAGATAGAGACTGTGAGATAAAGTTGGAGTGGGAGACATAGTGAGAGGGTGTATGTGAATGAGAGAAAGGGTGAGAGAGAGAGAGAGAGAGTGTGTGTAAGAAAATGAGAGAGAGAAACTGAGTGAAAGGTGATTGTGACTGAGGGAAATTATGACTATTTCGTTCAGTCTTTCTTTCAGCCACTACATATAGTGGTCTCTCCTCATAGGTAGTGGTCTCTCCTCATAGGTAGTGGTCTCTCCTCATAGGTAGTGGTCTCTCCTCATAGGTAGTGGTCAAGTGATTATTTTAACTGAAGCAGCCAGTGAAGTCTGAGGCTTTATTCTATCAATATGGTGTTTAGTTGATAGGAGATAAATCTCTTCTGGCTTAGACACTCATCTACTGTATGTAACATTTCTGGACGACAGCTACAGTGGTGCACCAAGAAAGCTATAAAACTGAAGATGTTTATAAAGACTGCTAAGTTTGCCTCCATCCACTGATCCATTACAAAACCAACAGACAGTTGAGGCTTCTGATTCCAAGAGGGTCTCTTCTTCATTAACGCTTCTGATACCAAACTCGCCTGAAACCGCCTCTGGCTCTGTAGTACAAATGTTCTGTTTTCAAAAGTTCTGAATTAAAATCTTCCACCAGACCTTAGTCACAATTTATGTTCCTAACACTAGCTTTAATAATAACTAAATTATTTTGCTAAATTCTTTGTTATATTTAAAATTGAAAGAAACATAAAGCAAATATGGTAACAAAAGGGTTAACTTTGTAAAATGCTCTTATGCACTATCCATCAAACAAAATGGCAAGTTTAAGTAGCAATTTTATATTTACTTTTAATTTGGGGTTCAAGGTCCACACTATGGCTCAAGAACTTCTCCAGTTGCCCTGACACAATAAAGCATCCAGTCCTTTTTCTTCAGTTAAACACCAAACAAGGAATGAGTTGAAGTCACTGAAGGAGCCTCTACAGGGTCACTCAATCTGCTAGAAATAACAGGTAAATCACCTTCATATCAGATCCTACTTTTTTTTTTTAAAGTAGCTCACTGGATAATGTGCTCATGGGTTCTCTGTCCACAGGATGGTCAAGGTAGGAATATCTTTGATCATAAGGTTGCCCAAAAGAGTTGATTGGTAGTGGGGGAGGTTAAACTAATCTTTCTCTCCCAAGGAAACAATCATAAACAACCATCTCCTTTATCTCTTTCAGTTTCTCTACTTTCTCAGTGACCCCCAGTACAGTTTTTATACACACAGATCTAGGGGAGATACTCTGACTACAAAATGGAACCATACTGCTGTAAAGTGAACTTTTTAACCATACATTCATGCTTATAACTTGAAAGTTAAATAACACTGTCATTCATTTGATCATTGTGTGTCTACAGCAATATATCTGATCAATCTGCATTAGGAAAATACCCAATTCCAGTCAGAACCTGATCATATGAATGAAGAATATATATTTAAAAGAGTAAACTACTCAATTGTAACAATAATAGAATACATTCACAGAAGACTGGAAATCCTGGTTCTACTCAAAGAGTAGGTAACAAGGTTCAGATCTTTTAGCAGCCAATGACACCAAAGATTTTACTTCCAACAAGATAATTCTAACATAAATTCTAAATCTCTAAACGTATCCATTTCTCATTAATTTATCCTAACGCTTCAGAATTAACCATTGTCAGTGCTCTTGTACTTGAAATGGTTTAGCATGTTATAAGAATTACTATTTAGAATCTGTAAAAGCCTTCATTATTGCTAGCAGCAGTAACGGAATTGATAAGCTTCCCTCTCTTCAGCTTGCATACAGATTGTCACTAAAATTTCCAAATGTGTTCAATCTGTTTTAAGTGGTAAATCTATGCTATTTCTGGCAAAAGTTAAAAGCAAATAAAAACATCGAAAACAACCAAGCAGAAAAGCTACCTACTATTAATTTCACACCTTATAAGTCATACAAGCCTTCGTCCTCTCTTTCGCAGACTATCTGGAAATCTGTGGTCTTCTCTCTTAAAATTTACCAATGACACAGTCATTATTTACCAGTGAAGTTTAGTTTATTGTCTTCACATATGCATCTTCTTATGATGACTCATTCTAGTCAAACTACTACAATAAATACACCATTGATTACATCCAAGAACTGTTCACCGCTTCAACATATACAGAAACACATACACACAAGCATGCATGCAATTACATACGCTCACTGGTGACACATACCATGATGGAGTGTAGCTGACAAACGTTGCTTGTGAAGTTGCTATCACACCAAAGATAGATTTTCTTTTCTTTTTTTTTTTTTTTTTTTTTTTTTTTTTTTTTTTTCACAGTATAATGTTCATATCTTGATTTACCATTTCCAAACAGGAAGGAGAATGTGTAATGTTTATCAAGAAGTAAGTTCAAACAAGGAAAAAAGACTGGGAGGAAAAAGGCCAAGCCGAACCTGTTTAGCAACCTCAGCAATGTTGAAACAATCAGGACTAAATCAAATGGAAAGGTAATACAGAGGTTTTACAAAATGCTCAGAGCACACGTGCACCCCCACCCCACACACACTATAAGTAAAAATGATCAAATATTAACTGTAGTGGGATTTAGCCAAACATGCCAGGAGACAGAGTTTAATGTTTATATCTGTAGTATGAATTTTTCTAATTTCATTACAAGATGGCTTCCAGTGTTCGATTTTAGTTTTTTTTTTCCCTCCACTTATGAAGGCATTTACTTGAAGGATAACGTGTAGTTATGATAATGTTATTGCATAGGCTTAAATCGGCTCTAATTGAGCATATGTATGAATCAAGGACATTCCAGCCATGATCATCCTGTTTCTTTTTAAATCTAGGACTATATTCTCTAATGAGTCCCTTTTTGTTTAAGCTGGTAGGATATGATTTCAAAGAGACTTGGTTACTATCTCTAGCAGATTGAGCAATCACATAAAGGCTACTTCACTGACTCCCTTATGTCCAAGTTGAAAGTGGTGGTGGTGGTGGTGGTGGTGGTAGTAATGGTGATGAAGATGGAGGGGGTAGTGGTGATGATGGTGACAGTGGTGGTGATGGTGTCAAATTTTTCTCACATCATGACTACTATTTTAATAAAAGAGAGAAAAAAAAAGGTAGGGACAAGAACAAAGTAGATAGTGTAGTCCTAGATTCCCCTAAAAAGACAAGATACTCATGACTGGAATACTTTTCATCAGAGGTCAGCTGAATCAGGGCTGATCTCACTCAAGCTATAACACTGACCATTTTACAGAGGTTACAAGGGGCATTTTATCATGTCACCAACACTTGAGAAATTTCCAAGTTCTCAGTAGCACCAAAGGAGTTCACTCATTTGTTACCTCCATTCATTCTTCAACCACTTTACAGAGTGTCTTACCCCATATCAGAATAGATTCGGTAAGTACCAGATCATTTCAGCAGGTTACTTGTGATCGACCAGTATGTTACCCAATGGCATAACGGAATGGAAATGAGCCAAGAGAAATAGCTTAGAATGGTCAGTGGCATATTTTGGCATGAAAAGGATAAATGTGGGTATATTACATAACATACAAGATAAATTCTGGATTTATTGAAATTATATCTGCTTCCAGATGTGGTAGATCAATGGCTTCGTGACAAGTGGTACCAACACCAAATGGCAAGTGGAGGAATTCTCCAAAATTGACATGCCATTAAAGAAATGACCATCTGAGTAAGTTACTTGTGTGATAAACAAATATACTAGCCAATAATTTAATAGAATAAGTTGACATCTTCATACTACTTGCCTTCAAAATATTATTAATATCAATAAAAATCAATATCATTTATTACAAACTTTTTTTTAGATGTATTGATCTCACAATAAAAATAATAATTTCCTGAATTGCAACAGAGGTTTTTAATAGCAACACTAGCGCCCTCCCCCTCTCTATCTATCTATCTCTTCATCCCAACTTTTTATTGCTCATCTCTGAGTTAAAAATGGTACTTTTTATATATTTTTTTAAAGAAATTAAAGAGGATATTGGGTAGTAGGATGCAATGGAATGACAGTTGAGAGTTAAACTGATGATCTTTAAACAAAGACTCTAGCAGATTGATTATAAGAACACTATGTCACTCAAGAATGATACAAAACAATACATAAGAAATTTCCAATCAGTGATTTCAGATTAAATATATTATTTTCATAACTGAAAAATTAATCACAAAATAAAAGAGAAAAATATTATTTCTTTCTTTGTATAGATGAAAAATTATTATGTTATTCAAAATCATCTTTACAAACATATATAAGACATTTCTGCTTCTATCTCTGTGTGAAACTAATAAATAAAATATTTTATGGTATCTTGTCTTCTGTGAGTGAGAGAAGGAATGTATACAGCAAAGATAGAAAATCCCAATAACAAGGACTAAATTATAAAACATTGAAGGAAATGATTACAATATATATTTATTTAAAACACAGTTATATGCATTATTTGTAAACATTATAAATTAAGTTATTAAAGCAATGCATACACCCACATATTATACACAGACAAGTGCACACATTTGCATAAATATATACACAAACACACGCATGCAGAATGTAAATTGATAAAATAATATCATTATTTTCCAGACAAAGTTTGAAAGAGATTGAAAGGAATTCCACATTTGATTTAACAAACATATTAAATAAAATTATCAGACAATAAAGTTATTAAATATAATTAATTTCTAAAACTAGCGAGTAATGCAATAGAAAGCCATTTAAATGTCTGTCTTCTCATTAACAATCCAGTAATTGCATTTCTTTGATATTCCATCTCACATCCGCTGTATTGCATGTCGCAAGTAATTAAACAAAGGATTTCAATACTGTTCGAGATAATAAGTTGAAAAACAGATTAGCTACTTTATGGATTTTCACTAAACACTACTTCGAACCTACTTACTATAAAACTCCATCTGTCTACACACGATTTGCTACGGTCTTATAGTCAGACCAGACCAAAACAGAAGGTTGCACCACAAAGATGCATCTGATCAGGGCTAACTTTGAACAAGTTGTGTCAATTACAGAAAAATGACTGGATTTTGGTCGACCCTGAACCTGAAAAACAAATGTTGTTCAAGTGAAATAGCCAAGACTAGAAATAATGGATACATAAAGTGCAATGTCACTCAGATGATACTAATATACAGGAGTTTTAGCTAAAAACACCATCATCATCATTTTTATGTCTGTTTTTTTTTTTGTTTCCATGTTGACATGAACTAGACAAGACTTCCTGAGGTAGTATTCAGTGGCCGAATGGCCTTCCCACTGCTGGCTCTTGTTTTCAACTAAAGTAGGCTAATCCACTAGTGTCTGCACACAGAACTACCAAGCTGTGTGATATCTACAAACATCACCACAGCCCAAGTGATGTCAATGCAAAGACGCACACATGTGCACAAGCAGGCACACACAATCACGCTTGAAAGTACACACACACACACACATGCATGCAGGCACAGACACACACATGCATTCAGGCTTACACACACACAGGTATGTATGCATATGCACACACACACACACACACACACACACAAAGGGCTTTTAGTCTGTTAAAATTTCACTTGCAAAGCAATGATCAACTTGAACCTACGGTAGAAGAAACTAGCCGAAAGAGCCATGCAGTGGGATCAAACCTGGCTCTGAAGCAAACTTCTTAACCAAGCAACAATTCCTGTATTTTTCCTCACAATTTAAGAAGATTTGCCGAGAGAAAAGACACAAACACAAACTAAGGCCAAGAAAATATTTAGAATTAATAACCATCCCTTCCCAGGGATGTCTAGAAAATTACTTGGTACCCATGCCGGTGTTGGTGCCATGTGAAAAGCACCCAGTACACTCTATAAAGTGGTTGGCATTAAGAAGAGCATCCAGTCGTAGAAACTGTGCCAATGCAGACAACAGAGCTTGGCACAACCCTCTGACTTGCCAGCTCTTGTCAAAACATCCAGCATGGAAATATATATATTAAGGGATGAAAATGATTATGTTTGCATCTACAAATTGTCGTTTATATTTTCTCAAATCAATTGATTTAAGCCTTTTGGGTCAATCAGCAGGTTTCAACTGAAGGCATTAGTAATCCATCATTTGATGATAATTTAGTAGATTACCAGTCTTATATTGTTTTAAGTGATTGAGCCAGAGCCAGAAGTCTTCACTGCCACAGGCTTGACCATAAACCAGTCAGAGAGTGACCAATACCTTACCAGCTCAGACTCCACTGCTCATTGAAACAATGATGTGTGTGTGTGTGTGTGTGTACACACACACACACACATACATTCTACAATACATAATTTTTTGAGTTAGAAAATTATCTAACTCTAGTGATAATTTTCATGCTAACAGAATTTTTTTAAATTGTACTTTTTTGGTTTTTAAACTTGAATCAATGTATCAAGAAAGAATTACAAAAGTTAACAGTTTTACTAAAATTAAAAAAAAGAAAAGAAAAATCTGCCAAAGACTACATCACAAAATCAGTCTGGTCTTGCTTTCATAAAAAAAAAAAGATTACCCCTAGCATGGCCCCACTTTAAACATCGGCAATGGAAAACATTAAAATTTCATTCCTTTTAATTTAATTTTTTTATTATTTTTTGTATTGTAATCTAAGAATTTTTAAAAGAAACCAAGCAGTTTTAAGATATTTTAATTACCTAATTTTTAATCTTGCTATATTTTATGAACTAAACTGGAAGCTATTAACCATGTCTGGAGAAGAACTATTGCTTGTGGGTCAAAATTTAAGTGGATTACAAACAACTTTATTAAAAACCAATAACTATATATTTTAGCAGAAAAGCAATCAGTTCAATAACAAATTGAACAGGGAAGGAATCTGAAATATCAATTATTTTAAAAGAGTAGCAAGGGAAATTTTTTTGTTTGTTTTTTCTTAGGCATTTCCTTTTTTTTTTTTTTATCTACACAAACATAATAAAAATAGCTCCATCATTCAACTGCAAGGTCAGGGTTCACACGAGTTGGAAATCCATCTTAGTTTTGCCATTTGTTACATAGCCAGCCAGTAAGGAAAAAGATGGTAGAGGTGGTCACACATAGCAAGCAGTAGAGTCAAGACTACCACCTACCAGGTTTTTACTACTTGCAAGCCTCTCTCTCTCTCTTGTCTGACATATGTTGATCTACTAACCTTCCCTGTAAACATATAAAACATTAAGGAATGTACCTTTCTAGGAATTAACCCCTGAACATGGTTAGTGAAGTAAAAAGAGGGGGGGATAAAAATAAAACCCTATTTATCTAGGATAAAAGTACAATGAAGTAGAATAATTTCTTTTTAACCTAGTAAATGAGAAACTGGTTGTAACGGAAAATAGAAGACTTAAGTGATTTAAAGAATAAGGAAAATTATGAATGTAAAACAAAAGTAAATTTTAAACACAATCAAATAAAAAAAGAAAAAAAACGCTTAGATAATAAAATTAACAAAGAAAAGAAGATGGATAAAATATGTAGGACAAATAAAGGGTTAGATATTCTTGGTATGTACATATTTGGAAAACAAAGTAAATATCAGTTTTAAGTCCCGTGTATTAAGAACTGTCTGTTACAAGAAAAGTCTTAAAATCCTTTAATTAGCTAAATTTTCAGTTTCAAATTCATTTCAAAATAGAAAATTCCTTTTTTTTTTTGTTTTTTAATATTTTAGATAATCTTTTACTGGCTTCAGGCATTGTACAGCAGCCATGCTGGAGCACTGCCTTGAAGGATTTAGTTGAACAAACTGATCCTAGTAGTGACTTTATTGGTCTCTTATGTCGAACCACTTAGTCATGGGGATGAAAGCAAACCAACATCAGATGATAAGCAGTTGGGGTGGGACACAAACAGTGACACACAAACACATATACAACAGGCTTCCACACAGTTTCCATCTACAAAATTCCTTCAGAAGGCATTGGGTTATAGTAGAAGACACTTGCCCAAGGTGTCACATAGTGGGACTGAACCTGATATTACAAGGTTGGACAGTTTAACTGGGCTGGCAAGCTGAAAGGTTGCGCCAGACTCCAGTCTGATTTGGCATGGTTTTCTACAGTTGGATGCCCTTCCTAATGCCAACCACTAAGAGAGTGTAGTGGGTGCTTTTATGTGACACTTGTATGACACCCCTATCTGCCACAACCACAACATAATGCCAAAGGTCTTGGTCATTGAGTCCGTGAGGCCCAATACTCGAAAGGAACTCAGCCACTTTGCCTCCGTGAGGCCCAACGCTCAAAAGGTACTCACTCACTTTGCCTCCATCAGGCCCAACGCTCAAAAGGTACTCAGCCATTTTGCCTCCATCAGGCCCAACGCTCAAAAGGTACTCAGCCATTTTGCCTCCATCAGGCCCAACGCTCAAAAGGTACTCAGCCATTTTGCCT
>NC_068995.1:50887077-50888866 GCF_001194135.2 Octopus bimaculoides | reverse complement strand
TTATTATTCTTATTATTAGACAAGTTTAAGCCACACTGGAGGATTTTCTGGTCTTGAAAGGTTAAGAAAAATTACTTATCTTAACATGAAATCTTTCATGGAAGGAGATAAAAGGCTAGGAAGGAATAAACAGGGACAATTATGTACACCACTTAATTACATTCTATTTCTGAATGGGAGAAACACTTAATTGGACAATCATTTCCTATTTTTCTACAACATATTCTGAAAAACAAAAATCTTTAACAGGGACAGAAAAAAAAAACTATTTGATGCAGAAAGAGAGAGAGAGAGCAAAGTCTGGACTATTTTGAGTTTTATTTTCTCAAAAAGAAATACATCTTAAAAGCAGATGAGTATCAATCTATATTGGTTGTTACCAAAAATAGACCACAAATATTGAAGTTTTAGTTCAAAATCAGAAATAAACATTTTCTAGAAGTTATTTTCAGATAAACATGTTACTTTTCATATGTTTTATCATTCCTTTGATAAATACATAAATAAATAAACAAATAAATAAATGATACATTGATTTTTCATCATATTTCTTTTAATGAGGAAAGTCTGAAATATTTTTATTTTTCAATATTTGAAAAAAATAAATGTGTACTTCCAAATATTTCAAATCAATGGTTTGTTCAATTGACTTCCTTTTTAATGCTAACCATTTAACTTCACTCAATGTGAGAGTGAAGTGCTTATTTTGCATTTCAGTACACCAAAGACTACAGCAATAAAATGAAAAAAAAAGTGCACTCAGCCATTATGAAAAGGACACCCAATAGAGGTTGTAAAGTGGTTGACATTAGGAAGGGCATTCAACCATAGAAGCCATGCCAAAGCAGACACTGGAGCATAATGCAGTCCTAGGGACCAACAGCATCATCATCATTCAACAGACATTAAATGATGATGATGATGATGGACCCAAGGACTGCACCACAAACCATGAAACATGAAACATGAACAATAAAGGACGATGAAGTTGAAATTTTTTTTTTAACATTTAGTCAGAGAAAAAAGGGCAACATCTGTGACTCTGTTTTTGTTCTTTTTTTGGTTAGGCCCCCTGAAACTGGTAAGAAAAATTTTTTTTCTGAAAGCAAAGACTTAGACTGAATGCTTGCAACAGAGCTGGGACAAATGCCATAATATAATGCCTGTCACAGAATGCCGAGATCTACCAGTATTATTCATGGACGACACTGTAGTAATACTCTTCTTCAGATAGTAGTGGTAAATTCTAATTGAGCAGACTTTTATGACACAAAAACAGAAAATCACATGAATCATTTCTAAATGTCATTATGCAGTGGTACATGCCATAACATTTAGGCTTTAAAATGAAGTTTGCATTTTTAAAAAATAGGGAAGTTTGAGGGAAATTTGGGTTATTACACTTAATAGATCAAGAGGTTGCATAGAAATGGTCTCACTTAAAAACACAAAAGAGTGTGTGTATATACACACGTTTATACATACATACACAATATGTGTTTCTACAGCTGGATGTCCTTCCTAACGCCAATGCCCTTCCTAACTAATTTTGAAAAATAAAATAAGTATAAAAAAGCCGCATTACTTATGGGATGACCCAATATGTATGCACATACCTTTTTGTCTTTACATATACATACATACACGCACACACACACCATGTAAAAAGCAGTAGTGTGGGTGCTGATCCCACGTAAAAAGCACTGGTGATGGTGCCACTTAAAAACACGCAGTACACTCTGTAGAGAGGTTGGCATTAGGGAGGGCATCCAGCGGTAGAAACCAAAAC
>NC_068995.1:50884628-50887067 GCF_001194135.2 Octopus bimaculoides | reverse complement strand
ATCGTCCAACCCATGCTAGCATGGAAAGCGGACGTTAAACGATGATGATGATGATGATGATGATGATGATTATTTCCCAATATTTGATTAGCATTTTATTTTATCAACCACTAGAAAGTGAAAAGCAAAGTGGACCTTGGAAGGATTTGAACCCAGAATAGTTATTAAAAGTATGTAAGTGTAGTGAATAATTAATGCTGTGAAGTAGCTGAGAAAGTAAATTTTGGGATGTACATCCTGAATTCATTAAAATATCCCAGGGTCAGGTTTGCCTTGTACCCTTTTGATGGAGGATATAAAAAAAAAATTTAATTGAAAATGATATTAAAAATATTTAAAATAAACGATACAAAATAAAGCCAGACACTCATTGGTGGGGGTGGTCATCATTATGATCAACGACACCCTCCTATAAAGTGTGTAGCTTTGTGCCTGTGTTAGTAATCAATAGTTATTAAAGGCATTAAAGCTATCAAACAAAAGGTCACACACAGACCTCATTGATTTTATGTAATAAACAACAAGTAACAGAGATAGTCATGGTAGTAGCAGTAGTAATATTGAAGTAGATGACAAAGTATTTATGATTCAGAAGACAGAGGAATAAGTAGAGTTGTAATGACAATCACTATTTGTCATGACAAATAAACAGAGAGGCTTCTTTCTGTTTCCCCTCTTCCACCTCCACCCCACATCCCACTTTTTTTTGTGGCTTAGTCAGCTGGGGAAGGGCAGTTGTTTGTGATCTTTCAGCAAGGCCTCTGTGATTGACGAAGCGAGGATGGTATCGTGACTCATCGATCGGCTGCTGCAGTAAGAAAGAAGCAGCACGTGTATTGCGTTGTATGTCTTCGGATCAGAAACATTAGTGAAAATAATTGCCACAGAATAGTCTCAGTTAAAGACACTTGAGGGACAGGTGTGGGCGTTAAACTAAGCAATGGATCAAGTCTCCCACCCAATAACAGACTGTCCACTCAGTCTTGTGGACAGATTCTTGTTTTAACAAATTTTCTTCACAAAGCTTGAGTTAGCCCAAGGTACCACATAGTAGGATCGAACCTAAAACCACATGGTTGTGTGATTATCTTTTTACTTACATGGTCGTAACTTAACATATCAAATATATTCATATATTTATGCATACTTATGTATCTGTATACACTCGTGCACACACTTGGGCATTTCCAGGGGTTATAATTGCTCTTATTTTCATTGATCCCAGAAGAATGGTCTTATTTTATTGATCTGATAAGGAATGTAAAATGAAACTGAAATTAGTGGGATGTTTAGATTCTACTAATTTAAACAATGAAGTACCAAACTAAATACACTAAAGAATTTGTTCAGCCCCAACACCCTGCTGTCTTGGCATTTTCATATCAATAAAAAAAATATTGATTTTTTTTTGTTCCTGTTTTTACTCTTAGCATTGGTACAAAAACACAAATTTTGTCAAAGATACAGTCAAATAATTTCCTCTTATCCACCCTCAGTATGGCACTCAGTCTGTGTGCAAACATCAAGTGCCTGGAGGAGGTTGTGCTGCCCTGGGTCAAGAGGGTGGCAGCTGGAACACCCTATGTCTGGCAACAGGACTCTGCACCAAGCCATACAATTGTCCTGTCTGTAAGTTGTCTGTTGATGAATCATCCATCTACCACTCAGTCAGTTACAACAACAAAGGTTCCAATTGATCTGATCGCAAATGGAAAGTGTAACCATCATCTCCATAGACTAGCGAGGGCCATGAAAGCACTATTCAACAAAAGAAGCCTCTTTGATAATCTTATCTTATTAATGAACTAGGACCAGCCATCCAAAATCCAATCCAAGTTTCCAGTGCTATAACAGTGCTAATGTAGGATACCACCCAGAGGAGCAGCTTCTAGAAAAAGGCTTTTGGTTAAAAAATCCTTAATTTGGAAAATACAGCCACCACCACTCATCCAATACTACTCTTTTCTCAAGCATATGAAGGAGTCTGTATGTGGTTACTCAATCTGAAAGAAATAGCAGCCAAATCCTCCTCAAAATCACACCCTACTGCCTTAGAACTTGTTGACTAACTTGGTCTATGGTTACCTGCATATAGGTAAAAGATGGGATGGTCACAGATGGAATGTTTTTGATAATAGCTCGGTTTAATTCAGGCTGACCTGGGACTAAATAACAATTCTTTCTTGTGATAAAGATATGTCACAAGTACTTGTAAACTTTTTAAAAATTAAGGTGATGTTTTCTGTTATAATAATATAATGCAAGAGTGCTCAACATTGTTTAGAAAATATATTAAAGTTAGTGAATTCAGAGCGAAGAGGTCAACCACACATTATGGGGGTGGTATGCACAACACCAGAAAGTTCTTTGTTACATGAGATACTGTGTTTATTGTACTACTTAAAACGCACGTGCGTATGTGTGTGTGTGTGTGTGTGT
>NC_068995.1:50872077-50884428 GCF_001194135.2 Octopus bimaculoides | reverse complement strand
TGGTCTCTTTTGCCAAGCTGCTAAGTAACGGGGATGTAAACACACCAACACTGGTTGTCAAGTAGTAGTAGGAGACAACATGAAAACACACACATACACATGTACACACACACACACACACACACACACATATATATATATATATATATATACACAAATAATATGTGAGTATATGCCGGGCGTTGTGAGTGTTTATTGAGCGAAAACACCTTAAGTTCCATAAGGCTCCGGCATGGGATGGTGGCGAACCCTGCTGTTCAAAGCAACAGAGGTGCATCAGTATGGCTGCAGCTCTGAGATGAAACTACAGCAAAAAAAAAAAAATATGATAGGTTTCTTTCAGTTTCCATCTACCAAATCCACTCACAAGGCTTTGGTTAGCTTGGGGCTAAAGTAGAAAACACTTGTTGAAGTTATCATGCAGTGTTACCATGGGACTGAACTCAAAACCGTGTGGTTGGGAAACAAACACACAGCCATGTCCTTGCCTATTATCTAGAACAAAAATGGAGTGGTGGTTGCAGGAAGTTTAGTAAATAAGAACCGACTTGGAGCTGACCAACACCAACAACTTCGTTAATATACCTCACTGAGACAGCCATGGAATTCTAAATATCTCTAACATTATTTACAAATACAGATGAATAAATTCAAAGCAATTACAACCCTATAATTATAATTATATAATAATTGACATCAACAGTTCTAGTGATTCAAAATGGAAAAAAACGGATAACTGGAATATTAATTTTCAAAAGATAACCAAGAAAATTTTATATTAATAACATACACAAAAACTAGCTAGTTAGCTAGCCAAGCGTTCGCTTATAAATATTTACAACACTCAAAATATGTTGTAAATAAATATTTATATATTTACATGTTGAGTAAATATTTATATTGTGAAATACAGCAGCTTCCACTTGTTAGTAAAAACATCTGCCCTTTTTAGTGATGATGTCTTGCAGGGTCTTAAGCAGTTGTGTAAATTGAGATGTTTGTTAAATGTGAAAATGTGGAGTATGTCTGTCATTTGGTGTTGCTGCGTAGCTGAACCCAGATAAACTCTGATCAAATATACTCAAAAAAATTGGGGAGATTTTGAAAAAATTCCAGGTCAGCTCTGACTGAACACACTTAAAAGGTAAAATCAAAGGTGGTAGGAATTTGGTTCTTATTTCTAGCAGATCAAGCAACCACAAAGATACTTCCTTGTTCACTTGCTGTTTGTTGTTACTTATCCCCAGGCCAGTTGTAACTGAACAAACCTCTAATCAAAGGTATTTCAGCCATGACTGCTCAGTTTTCTCTTGGCTATTATGTGGCTAGGATTGAGTGCATAATCAAGTATAGTATTATTAGTAAGGTGATAATTTGAGAGTGATTTCACTGCTATTTCTTGTAGGTCAAGTGACAGCACAGAGCCCAAAGCTGCTAATGTCACATGTATGACATTCAAGTTTTCTCATTTTACCAACTAGAGTTTTGGGCTCACAATCATGAAGTAGCAAGTTCAATTCCCAGACCGGGTTCTGTATTATGTTCTTAGGCAAGACACTTTATTTCACATTGCTCCAGTTCACTCAGCTGTAAAATGAGTTGCAACATCACTGGTGTCAGGTCGTATCAGCCTTTACCTTTCCCTTGGATGCCATCGGCTGGTATGCATGGGCAACTGCTGGTCTTCCATAATCAACCTTAACTGGACTTGTGTTTCCCTGTTTAACTTTATAGCTGCAATCCCATGGTAATTCACGACCGAAGGGGTCTATATATATATTTCATCTATTACAATGTAAAAAGTGAAATGAAGCAAAGATCTCTTTATAAATTGAGGCAATGTTGCCATTATCTGTGAGTAAATGCTGTGTAAAAGGGAGAGGGGAATGGCATTTTGGCCATGGAGAAGATAGGGTTTCTGATTCTGATGGTTATATTTGTGAAGAAAAAGATTGTACAAAGCATGGAGGAATGTGTGTGTGCATGCACGAAAGAAAAAATTACTCTTGAAGAAAATAATTTTATAGCCAACAAATTTGGGGGAGGAAAAAAAAAAAGAAAAATTGATTACATGGGGAATTTTTTGAGTTAAAATGGCCAAATAAATAGGGTCAGAATGTGTGCCATTTATGCCTCTTTCAGGATCATCAGCTAAGTAATTGAAAGTGAAATTATCATAGCTAAGAATTAGAACCAGATTCTGAGTGTGGCTCACCGAAACCTTCCCTTTAATCTATTGCTATCAATTATGTATTAAAGATGAACAACTAAAGACTATTAATGATTTGTTCAAACAAAACAAAACAAATCACATTAGGCTGTGCACCGTGAATAGCAAACATTCAAATATCCTTTGCATTATTGAAGAATCCTTTCAAAATATGATTTTCTGCACCCACCCCTCATTTCTGCAATGATGGCTGAAGTGTACTCAAACAATTCAATACCAACACAGTAGAAATAATCCACATTTTACATTATAATAATCTCCTTGCCATTAGCAGTAACAGGCTGATTGTTGTTTTGACAGAAAAAAAAAAGAGAGACATTCTGTTATAGTTGCCTCTCCATAAAAAGCTAGTCTGTTCTGTTTTTGCTACCGCATGTTATGACATGAAGTTATGATACAAACTAAAAAAAAATAATAAAAAAATAATTTTTTGTCTTTTATAGGGAGCTTAATCACAATTAGAAGCAATAACATTCACAGACATACTTAAATACCTAATTACATTACTTCAGGACTCTACACTGCTTTCATTAATTCAACAACCCAAAAAAGGGGCAAAGAAAAAAGCAAACATACGATGCCATACACAAAAGTTTTCTATGACAACTATTTAACAAGTCATCTTCAATTTATTTCCATTTCCTAAAAGCACTCCAATTCCGATAAATAAAACCCCAAAACAACCCAGTTATTTTTATTTAATATTAATCTTCATTTTTTTTATTTATTTATTTCTTAAAAGGGCAAAAATTACAATTTTAGATTAAGTCTTTTCATAATTTCTAGCTAACTTGCTTGAGTCAATGCAATAATCTCCCATGTGGCAGGCACTAATGTTATTGGGAAAGGCTTGAATACCACACAACTTCATTCCCTCACACATACAAATGTAGCATATTTAAGAAATCAATATAGTAGAAAGAAAATTCCATATTGATAACACATACTCCATGGGCAATTGAGGAAGTCCCTTTAAGGTCACTCAGCCTGCTAGAAATAACATCTATCCTTCCCTCAAATAACTCTCCCTCTCCAAGGTTATATATTTGGATAATGTTGTCTAGGGTATCCTGCTCCTTATAATAAGATGGGATGATCATAGAGGTAATGTCTGGCCAGAACTGAGCAGAGTCTAAACAACAAAAGACCTAATTTAATAATCCATTTGACAAGGAGTCTGTGAACTTAGGAGAGACTTCTTACAAATAAAAGATGCTACTACATACAAATACATCCCTGGCCACTTACAAGAGCTAGCCAACCAGCTCCTGCATTTACCAGCATATAACATGTGCTTTATAACCGACCCCAATACTTGACTGGTACCCGATTTCATTGACCGTGGAAGGATGAAAAGTGAAGTTAGCCAGGGCATTATAGTTGGCCGAAAACATAGGGTGTAATTCAAAGGAAATCTGGCAGCGAATAATTACTGAGACTCCTTCTTTCACTACATGTATTGAGTACTCCGACACACACCTTTGATTCCTTTTCCTATTTCTTTAATATATCCTTCGATATTTGCATAGATACAGTTTGAATATAACAATGCATAAGAGAATTCAATAAACAGAGTAATTTTTCATTTTAAACAAATGATGGTAGTCTGTAACACAAACCTCTTCAGCTTACGCCAGTATGAAAATATGGTAAAACATTGAAGATGGTGAGAGAGAGAGGTGGGAAGGGGGGGAGAGAGAGAGTGTGTGTGTGTGTGTGTGCTCGTGCGCACACACGTGAGAGTTTGAACATGATGCTTACATTTTAGCTTTAGATAAAAGCAATCCCAGAGGAATTTATAAATTTCAATCATCTTCATTCAAATGTTAATAATGCAAGCATAAATGTTATAACATAAGCATAAATATTTTAACATCAGCACAGATACAGAACAGAGACAATTTAGGGTAGTACCAGAGTATCTGGGAAGAATTTTATCAGGGGTATGGGTTTCTTGCAAGTCCCCTTCCCTAGCACCTCCAAGAGAATTTTTTCAAAGTAGAACAGGACTACTTTCAGAACCTCAAAGTCCCCTAAAATTTCCATGGAATTGTGAGGACTACTCCCTTTTATAGGCTGAGCTCTTCATTTCTTTGAACTCTAGCTTAGTGTTCAACACATTCAAACATTCTCTGAGAACCCAGAAAATTTCTGGGCCAAGGTATAATATATTCTCTGCAACCCCAGTCTCATTGGCTCTCAGGGGGACTCTAGTCAGAGACAACATCTCTAGTATCAGTGACATAATGACATGTACCCAGTTCGTGTTGTAAAGTGGTTAGTTATGGAGAGGAAAGGTATCCAGCTGTGAAAAATACAAATGCCAAAATGGAAAAAAAATAAATGGAGGTGCTAGAGTAGAGGAGACTGTTTAATTTTGTCTCTGATGTCTCTAATGTAACAAAGATGTGTGAGTTTTCTCTGCATTTGTGTATGTTAGAAAACAAAAGACAAGTGACAATACATTATGAAATCTGTTCATCTCTTGTCGGCACAGAAAAACAAATGTAAAAATAACGAGGAGGAGGATAAATGTTAAAATAAGCATAAAT
Source organism: Octopus bimaculoides (assembly GCF_001194135.2). Classification (NCBI taxonomy): domain Eukaryota; kingdom Metazoa; phylum Mollusca; class Cephalopoda; order Octopoda; family Octopodidae; genus Octopus; species Octopus bimaculoides. The sequence goes on along the minus strand of NC_068995.1, from coordinate 50,879,646 downwards.
GCAAATGATTGTCTCGTTCTTCCATGTTGAGTACAGTAATGTCAGAAAGTGTGGGTGATGGTTCCATTTGCATGAATCAAACATGTCAAATGGTACTTATGAAGAAAAAGATTGATATTATTTGAACTAATGTAGTTAACTGGACGGGAAATGGTAACAAAATACTGCAGCTACTTAAACAAAATGAAACTAGGTCCAACCCAAGATTTAATTGAAAATAAAAGAGGAAATAATATATAAAATGAAAGGGTTCAAGTAATAATGAGTATTTTCTGTTTGAAATTTGTATTTTTGGCCTTGTATTATTATTATATCCTTATATTTTTTTGGTTTCTCAAATTCTTTAAGTAGGCTCTCAAGGAAGGAAAACACACACACACACACATACATACAAGCACACATAAACAGACAAACCTAACATTAGCGTATACCAGAATATAATTTTAACAAGATCTGTTTTATGTAGCTCTTCCTTTTGTTATTCGCTTTAAATCTATTAGACATGTATTTGAACATGTTCTGAGACAGACATAGAGAGAGAGAAATACAAACTCTTAATTATATATGTCTGATTCAGCTAAAGAAACCTGACTATTTATTATCCTAAGCTTTAGCATCTTAACATTCAAATGCGACTTCACTTAGATATGTGCAAAATGTATGTGCACACATACATATACATACACGTATACACACATTTATTACATACACAAAAGAGAAATATAATACTCAAATTTAAGACTGTTGTACCAACTGTCAAATCAAATAGAAATAATAATAGGTCCAGGTATGGCTATGTGGTAATAAGTTTGTTTCCCAAACACATGGTTCTGGGTTCAGTCCTACTGTATGCCACCTTGGGCAAGTGTCTTCTATTATAGCCTTGACCAACCAAAGACTTGTGAATGGATTTGGTAGATGGAAACTGAAAGAAGCCCCTGTGTGTATATACATGTGTGTGTGTGTCGTTGTGCTTGAATTTGTCCCCTCCCCACCACTTGACAACTGATGTTAGTTTGCTTACATCCCCATAACTTAGTGGTCTGGCAGAAGAGACTGATAAAATAAGTACCAGGCTTTAAAAAAAAATACTAGGGTCAAAACGTTCGAATAAAAAATCTCTACAAGGTGATGCCCCGGCATGGCCACAGTCTACTGACTGAAACAAGTAAATGATAAAAGATAACTGTTTCTAATTCAAGTACAAGACTAGCAATTTTGCAGGGAAGGGTTAGTTTCTTACATCAACCCCAGTACATATGCCCACAGGCATATGGCATAGTGGTTAAGAGCGCAAGCTACTAACCCCAAGATTCCGAGTTCGATTCCAAGCAGTGAACAATAATAACAACACTGAAAAATACCTTAGGAATGAGAACCCAGGTTCGAAATTTCCCCAAGACACCTGAAGAAGGCTGGAAGGTATATCAGCCGAAACGTGTTAACAACAAACAAGATGAGGACAAATATCCGTCGAATGTAAATAATGTAAATAATGAACCTCAGTACTTGTCTTGTTCTTTATTAACTTTGAGGGGATGAAACCCCCAAAATGCCAGTTAGAGCTACAGAGATGAGTGGGAAAAAGAGTACAACACAACAGGGGGATTCTACAAATTTGCTTGACCTGTTCTACTTAGCAGCTAAATGTATCTTAATCTTTTTGTGATCATATTCCTAATGAAATATAACCTTCTCTATCTATTATAATAAATTAAAAAACAAAAAAATGAATGGTGCCCCAGCATGGCCGCAGTCAAATGACTGAAACAAGTAAAAGAGTAAAAGAGAATGAATAAAAAAAAAAACAAGGATTTGAAGCAGTGACAATGTAAGACTGGGTTGAACTTTTTAGCTGTCTTGTCACCCAGTACATTCTATAAAGTAATTGGTGTTAGGAAGAGCATCCATTCCCAAGAAGGCCTGTCCATCACAGCAGAATTGATACTGGGGCTGGTTCCACATTAAAAGCACTCATGCTGGCATCATGTTACAAGCATGGGTGTCACATAAAAAAGTACCCAGAATACACTGTAAAGTGGTTGGCGGTAAGAAGGACATTCAACCATAGAAACCATGCTAGAACAGACAATGGAGTCAGGGGCATCCTCTGGTCAAGCTGTTCTACGTCCTAAGTTAGCATGGAAAACGGACACATGACGCATGGTCCCTCAACTCATCTCAGACCATTACAAGTCATCTTACCCAGAGTTGTGAATGGAAGCATGTTGGGCCCATAACCCAGAAGTCACTAGACTGAAACTAGGCTCAGCAAAGAAACGGATACTGTTTCTGATAGTTATAATTTGCAGCTGAGTTGTCCGACAAACATATCAGCCTTATACATGTATATATATCTACAAGAGTAGATACAAATTATATTATGCAATAGAAATTTATACGGGATCAAGGGGCACCAACTGAGCAGAGTACACTAAAACCCAAGTAGCATAGTGAGCAGAGATTATAACAACAGCAGGACTTCCTCCAATCACACCTTGACTGTCTTGAAAAGACAATGTATTTCTGGATGCAGAATGTCCAAAAAAAAAAAAAAAAAAAAAAAAAGGTAAGATAGTTATGGCTGGAATGCCTTCAAATACCAGAACTGATACATCAGAGCTGTCTTGGTGCTAAACAGTAACACCAATGGTTCTCCTCTACAGTAAACAACATGGGCTGAACCATTGAAAGTAAAATGTCTCTGCTGGAAATAGAAACTCCGTTTTTGACAGTTCATACGAATACACCAGTGTTATGAACTGTCAAAACTGATATCCTGATAACAGAGCAAGCTGATAGCCTAATAACAGGGTCATTTGATGAAGAGGAGGAGGATCCACTCATAGTCACATGTGTATGTAGAAAGACCAAGTTTCTCTCAGATGTCTTTCGCTCTCGGCAGAAACACTAAACTCTCATCGCTAACTACAGGTTGTTGGGAAATTTTTCTAAGTGGTAGTCAAGTCGCCCATTGTTGTTTAAAAATCTGAATGAGCAGACTTATGATTAAAGGCATTCATACCAAGCCATTCCTTAAGTTTACACCTAGGGTTACATTATCTACTGCATTTTTCTCCTTTTCAAGAAGAGAGAGTGTGATTTGAGGGTTATTTCGCTGTTGTTTCTAGCATATTATGCAGCTAGGTAGAGGCTCACTTCCTCGTTAGCTCATTAGATGAAAATGATTGAAGACTAAAACAAATACCATACGCAAGTCGGAAAAAGTGATGGGTGATGAGACAGATGATAGCCGGGATATCTGCAGTTCCTGCTTGTTGGGTCAACGACTAAATACATTTATAGTGTATGTAACCTGTACCCTACCACCTTCCATCCAAGATTGGCATCAGACTATTGATTAGCTTACACTGACCAATAATTTGATCTGAAGAAAGAACCAATTAGCTTAGTTTCTGAAAGTAGTGTTCTAAATTAGTAAATAGAAAGATTTGGAAATTGCTTTTGAAATTTAGAATCAATAGAAGCTTCTTAATAGATAAAAAAATGTTTCATATTTGGAGACTATAATTTGATTGGTATCCTTGCCCATAAACTACGTTTACTGGCATAAGGTAAAAATTGTAAAAAAAAATTATGATGGGTATATTAGAGAACTGGGAGGGGTCTTTTTGTCTGGAGGAGGGAGAACAGATAGTGTTAATATTTTGAATACAAACTTAAATCAAAACAAGTTTTTTTTAGTTAATTAAGTAATAATAACAACAGATTTCAATAGAATTAGGAATAAGATTTTATTATCTTTGAATTCGCATATTTACTTTAATACCCTTTTAGAGGGATCTTCAATGAGATGAACAAAAGCTATCAGCAATCGAGTATGAAGCATAATACTACAGAATTTTAATATATGTAACATAGGGGTTATTTCCAGTAAAACAATATAATTCCTAAAATACCAATTTTTCAAGTGAAGTTTCTCGAATCTTCAGAATTATAAGGTACACCGAACCCATAGTTTTAGCCCCTCGTATATACATAATAAACCCTATTAATAATTTTAAGGCTCTGAGATCGATATGCAATCGGCTACCAAATCTGTTCCAACTCATACAGAAAGGTTTTAATCACTTCCCGTTACACATTGGCTGCTGACTCATGAATCAATCTACAAACAAATCAACGGCCGTTACTGCATCTTCAGTCATCAATAATGAGACATTTGTTGTGATGATACATAATGAATAAGCTCAAAATATATACTAAGTGGCTCCAATTACAATGTTTGGTATTTCGTTTATAGGGACATACATAAGAAGTGGGGGGTGGGAAAGAGCTAAAAACGAACTAAAAGAAAACAAAACCTGTGAGACCATCGTTGCTAGGAACACCTTGATGTGTTCTGATAAAAAAAAAAAATCTGTGGAACACTTACTTATCAATTAATCATATGAATTCGACTTAAGCAAACACTGTCTCTTCTCATTACCCCCCAAATTATATCCAAACAAAATAAAAGAACTGAAAGAGAAAAAAACAACCTTACACGAGTAAATAGATTTTTTTTCTTTAAGGAATAGGTCTCCTCCGCATCTTGGATATTTCTCAAAAAAAAAAACCGTTTCCAAAACTGAAGACTTAACTAGAGGTATGAATTACTTTGATAAGTAATTGGTGAAGGAAGGACTGAGGATTTAAATAGTCAGCCCACCTTCAGTAATTAAGAGCCAGTCAAAGAAATCGATCGTGTCTGAAACGGCGATTCATGTTAAGAGCGACACGAATCCTTCGACAAAGAGAAAGGGGAACAAAATTGTCTCGGGTGTGAAAAGTACAATAAAACTAAGGCAAGAGTCTTGAAGACAGACTTATTTATTTAATTGTTAATTGGTTATTTCAATTCTTATTTTATGTTTAGCGATACCTTGTTATACGTGTAGCCAGTCACAAGTGAACTAGCTAACAAATATAACACACTCGCACAATAATCCGATTTGCTGGATGATGGATAAGTCATCGGCGATTTCAAAAACACTCCCTTCTAATATTTTAAATCAGAGAAGAAGAAGAAAAAGGCAAATAATTATAAACTGCTTGTAAGTTTAAATAAAAACTAATAAAATTCAATAAAAATCTGCTATAATACCTACGATGTTCGATTAGATAAAGAAACATGTAACAATAGCGCTTGCATTTGACCATTTACTACATTCACATGTCACTTACACGAAATAACTGCATCTTTTTTTTTCATTCATTCAACATACTTGTTCTTGTACTTTCTTTTTCATTTCTTCCCCCCACCAATTTTTAGTTTCCAATTTGCAAGAAGGCTAAGACAAAATTAACAACAATGAATGAATGGGGTATTATATATTTTTGTTGAGGTCCTTGTTTTATCCCCCTTTTTATTTTTTCTCAAGCGGAAAAAGAAGAAGCAAAAGAAGAAGAAAAAGAAAGTTATAGGAATGGAAAGAGAGAAAGCAGAAGGTTGTAAAAATGTGTCAGCAGCAGACAATAACAACAGACGGATAAAAGAGAAAAATATAGTAAATATACAGCGAAATATATATAAATATGTTTATATATGTGTGTGTATATATATATTGTAGTATGAAAGAAAACAACAATAAAATGTATGAAAACTCACCCCGAATTCATTATTATGCTTCTTTTTTGTTATTTTCTCTCGAAATATAGAGTTAATAGGGGTCGATAAAAAAATAGAGATGGAAAGAGAGAGAAGACCCGGCTCGAATGTAAAAAAATATTAGAGCGGCGGACGAAGTGACATTTTGAGTTTGTATCTGCCACCTTTCAGTTTGGCTGACAGTGGCGCGTGTGTGTGTGAAACATATCAACGGGAGACGACCAAACATTCTCGTTCGCAATCTCGTTTTATTCTCGTCTTTGTTCTGCCATGATTCTTCTTCTTCGTCTCGCACAACATCACCACCAGCAGCAGCAGCATAAACAACATCGTTAATAACAACAACAGCAGCAGCAGCAGCTGTAGTGACAGCAGCAGTAACCATCGAACTGCAATTTTTTTCCCCTCCATCCACTTATTTTCTTTTTTTACCCCCCTTTTCATACGTACCACACTCTCCCCCCCTCATCAGTTTTTGTGAGCCTTTTTTTTCCCACTGTCCGACTATCGATTGATCCGTGAGATTTCCACACAAAAGAGAAACTGATTGCAATGGCTGCAGCGGCTACAGTATCACCAGGTCCGTCGGGTTCCGGTAAGTGGCATTTTTTCACTTTTACAACACGGAAAAAAAAGATGTGTGTGTAGTAGTGTTTGCTGCTATTGTCACACAGACAGACTCACCCATGTCGATTTCATTCTACTTCTCTTATTAACTTACTCCACATTCATTCTATGGACCTTTCCATTTCGATCATCCAACCCCTTCTCCTCAATACTATTTACCCTGATCACTATCATTAATAATGCTACTACTAATAGAATTATTTAAAAAATTATTGTTTATTATTTCCACTCGTCTCTTCTCTAATTAAACTTAGACGAATAATATGACACGTTTACTGGTTTCGTTTAAATTATTTCTTCATTTCTTTGAACATGTACTTGTAATTACTGTAGCATTCAGCCGTAGCCCTTGGATCAGCTATGGACCTTTTAATAAATAAATAAACAAATCCTTGATTCCTTCTTATCCAGATCGTAATACTGAGAATGTAAACATATTATATATATAGATATATATATATATAGATATAATGTATGTACACATATATGAGAGAGCAGTTGACTTATTTGATGTGAGAAGGATCTGGTATTATCTTTGACATAACTAAATACTACATGCTAAGCTTTAGAAGTGTTGTTGTTTAACCCCGAGATCATTTCTGATTGAGCAGACCCACGATCAAAGGTATTTCAGCTGAGACTACCTTGTTTTTACGTATATCTAGAACTACAGTGTCCAATATGTTCGTTTTTTTTTTTCAAGACGGTAGGGCATAGTTCAAAGAAATTCAGCTGCTATTTCTACTTTCGAAAACGACCACGTAGAGGTTCCCTCACTGGTTTCAGAGAAGGAAGAAGGATTATCAATAAAAGGCGTAACGAACAAATGGTTTTGTTTACGTATTTTTATTTCATTTCACATCTAGAGGACTTCAGTATATCCATGTCCTAATATACACTCCGTCTCTGATCTCTAACTAACCATCTGATTCATATTTATTTACACATCCGCTTTTAAAACTATTTGCCTGGTCTAGTTCTGTGACTGCGCTCTAGTTTCTATTTCTACCTTGTTTACTCATTTGGTTTATGACATTTAGGAACCACTAAAGGGTGTTTAGAATCAGAGAATGTCTCTCCAAAATATTTATTAAACGAAATTCAATATATATATATATTTATTTATATGATCTACTAGGTATCATCTGACACACACACACACTCAAACTGAACAGTGGTTGTTCGTTTATGTGGGGAAATGTTATTAGCTAATTCGTCCATCTCTCTATCTCTTTGCCATTCGTCTTGTGGTCAGATTTGTTCTGGCTACCAATGACCATTTCCGTTGATCTATCAGAACATAGCTCAACATGCGACACACATAGATACTC
>NC_068995.1:50863471-50871489 GCF_001194135.2 Octopus bimaculoides | reverse complement strand
CCCCCCCCCCAACGCCCCTTACCTTCCCTTTCTGTCCTGTATTTGTAGTAGTAATGACGACGGTGGTTTTTCCAATGAAAATCGCATCTCTCTCTCTCCCTCTCTCTGTTTGTCTGTGAGTGTCAGAGCGCATGTTGTGTATGCGTGCGTGTGAGCGCACGTTGTGTATGCGTGCGTGTGTGAGAGCGCGTGTTGAGTATGCGTGCGTGTGCTGTGTTATTTATCCGAATCATTTGTGATTGTTGAAACTAGATTGTCTTTCATTTCTTTTAATTAACACCACTCTACACCGAGTATAAAATTAATTGAAATTTTCAACATATTTAAATGACGATTGCCATCATCATCATCATCATCATCCTCATTATTATTATTATTATTATTATTATTATCATATTATAGCTGTTCTGGTTATTGATGTTTTCGTTGTTTGTTCGTCATTCAGATATATTTAATTCTGTTTTTTTTTAATGTGTGCATGTGTATGCATGCATATGTGTGTGTGTGTGTGATAAAATCGTGTATCTGCACAAATAAAAACAAAGTTCTTTTACTCTGCTTAAGTCTAACGATTCTGATGCGTGCGGTGTTGTTGGCGGCCACATCAGTTGTTCATACGGAAGATAGCAGTAATAGTAATCGCTTGTTGTGATGACGGCGCTAGCATTGGTGGTGGTTAGGATAGAGAGATAGTATTGTTAGTAGTGCTGGTTACAGTAGTAGTATTGTTGGTAGTAGTTACCATGGGTATAGTATTGTTGTTACTAGTTATGTTGATGGTGTTGTTCTTGGGGGTGGAGTTTATGGTAGTATTTGTTATAAACTGCTAAGAATACTTTTGGTCGTTTACGACTTTCTTCGGTTTCTGTTTTCTTTCTTTCTTCTTTAATATATAATAATAGTATTGTTGTTGTTGGTGGTGATGGTGGTAGTAGCAGTAGTTCTTGCATTGTTGATGGTGATTATCAAAATAATATCGTTGCTCCACGTCAACTTTGATTGATCAAAGACTTTCCAAACACATCCATCCTCTCTCTTTAAAGCCATTTGAAACTACATTAACCGTCTTCTTCTCCCCCCCCACCTTTTTTTTAAAAAAGCTAGATGAGTTGTGATATGAGGGAGATTTGACTGCTCTTTCTAGCAATGCTTCTTCGTTATTGATGGTGGTTTGATAGTAATGGTAACCATTACTAGACGATGATGATGATGGTGGTGGTGGTTGTGATAGTTATGTTGCTGATGGCGATGTTGATGGAGGGGGTTTATTGCTAGTAAGTTTTGTTGGGGAGTGGTGATAATAGTGGTATTAACTGGTTGCAGTCTTCGTAATTACAATATCAACATAGGAAATTTTGTATTTGTATATGGTTTCTTTCATGTCAGAAAAAAAAACGTAATTCTAATGTAATTATTGCTATTTTACAGCATATCAGAGAGAAAACTTGCTATGAGTTAGAGTTTACTGCACTGGCTATCAAGACAAAATATAAAATATGTATAACCATTCCCTATGAAATTTAGGTTGAATTTAGGATCTGGCATAAAATGAGCAGACATTGTGTAAGTCCCTACAATAAGCAAATGAATCACAGAAGATGGTTTTTCAATTACAAGGAGTATGTAATAACTTCAGAAGGTTTGGAGCTGTAAGACTCACCTATGTTGCCTTGTGATTTCTTCATAAAATTTAGTATGGTCTTTTCTAGTACCTATAGCTATTTCCTAGAATTTGGAGATAGAGATTTTCAGCAAGGATTTGTTGTAGTTCTTGTCTTTTTGTTTCAGTGACTATAACAAAATTCTGCTGAAGATCAGTGTGTCTAAATTCTTTGACATACTGATTTCATGAAACCATCACTGGAAATAACAAAAGACATAATATTTATGTATGCATGCATTAATTATACTCTAAAGGGCTGGCAACAGGAAGAGCATCTGCTGTAAAATACTGCATCAGTAAATCTTTATTCAGTTTATGGTTTGCCAGCTTCAAAAAGCTGATGCAACAACAAAAGACAAAGATGGGGACATACATATATCTGTGACCGGTTTCTTTAAGTTTCCATTTGCCAAATCGACTCACAAGGCTTTGGTTGACCCATGGATATAGCAGAAGACACTTGCCCAAGGTGCCATGGAGTAGGACTGGACCCAAAACAACATGGTTGGAAGCAAGCTTTTCAACCACATACATATACATACATACTTATACATACATATATACATATATGATGATGACTGGTGAACCAGGTGACTACACCAGGTTCCAATCTGATTTGGCAGAGTTTCTACAGCTGGATGCCCTTCCTAACGCTAACTACTCCGAGAATGTAGTGGGTGCTTTTATGTGCCACCGGCACGAAGGCTAGTCAGGCGGTACTGGCAACGGCCACACTCGAAATGGTATATATATATATATATATATATATATATATATATATATGCGAGTTGCTGTTCGAGGTAACTTGATATTATATGCAGCTGTCAAGCCGTTTGCACCAAGTACCCTCATCACATGTTGCACATAAATGATACTTTTAGATCACCCTACATCAAATATATTGATTTCTTACATTGGAACAAATCTTCAATTTTGTGGATGATGTTATAGTGATTAAAGCAAAATCTTGTTTTACACCAGTACTTATTTTAGTATCTCTGGAAGGAGGAACAGTAAAGTGGCCAAAATTCATTACAATCATTTCTACTACATCATAATAAAAATATATGGAAACTGAAAAACCAGTTGGACAGACATGTAGCTATGGTCCTTTTTACTTACAAACATAAATACATGTTTTCAAAGCTCCAGAGTAGTATTACCTCATCATCACATGACATTTTACTTGTGTATTTATGTACTGTCATAGGCTGGGTGGTCTGACTCGGTCCTTAATTCCCTCTTGTGCACAAAAGAGAAAACACTTTTTCATGTGAGCTTGTGCATTCTATGTTCTTTCTCAAGTCATCCAAACAAGGTTCTTTTTGTCATGAGTAAACCAGCAGGTGACTCTTAGCACATATCACAGTTACAGAAAAAGGATTCTAAATTGCCCCTTTTTTACTTTTTTTGTTTTTGTTTTCATAGACAGCCCCTTGAAAAGTAACTTAAGATTTTGCATTCACAAACAGAATATCAATCTGGGTTGAACATATCTCAACTGTATGTAAAATAGCCTCACAGAGACTTAGAGCATTATGAAAAACTGTAGGTATACTGGACAAGGAAGAGCCATTGTTTACAAAACAGAAACCTAAGGCCTGTTAACCAACTCGTCACATCCTCAAAGAGAGCTCTTAGGATCATTATACTTAATGGAACTGATACTTTAAAATATCCCACCATCTACTACTTACAACACAGGAAACAATAATATCTCAGCAATAATACTCCACAAAATATACAACCCACAGCTCATCACAGCTACTACTTTCATATGAAACATGCTAGTTTACAAAGGTCAGTACATTCATGTTGTGCACAACCTTTCAATACTTGATGCCAAAACCCATATTTTAGAGAGGAGCTTCGAACTTGCACATTAGAAAGTTATAAATAACATGTTTCTCAAGGTGCTTAAGTATTAATATAGATTTTTACAAAGTTTTAAATAACATTTTTAAAATTTCAGTGTTTTGAGAACTACCAAAGTTGGTACTCGTTTTGTCTTCGTAACATATTTATTAGATGTACATTGGAGCTGTTGAAGGACACTTGCTTGTTATGTTTCCGTTGGAAGATGTTTTCAAGGTTTCTATTCATGGAATCTGTATAAGTCTGGTATGAGATGTCTAATATTATCTACATGCAATCTAGATCACATGCCAGACTTGTAAAAGCTTCTATGAATAGAAACCTCAAAATCATATTCCATTGAATACATCGCATTCATATCAGCTACCACATTTTTACTTGTAGCTTCTTGCTTCTCTTTTAGTACCTTATATTTCTGCTACAATGTAGAACAAAGTGCAAAAATGACATAGATGAAAGAGCTGAGGTGAGCTTTAAGTTTTTTGGGGTTTTTTTCTTTAGTTCCTTTTTGTGGAATATATTTCCTCTCATGTCAAGGTGAGGATGTGCATGAGTCTATGGGCTCTCCTGCCTGCATCACTTGTATGACCCTAACCAAATACAGTTTTTTTTTTCCACTTGGGCTTTATTGCCCCAAGATTAGAAAACAGAACATTTTATCAGGTCTTTTCCACAAACCTGGTCTTGTCTTTAGTATCTTTTCATGAAACCCAAACATCTGCTGTAGATTGCAACAGTACAATTGCTGAGTAACTGAGTATAATATAAGGATTTCCTTGGAGATACCGCCATATTGATTGCTGCTATTGTTTTATAATAGACATTCCAATGATGACAATCCCTTCTTTTTGGAGGTATCTAAGACTACATTACCCAATATGTTCTTTCTGTTTTTAAGACTGTAGGGTATGATTTGAGGAATATTTCGCTACTATTTCAAGCAGGTTGAGCAACCACATTAAGGTTTCCTTGTTAGCCTGTCAGTACATTGATTTATCTTACAGGTATTAACAACTGTGTTGTTTACCTTTAATTTTCTCTGTAGAATAGAGAAATAGGTCAATAGTGATGACTTGAGAGAAGAAAATACATTATTAATGATAGCTTTAAGAAAAGATAGAAAGGTTTCTTCAAAAAAAAAAAAGGCTGAGGCTAATTTAGTGTAGTTCATATGTACTGAAGAAGTAATTTGAGAAGCCTGCATCAATATACTTTACACAAGGGTCAGTTTTAGTGGTCTATAATATATTTAGTCACATAACTTTGGGTACTAAGTATTTTGATACTTTGCTGATTTTGTTCAGTGCTTCAATCAACAACAGCTTCAACCCTTTTGATCTCATCTCTGACCCTAATTTTGTTTACTCCCCCCCCAAAAAAAAAATTCATCCCCGCTGGAGGAGAAGCCTTCACAGGTCCTCCAAAACCTGTGAGATTTATAGCAAGCTGACATTGCCAGGAAAGATACAGGCCAGGGTGAAATTCCAGAGGTTAGATATTCTGTGGAAGGACTCAGTAGTGGTTTGTGAAGAGCCTGATGGGTTGGATACAGCATGGATGATGAGAGAAAGAGAGACAAATCAGTCAAGAGTACCTGAATAGAAATGGCATGAGATAAGCCAATTCCAAGAAACAGAAGCTGTTAGTGTTAGTGGTAGAAATAACTGAAAGTGAGGAGACAGCATTGGCTTTGGGCCAGAGCCTGGATCATGTCTGTGAGTCTACCAATCAGCCAAATGGCCTTTCTCTGGATGTGATCTTGAAACAACACCGTCCGAGATGTCAGAGCAATATTCCATTATATTGAAACACTGTATTTTGTTACAAAAATAGTCATAAATAGGTTAAACTTCATTCCAATAGATTTGTATTTATTGTTTCAGTTTCTCATTTTGCTTAGAGTTGGGCTAGCACTGACCGAGTATACCTGTGATTAAAAGTATTCTAGCAGTGATTATCCTTTTCTTTTTTCTCCAAGCATTATTGTATGTAGCACTCATCATCAACATCACCATTCAACATCTGCTTTCCATGCTGGCATGGGTTAGATGGTTTGACTGGAACTGGTAAACAGGAGAGCCCACCCCAGGTTACAGTCTGGTTTAGCATGATTTCTATAGCTGGATGCCCTTCATAACACCAACCACTCTGAGAGTGTAATGGGTGCTTTTATGTGACACTGGCATTGGCCACAACTACAATTTCACTGGGCTTGATGAGTCTTCTCAAACACAATATCTCATCAAATGTTTCAGTTGGGCCTCCATGAGGCCCAACATTCGAAGGTCATGCTTCACCACCTCCTCCCATGTCTTCCTGGGTCTACCTCTTCCACAGGTTCCCTCCACAATTAGAGGTCGGCACTTCTTTTCCTGCTGCCCTTGCACTCAGTCCTTTTCTCCACAGGTGGCATAAAATGGCTCTGATTGTAATTTTTTCATTACGCAATCAAAGCTGTTATCTAAATAACAAACAATTAATGCACCTTTGTATGAAACTGCTTGAGCAAAAGTAGTGACATTATGTTGCTAGCACATCATCCTGTATTTCTGCACTTCCAAACTTTTTTGACTACATGAGGTTATGATACCGCATCAGTCAACCAATCTAATATCTCAATTCCATTGTATCTAATTTGTATTTAATCTAAATTTCTCAAACTGTCATATGCCTAAATCCTTTTTTCCTCCTTCAATATCATATATTTGGAGAGGTCCGGTACTGCAAGTACTTCAGCTAATATTTCGGAAGACTGTGTAACATTCTTAAACTAGAAAAAGTTAAACTTATTCCTAACATGTAAACAACTAGTTGGAGATATAAGGAGGAAGTTTAAATCCAGTGAAAGAAAGTTGTAAAGAAAAATGTATTACAAGTAGCCCTGAACAAGAGCTATAGTCTGCGACTCACTGGTATTTCCTAGTTTTCCGGTTATTTCATACAATTCTTGAATGATCGTGATCATTCAAGTGCATCATGCTTTAGTGGTATTTAAAAAGTAAGTGAATAAGGAGCCAAGTTTATTGCATTCAGTGAGTGGGTGGGGGTCTATAAACCCCTAAAGTATTCAACTATGATGAATAAATATTGCTTTAAATTATTATAAAAAATAAAAATTTGTGTTAAAATTGTGCTCAAATAAATGACAGGAGTGTTACTGCATTGAGAAAAAAAAGACTATTTCTAGTTTAAGTTGATATTTGAAGCTATGTATACATATGTATGTGCGTGTGTGTGTGTAAAAAGAAAATTACATTCTCCTTACAACACAATTATTATGTTTCTACAGTTCTATATTTAAGAGATGAGAAATTATGTACATTATTTACATTTGACAGATATTTGTCCTCATCTTATTATTCAGGTTACTGCATGGAATTGAACTCAGAATCTTGGGGTTAGTAGCCCGTGCTCTTAACCACTATGCCATATAATAATAATAACAACATCGAAAAATACCTTAGGAATGAGAATCCAGGTTTGAAATTTCCCCAAGACACCTGACAGAATGGCCATAGCTGGAGCTAAGCTGTGTGGGAGTGGTAAACAAGAACAACTTCCAACTTGTCATGTTGGAGCATTTCAAATTGGATATGCACTAAATTCAGCTCTATCTTATAGATTCAGGAACTTTGAGACTGCTTCCATCATTCTTAGAAAAATATCAACATTTGCTGAACTATCCAACCCTTACAATTATGGAAAAATTAACTTTTTTTTCAAATATTTGTTTTTCACTAGGACACTGTCCTCTTTATTAATCTCATTTGGCCATGACTGGAATCTTGGAGAGAGGTTCCCTTTATTTTGAGAGTAGGTTCCTTCTGTAATTCAAAGTTGGTGTTTGTTGTGCAAATTAAAACGTTTACATAACTAACCAAAACACATCCTGTAATGTGATGGTGCTTATATAGGTTCTAACTAAGTAAATTAAGTTTTATATCCTACTTGTATGATTTGAACCTGTAGGGTCATAATAAATTTCTCAATGTAGTTTAAAAAAGATAACTGTTCCTGCCTCTTACGTGAGCCCAGATTTTTAACAAATTTAAATTTTGATTAATTTTATCTGATTACTTTAGGAGTTTTAAGAACCACCCCATCATTCAGTGCAATAAGCTTGACTCCTCATTCACTTCACTTCTTAAATATCACTTTAGCAGGATGTACTAGGATGATCGAAATCACTAAGAGATTTGCACAAAATAGCCGGAAAACTAGGAAACTACTATCTAAGTCTACTTGTCATATTTTTCTTTACAACTTCTTGCCACTGGGTTGAAACTTCCTCTTTATGTTCCTAATTAGTTATCTACATGTTCAGATTAAGTCTAACTTCTCCTAGTTTAAGAATTTGACACAATTTTAGTCCCTAGATATCCAACATTTTGGCAACAAGTCATCAATACAATTTTTCATACTTTTCTAGAAGATTTGCTATTTTCCTTTCTGTTTTGTATGTGTATATATTATTTATATA
>NC_068995.1:50860966-50863346 GCF_001194135.2 Octopus bimaculoides | reverse complement strand
TATATATATATATATATATATATGTATGTGCGTGTGTGTGTGTATTATATATATATATATAATTTTAGGATAAACAATCTATTTATTCTATGTTTATTCTATGGCTAGAGGCAGGGTATTCTCTTGTTCTTTTTCTTCATAATCTTTGTTCCCACGATTATTGTGTGTTATCATACGATATCTTCGCCATCATGGTTTTAGTACGTCTGGTTTTAAAACTTTTAGAACTTCATGTGAGATGAGATAGCAAAATAGACATAGAATATCTTGCAGTCTGGCTTTTTCTAATCTGCTCTGAGATAGAAACATGAACAGAAATGCCAAAACGAGATAAAAGATAACTCTATATTTCTAATAGAGTCAGTAATCTACTGTTAATTCTTGCCCCTCATAAACATCGTTAGCCAAAAAAAAAAAAAAAAGAAACAAAGTCAAGAATTTGTGTTGTTTGTTAAAAATAGTAGCTCTTTTTAACTCTCCCTGGTGGTTGTATTATGTATGTTAAAAGTTATAAATACTACATACTATAATGATTTACTGCTTCTGTGTCGATAATTCAGATGATGGAGAGTTCTAGCAGACAGCATGAATCTTTAAAATATCTAAAGTTTTTTCTAGTCAGATTTTTATCTGCTAATCTCATTTAGATTTTCTTTACACTGTTTTGGTAGTTTTGGTCTTCTTTGTTTTATAACTATTTTGTAACTGTTGGGTTTTTTTTATGCTGTCTAAGCACAATATTGTTTAGTTGCATGGAGGAAGTCTGGTCTTAGCTGGCATAAACAGAATAACAGAACGCTATTAAAGCTTTATAGTTCCCCCAAAGGTTTGGTGTTTTACTGTTTTTCATTTTAAAATCTTGCCAAGGAATAAACTTGCATTCTATCCCTGCAAGGTGTATAAAATCTGTACTAATTATATACTGCCGGTCAGTCAATCAGTAAATTATAGTTCCCCCTTTTAACATAAGGGTTCCTGTACTATAAAATATAAAATAAAAACACCATGTTCCCAATGGATTCTGTTTCCTTTTAAATAATATCCCCATCCTCACTATTCAATTTAATCCATTGATTCTTCAAAATACGGTCCTCTGATTTCTTCAGCCCGCTTATCATACACTGGGGATCCATTTTTTACATTTTTACTTCATAGTTGAGTGGTTTGTCAAGGGAGAGACATCCAGCTACTCTTGAAAAAAAAAACCCCTCCCGTAGATTTGTTGCCTAGCCCTCAGATCAGTTCTGATTAAACAGAAGAGTTATGAGTACTGTAATTCCTTTCCACTATAAGCACAAGGCCTGAAATTTGCTGGGGGAGGGGCAGTTGATTTTTATCGACCCCAAAATGTTGAAAGGCAAAGTCAACCTCATCGGAATTTGAGCTCAGAATGTCAAGGCAGGCAAAATGCTGTTGGACCCATATTGCATTCTTTAATGCCTTGAAATCTTTTTTTCCTGAATATGTGTGCTGAAATTAGGGTGCATCTAATATACCCCTGCAGGTTTTATGCCATCAAATGCAGTGTAGTCAGTCAATGGGATATACAACTAGCTAATTCTCAAGAGCAGAGATGATTATAGTAACAATAGGAAAGTTCACTGCATAATTGTACATCAGTTGATAGTTTTTATCACGATTGATAACTAAACAAGCTGCCTGATAATTTTTTTTTTTTTTACATTTTTATTATGAATTAGCTTCATAAATTTGACAAAATATAACATGTGATTTTTCTTTCCACTTTGTCTTTGGTTTTAGGCTCTACTGGAACTCCAGACAGTGGTAAAGTGGCAAGAAAAAGGAAAATTGGATCTGGCCGAGAGTAAGCAAGCTTATTTACAAACTTCATTATTTTTCCTTCTCTTTTACCTTTAATAGCTTTCTAAGTGTAATATATAATGCATTATTGACAGATTTAATGTGTTAATTTGCTATTGTGATTTGTCTTTTCATAGAAAGCTGGTTAAGGGTTAGGGTCGTTTGTTATGTAGATAACTTTCATATGATGACTTCACTTTAACATGCAACACTGTGTTTATCACTTGGTAGAATCAATTGTTGTTATTGAATAATCCTCACTCGACATTGATTCAGTTGACATCTTGCATGTGACTACCATGGGTTCAACAACACTGCACACACACACATATATATATGCACGCACACACATATATATATGCACGCACACACATGTATATATGCACGCACGCACATATATATATGCACACGCACATACACATAATATATGTATATACATATACACACAGATGTACATATATATATTTATATATATATATATATATCTATATATATATATATATATATATATATATACATACATACACTCACACACACACAGAGACACACACACACACAC
>NC_068995.1:50859206-50860110 GCF_001194135.2 Octopus bimaculoides | reverse complement strand
ATATATATATATATATATATATACCTATATACATATACATATTCATACACACACACACCTGTGTGTATGTGTAAATTATGTAGAAATTCTGTCAATAGTTTGTTATACAATAGATTATCGTAACTAACTCTGCCTGCCTCAGTTATCCTGACTGACAAGAATTTTGACCCCATTTCTTCTACGTTTAGTTTGTGATAGGTAGAATGTGTACCTGTAAAAAGAATTGCTCCAACAAGAATTATCTTGTCTGTTCCAGCATGGAAAAGTACTTCTGAACTAGTAATTGTTTCTTAGACGCGTAAACTGCTTTGGTATTCTAATTAATTTTTAGCAGTGGATTTTTGTAAAATTTCTGTAATCATTTTGTTTATTTGTACAATGGGGCTGATATTTGAGAAACAAATATCAAACAAATGTTAGATAAGCAGGTACCTTCTGCTGGAATTTGCAACTTTTTAACAGTCTAACATGTGAAAGATTAATTGGATGTAGTGTCAGTTATCATTTTCAGGTGTGTTGCATACCTTTAGACCATTTAGAAAAGATGGCCCCCCTTCAGGTAGATGGCCCCCCTTCAGGTAGATGGCCCTGCTCAGTATGTAGAAAAGGAGTAGGTAGTAACTCTATAAGATGTACCCGGTGCAAGCTATGGACACATAAGAGGTGCAGCAACATCAAAGGCAGGTTAACTAGCAAGTTAGTTTTTGTTTGTGGCAGATGTTCAGGTGCAATAAAGACTGCAAACAAACAGGAAACAACTTCTATCTCATTCCAGGGTGAAAAACTAGAGGTAGTCGATAGCTTCCGCTATCTGGGCGACCAAGTTAGTAGTGGGGGTGGGTGCGCTGAAAGTGTAGCTGCTAGAATAAGAATAGCCTGGGCAAAGTTTAGAGAGCTCTTACCC
>NC_068995.1:50857839-50858681 GCF_001194135.2 Octopus bimaculoides | reverse complement strand
GGGTGGCACATAAAAGACACCATTTCGAGCGTGGCCGTTTTCGTGCGGGTGACACGTAAAAGCACCCACTACACTCTCTGAGTGGTTGGCGTTAGGAAGGGCATCCAGCTGTAGAAACTCTGCCAAATCAGACTGGAGCCTGGTGTTGCCATCCGGTTTCACCAGTCCTCAGTCAAATCGTCCAACCCATGCTAGCATGGAAAGCGGACGTTAAACGATGATGATGATGATGATGACAGTGGAAAAAAATGGGATTTTCATTCTTTAGCCAATGTGTTGTTTTTTCTATTGTAGTCATTTAACCCCAGATCAGCCTTGATACACCAGGCCTATTTTAATCTAATCATAATTATCCCATCTTTTGTACAAACAGTGTATTTAGGACAATATTAGCTAATACAACCATTCTTTTTTAAGCTAGTAGAATATGATTTGAGGGAGATTTTGCTTCTGTTTCTATCAGGTCAAGCACAGCTATATAAAGAATCCTTTATTGGTTTACTAGATAGATAGATACACACACACACACACACACACACAAGCACACACACACACACACACAAGCACACACACACACATACACACACAAGCACACACACAAACTATGATTTGAGAGAGATATTTTTGCTTCTGTTTCTATCAGGTCAAGCACAGCTATATAAAGAATCCTTCATTGGTTTACTAGATAGATAGATAGATAGATAGATAGATAGATAGATAGATAGATACACACACACACACACACACACACACACACACAAGCACACACACACACATACATTTTTGCTTCTGTTTCTATCAGGTCAAGCACAGCTATATAAAGCATGCCTCATTGGTTTGAT
>NC_068995.1:50846053-50856928 GCF_001194135.2 Octopus bimaculoides | reverse complement strand
TTTTTTTTTTTTTTTTTTTTTTTTTTTTGCTTCAGTTGTTGTTAGCTCCAGGCATAATAAAAGTGCATAAGTACAAGCATGGCTGTTTGGCTGAGAAGTGAGCTTCTGAACCATACAGCCATACCTACTCCTAGGTATACACACTCAGTACTACTCTCGCCACCATCCTCATCTGAAGGGTCTTGTCTTGTGAATTATTTGGTGAACTCACTGATGTTGGTGCCGCATAAAAAGCACCCAGTCCACTCTGTAAAATGGCTGGCTTTAGGAAGGGCATCCAGCGGTAATAGATACCATGCCAAAGCAGATAGCAGAGCTTGGCACAGTCTTCTGACTTGCTAGCTCCTGTCAAACCATCCACTAACAATTCTGCAAGCTTGACATAATAATTATAATGATGATGATTTCAAATTTTTGCCACAAGGGCAGCTTGGAGGGAAGGGATTAAGTCAATTACATCGAACCCAGTGCGTAACTAGTACTTATTTAATCGACCCCTAAAGGATGAAAGGCAATGTCGACCTCGACAGAATTTGAACTCAGAACAGCAGCAGATGAAATACTGCTAAGTATTTCATCCGGCGTGCTAACGATTCTGCCAGCTCATCGCCTTAAATAATAATAATGATGATGATGGTTTCAAATTTTAGCACAAGGCCAGCAAGTTTGGGGGAGGGGGGGCAAGTTGATGACATTGACCTCAGTACTCAGCTGGTGCTTATTTTTATTGACCCCGAAAGGATGAAAGATGAAGTTAACTTCAGCAGAATTTGAACTCAGAACATCAAGACGGATGAAATGCTGCTAAGCCTTTTGCCCAGCTTGCCGCCTTAATAATAATAATTAATAGCGACAAATTTGAATTCATTTATCTAGCACATGTTTAGTTTGTATCATTACTGTATAGGAAAAAGCTATGAGGTACAAAAAGAAATTTGAAGTAACCCTAAATAAAGGTTGACTAGTCAACTGTGGCCTAACCTTGACAGCACAAAGGGAAGTAGGTAAAAATGCCTGTTATTTATAATAGAGAAGGTGGAGAAGCAAGAAGACAGCTATAGTAGGGTGTTGGGGGAATCTGGAATGGGGGTATTCTTTTTATCCTTTTTTTCTTTCTGTTATTTGTGGGGGGAGGAAATGAGATTAGAAACAATTCAGTATAAATTATTTCGAACTGTTTCACCCCTAGGGAAACTTTATCATTGAAGCAAAGCGTTCCCATTAATTACCTGCAAATCCATTAGAATGCTGTTGTTATTTAGTCCTAGGTTGGCCCTGATTTGAGAAGACTTATGATCAAAAGCATGCCAGGCCAGCTACAGTGTCCCTTTTTTTCCTTTTCTTACAGAGTCA
Organism: Octopus bimaculoides; assembly: GCF_001194135.2. Lineage (NCBI taxonomy): Eukaryota > Metazoa > Mollusca > Cephalopoda > Octopoda > Octopodidae > Octopus > Octopus bimaculoides. Next base: position 50,855,575 of record NC_068995.1, on the reverse strand, counting down.
TGTGTCTACCTAATTTAGTCTTAGATATCCTTTTAAAGACATTGAGTTGTGATATAAGGGAAATTTTGCTGCTATCTCTAATAGGTTGACCCACCCATTCAGAAGCCCCTCTACCGTTATTGCTCTTGTTTCTTGTCTTTTTGGTTTATTTTTGAAACATTTCTTTCCTGTATCAGTCAGATCTTCTAAAGTAGACAACTTGTAATGAAACTAAGGCACAAAAGGCAGTTTTCAACAGTCAGTTTTGGCATTTTAACTGTAAAACCATCCTATGTGTAATGTAAAACACTGTTGTCTTACAATCTAAGGCTTGAAATCCCATGGTATCCATTCTAAAGACATTAGGGAGATTGTAGAGAGAGGTTTTGATTGCTACAACATTAAGTAAATCTAGCAAATGTTTAGAAGTTTCCTTTCACAGGATCAAGATAGTAAACCTGCTTGTATGCAATATTCTACATCTGTTTAGTGTTTCACCTATTGCTGCTTTGGCAATATAGAGAATGTTGTGTTTGGCTGAGGAGGTCTAATGAGACCAAACCATGTTCAAAGTTGTCTCCCATACTTAGCAAGATGATAAACATTTCTAATTAAAATTTTAATTCTCTTTGCATTAAATATGTTGACACTAACTTAACTATTGTTTTTCATGCAAATGATGTCTCTGAGTAATTAAACCTTTGGGATTTTTTTTTCATAAAAATCTTACTGGTCTCATTGATAATTTGTTCAGATTATTAAAACATGCATCTCATTGTCTTCTCTAATAAAGAATATGTTTTTCCCTACTAGAGACCAACAACAGGAAAATAGATGGGAATTTCAAATTTTCATTTTTTAAAAAGCTTGTGTACTTGTCTTTTTTTTATATTCAGTGAGTACTAAAAAACGCATTATCAGTGTGAAAAGAATAAAAATTTAATTAGGCATGTAGCATAGTAACTGTTTGGAAAATCTAGGCTAATGAGATACTCTTTATTATGCTAGCATAAAACTAGATGGCTGTGGAAGCAAGATGATGCTTACTAAAATGGCCTTATAGCAGGATGGCAGTTTATAAAATTAAATGAATGTTAATATTCATCACCACTTAAAAATGGATGTTTTGTTGGAACACAGAAATCTGTGATAGTTACCATGAAAGAACCTCTTGTATGGAATTTTGGTGTGTATAAGTACTCTTGTTTACACAACTAGCAGGAAATAATCAACTGTCATTGCTGCCGCCAGGACTACCAGATCATGTGATTTCAGCCTTCCTAGGCCTTGTCAATGGTAGACACCTGATAACTGGAAGTAGCAGTGATTCCTACGCTAGCAATATACATGGAATCACGGTGCCTAATCAGGCATCGATGTTGCAAATAGCCAGTAGACTTATTAAAAAATAATTAATAGTGACAGAAGCAGTATTGATAATAAAAGGTAATATTTATCATCGTTGATTTAGAATATACCTGAATCTTAATCTCAAGCACTCTTGTTTAATTTTGTTTTAAAATTTTGTTCATAATATGTTTTCATTTTATCAATATATTCTAAAGCCTGTATTAGCTTACACTGTCAATTGGATTATTTGATAGTTTCATTGTTTAAATAGAAGTCATCCCTGACTGAGCAGGCTAAGAACCAAAGGTGTTCTGATTGTGACCATTCCATCTATTTGTATATGTAGCACTACATCGTCCAGTGTATTCCTTAATAAGATGAAAGGGTGTAATTTGATAGCAATTCAGCTGGTATTTCTGTCAGGTTAAGCAACCCAACCACATAGAAGTTCTTGCATTTTCATTGGAAATCGTGTGGTATGCATGAGGCATTGTTGGTAGCACAGTTTTTGAAAAAAAAGTTACTGGCGCCTATCATTATTTGCACTAAAAGAATTATATATTTAGAGAAGAGTAAAGTGATGGATGCAATCTGTGTAATCCTTTTAACAAAAGTGAACATATAAGGAAAATAATGTTGCTATGGTAAACTTAAATATCAAAATAGGTCCTGGTTCATCTGTTCTAAAATGCCAAAAATGAATGTAGAAATATATACGTTCACCTAAGAGGCAGGTATGAATCCTATACCTAACTAAAATGTCTTAATAAATCATTCACCCCAACAAAGGGGTGCCTTTTATTTAGTATTTATGTGCGTGTATTTCTGTACGCATGTGCCTAGGACTAGAGTAGTATGTTAGGTCCATATATAGACATAAACTATCTCTACACACCTTTACCATAAACATGTAGTGAGCATGTTTCTACATATAAAAACATAATACTGTCATACCATATACAATATAGGTTTGTGCTTGTGCATGTATAATTATGTATATATTTACAAATGCACTTATGTTTGTATGTATGTGAAGTGTATGTGTCTGTATGCATGTATATATGTGAGTGTATGTGTCTATGTATCTATATATGAATGTTTCTACAAATATATCATTTACGCATTCATATTAATACATACAACACCTTTAGATTTTGTCTTCAGTTCAAAAGCAGGAAGTATGTCTGGAATATTTTGGGGAATAAGTTTGAACTCGTTGCACTCATATATAACATAAAAGAAGACTTAGAGATGCATGTTTCATATGTCAGGTCATAAAACAATTCATCAAATGATTGGCAAGCCAGTGCATTGCGTACTAACCCAACACCAAGCACACAGCATCTAAAGCATTGAATGTTACATGGCTATATGTCGAAAAATTAGTTACACCTTTACATTAAAGCTGGTGTAAAATTCCTCAGGTCTGTCAGCCACAGTGGAATGCTGAAACATACTTTGTTATTTATTTATTTGTTTATTTAGTTGTTGTTTTTTTTATTTACACAAAGAAAAGCCACAGAAAATTGCAGAGTGATGTGCTTAGGTGTTAGTTGTCTATGTGATACAACTGCATGAGAAGAAACTTCTAGCCCATCTCCATTCCCAGCTACATATCTTGGCTGGATATAAATATATATAGTTTTGACTTCTTTCAGTGATTAGTTACGATCATGATCATCATCCTTGTTTAACATCCACTTCCCATGCTGGCATGGGTTGGACAATTTGACCTGGAGCAGGCTGCTGGGAGCTGTCCAGACACCAATTGTCTGCTGTGGCATCGTTTCTATGGCTGGGTGCCCAGAGTGTGCTGGGTGCTTTTTACATGCCACTAGCACAGGTGCATTCATGCAGCACCGGTACAGGTGCTTTTTATGTGGCACCGGCACCTGAAAGGACAAGCTTGTATGTGTGGAAGACATGTCTTATCAAGTATGGCAAATTGCCACATGTCTCAGTTCTTTGTGATTTCCTCAGTGAAGCCCAGCATCTGAAGATCCTTTCTCACTTCATCCCATGTCTTCCTGGGTCTACTCCTTCCACAGGTGCCCTCCACAATTAGACCTCAGCACTTCTATACGCAACTGTCCTCTTCCATATGCATTACATGACCAAACCAGTGCAGTCTTCTATCTTGCACACAACATCTGATGTCTCTTAGTTATATATATATATGTGTGTGTGTGTGTGTGTGTGTGTGTGTGTGTGTGTGTGACTGGCTCCTTCAGTTTTCATCAACTAAATCTACTCACAAGGTTTTGGTCATCCTGAGGTTATAGCAGAAGACACTTGCTCAAGGTACCATATAGTAGGACTGAACCCAGAACAGAGAGAGAGAGAAAGAGAGAGAGATGAGCTACTTTCAGCTTTTGTCTACTTGATCCACACTTGCCCAAGGTGCCACATTGTAAGAATGAACATGAGGCAACATGATTTGAAAGCATGGGCCTCTTCAAACATTTTATTTTTCATTTGGGGTAGAGGGTGCATATGAATGTAGTTATTTGTTTGTGATATGCATCAGTGCCAAACAGTAGTCTTTTCCCATTTCCCAAATCCATTATGGCATTTTCCTGTTAAGTTTTGTTTTTGTTTACTGATTAGTATCTCCAAAGGACATTGCTTTGTTGTAAATATTCGCCCCACTCAACCCCTAATTTCATCCATCATTGCCAACATCAGCTTGGCAGGTCTCTTATCAGCCGAATGGTTTGTTTTATAGTGGTTGCTTTAAAAGCAAAATACTCTTTCTTGAAACACTTCACTAGTTGTTTATATTCTTGTCTCTTCCAGCTCATAATACATTTATTGCAATTCCTGCTGCTATAATCATTGACATTTAGTGTGTGCTATTAGTCAGCCTCACTGTGAGGTAACATAAAATGGTAACTGCAGAAGTCTGATCTCTTTCTGTTGTCACATGTGTCATCCTTGTTAGAGGAGAATACTCATGTAGCATTATTTGTGCCCTCTTCACACTTGGGAATAAGATTACAACCATCAACCCTCCTCTTGCATTTCACAAATGTTGCTTATTGGTGTAATTGTTTTTCGACTTCAAGTAATTTTGTTCTGGATAAAGTTCTTGCCTGTATATTTTCATTATATTCATATAGCCAACAAGGGAATGGGTTGTGTTTTTTTTTTTTCCATTTTATAGCAATTAAATGAGTCGTTATTGAGTTCATAACACTGAGATAAATGTACTTTATAGTTTCAGGTTTTTCTATAACCACAACTGATAAAAAGTAATTTCACCTTTTCAGTATTGTTTCTCTTCTGTTCTTCTTGGATCTTATTGAAACGGCTATGTTTAGCCATGTTGTTTGTTGCCTCTGAATTGTGAATTCAGGTTTAAGACAAATATCATTATGATCTTCAATAAAAGGTTCCTCTGAAGAATGTGATTGGGAAAATAACTAGTCATTTAATGAGGTTAATAGCCTTGAAGGCGGTGAGCTGGCAGAAACGTTAGCACGCCGGGCGAAATGCTTAGCAGTATTTCGTCAGTCTTTTTTCAAAATAAACACATGCACTATATATTCATTCTTCACTCATTTATTACTATTCTTAGTGTAGCTCATATCCATTGTCCAGAAATCGTTCGTCACGCATCTGTGACCTCCTCAGCGACACTTTCCATCTTTGTGTGTGAAGAGCACACGTGGAGACAGAAAGTGTCACTGAAGAGGTCACAGGTGTGTGACGAAAGATTCCGAGACAATAGACATGAGTTAGAATAAGAACAGTAATAGATGAGTGAAGAATGAATACATAGTGCATGTGTTTATTTGGCAAAAAAAAAAAAGACCATCCCGAAATACAACAATATATATGAGTAACAAATGATTTTTTTTTTAAGTAACTTAGTCAAAGTAGGAGTAGTGCTTCTAACCATAGTGTAGTTGACATTCATCTTGAACATCCATTGGGAAAGAAAAAAAAAGGAGTGGGAATCCCAGAAGATCACTTTACTGAGGAAGAAGAAATGGTAAAGATGACAGGAGGAAGAGGAAAGACAAATGTGCCAACGTCATAAGGGTAAACAAATAATTAGTGTTGAAGAGTAGGTTTCAGACAAACAGAATATGGCAAGAAAAGTGCAAGGGCTTGGCTAACAGGTGGATGATTAAGTTGGAAACCAAGAACTCTGTTCTTAGAGCAAACAAGAACAAGTGGTCGAGACATCCTTGTTAAAGTTAAAATAGACAGAAATCAATTGAAAGACAGTAAAGTGTCAGATATGTGGTGAAGTAGACTGAAACTGAAATCGTATGAATGAAGTGAAATAATATAAAAAGTATAGAAAAGAGGACAATAGGGTAAATATAAAGATAGAGTTGGAGGCTTAGTAATAAGTCTGGATTTAAAGTAGAAGTAAAAATAGTTCGAAAACTAGTCATCAGAACCTGCTATTGTACATTACTGTTGGAAGATGTCATGAAGCCTTACTGTATAAACTGACCGTGTAATTAGAAGCACTTAAACCAGATGTAATCATAATATAGAGAGAAAAGCAACAATGATATTTTGTACGGTTATTTTGTTATACCATGTAATATCAGAGTGGAGGTGCATGGCTTTGTGGTTAGGGTGTTGGATTCATGATTGTAAGGTTGTGGTTTCGATTCCTGGACTGGGCCATGCATTGTGTTCTTGAGCAAAACACTTCATTTCACGTTGCTGCAGTCCACTCAGCTAGGAAAAATGAGTAATCCTGCGAAGGACTGGCATCCCATCCAGGAACAAATATATTTGCCAGAGAAACCAGGAAACCAGTTGTATGCTGCTTACACCATAATGTGGACTGACTAGTAATATCAGAGTGGAAATAAAGTTTAAAAAATTTTTAAATGCGGTATCTGGACTTAGTCAATGAACTGAAAAAAACTATGGGGCAGTCAGTAAAAGTTATCCCTATTATCCACATGAGCAGTAGGGACAAAGCAAGGGCTGTTCAACATACAGAGAAATGTGTCGAAACTGAAACGTAGATTATTATGGCTACAGAAAACTATCTTCTATTTTGCAAGAATTTTTTGTAAAGTACTTGAGAGTTGAGAAGCTTCATAATCACTCAGTCTCAAGATATAACTGTTGACTTGACCCACTTGGAATTTTGTTATAATAATGACAATGATAATAATAGTTAATTTATGTTATGCTCTTGATGTGTTTATTGCTTTTGGGCTGTGAACTTTTTGCAAGAGAATAATTTTTAATCTGTGTAGTTCTTAAATTTTTCTAACTCATAATGATTTATTACATTGCCAAAAGGTTATAAATTAATGGAGAATGAAAGTATCTCGGGAGAGTCATTCTCTTTTAGTGCCTTATTATTTAACACACTCACCAGTAAAGTTTCCATATTTCTTCCTAAAATTTTCGTTGCATCTTGCAACCTTTTCAATGCAAGATGCAATGAAAATTTTAGGAAAAAGATAAATAAGTAAATGAGTTGGGACTTTACTGGTGAGTGTGTTAAATAATAAGGCACTAAAAGAGAATGACTCTCCCCAGACTCAATAAAATATGCTTCAACACACAAACTCACATAAAGAATCTTGCAAACCAAATCCAAAAACAAAAGAAAATATATTTAATCAACACTAAAAATATACTGATGTAGATTTATTTATAGAGAAGGAATATGATAGATTTAATCACCACCAGTATATATGCTTAGCACCTATTATCAAACTCAGCAGGGATGGGAGACAAAGTCAACCCTGTTGAGGTTTGAACTTAAAAACATAAATATTTCAGTAGCTTCGACTTAGTTGCTTGAGCTGTTAGAAGTAGGAATCATAACATCTTTGAATTATACCCTATAGATTTAGGGGTAAAAGGAACATAGTTCTGTACAAGAATTTGAATTAACTTCTATATGAAGACTAGATCTGCTTGAAAAAAAAACTAAATCTCCTCCAGATCACATCTCGTCAACTTATAAAAGAAATAATGTATTGGGTAACGTAGTCCCAGAGACAACATGTTTGAAATAAGGTAGGATGGTCATAGGACGGCAGAAACGTTAGCACGCCGGGCGAAATGCTTAGCAGTATTTCGTCTGTCTTTACATTCTGAGTTCAAATTCCACCGAGGTCGACTTTGCCTTTCATCCTTTCAGGGTCGATAAATTAAGTACCAGTTGCGTACTGGGGTCGATCTAATCGACTGCCCCCCCCCCTCCCTAAAAATTTCGGGCCTTGTGCCTAGAGTAGAAAAGGTAGGATGGTCATGGCTGGAATACCTTTTGATCAAGGGTCTGTTAATCCTAAGGCTAAACAACAATCGCTGCTATCTGGTATTTAGTCCAGCACTCTCCTACTTCTACTTCTCACCTGCCCATTAAATTTGCATCACAATGGCAAGGATTACTCATCAGTTATGGCTTTCATTTCTGTCTTAAGAACCATCCACACCTAGTTGATTTTTTTTTCTTCCCTGAGGAGGGGAGGGTTATTAAAAGACCTCACCTGTGTGTATGTGTATGTATGTATGTATATGTGTGTATGTGTATGTATGCAAAGTATGTTCTCTTCTGTATCTGTGTCATTTTCATTTACTCACCACATTCCATACCTGTGGACTGTTTGTAATCTCAGCTGTCTTTCCTCTTCTTGTTTTAATGACTATAACTATTTTCAAACTTAGCAAACAAATGGTATGCACCACCATGTTTGTATGCTAAAAGGTCATCAACTGACATCCCAACTAAAAAAAAAAAAAAAAATATTGGAGTGATATTTATTCAGTATTTAACCTAGACTCCTGAAACAAACCTATGAAGTAAACAATCACCCACCACCACCACCACCACTACCTCCAACCACCATTCAACTAATTAGTTGGAGGATCTTTAACCCAATCACAACCCATTTTCTTACCAACTACATTACAGATCTTATTATGTCAATTAGGGCAACAGTGGGGCCCCAACCTTTTTTTGCATCATGGACTTGTTTCATGCAAGGCAATTTTTCCATTGACCAGATCATGAGCATAACAACACACAATAAAGTGCGTAATACCATATTTTAACATGTATAAGGGACCCTTTTCTGTCAAAAATTAAGTTTAAAAAATATGGGAGTTTCTTATACATGAATAGTATTATAATCCCTTACAAAACCATTTTTCTAAATTTTAAGCCCCAAAAATTAGGAGGTTCCTTATACATGGTAAGATACGATAATCTATAAGTGCAGGCATGGGTGTGTGATAAGAAACTTGCTACGCAAACTCATGGTTCTGGGTTCAGTCCCACTGTATAGCACCTAGGACAAGGGCCTTCTACTATAGCCTTGGGTCAGCCAAAGCCTTGTGAGTGGATTTAGTAGATGGAAACTGAAGGAAGCCCATCATGTGTGCATGTGTGTGTGTATCATCATCATCATCATCATCATTTAACATCCATTGTCCATGATGGCATGGGTTGGATGGTTTGACCACAGCTGGCAAGTTGGAGAGTTACACCAGACTCCTTCTGATTTGGCATGGTCTCTATGGCTGGATGCCTTTCCTAACGCCAACCACCTTACAGAGTGTGCTGGATGCTTTTATGTGGAGCTGCACAGGGCACTTTTACATGGCACCACACAGGTGCTTTTATGTGGCACAAGTAGTAATGGAATGAACATGTGGCATTGAATGATTACAAATACACACACTTACACATACACATTAATTAATTAATAGCAAATTTCATGAAATGTATTACTTAGATATTATTATTTGTGTACATGTGTGTAAGAATGAAGCTGTATAACAGACTGAGTCAACCCTTATACATACATACCATACATATACATATATATAAGATTAAACTTCTGTTCATCCTCTAATTCCTTATGTACTTTGTACTTCTATATGTAAACCAGGTTGGCAAAATAACATGGTCTGCCATAGACACCTGTGATTTGGTTCTTTCTTTCTTTTTCTTTCTTTTTTTGTCACTTTTGCTATGAATTAAATTAATGAATTCAACGGGATACACCGTCTGCAAGTAGTTGGGTTCAGCATATTATCCTCCATTTTCTAATTGTTATTTATATATATATATATATATACATATTTGTTTTGCAAGATTTTTGATGTGAAATTGTGTGTTGAAACAGATGTTGTTGTACTTGGGGATGGTCATATTGCCAGTTTAGCCAATAAAAACACACGCACTGTATATTTGGT
>NC_068995.1:50839278-50845552 GCF_001194135.2 Octopus bimaculoides | reverse complement strand
TATATATATATTACAGCTACTTATTCAATTTAATCTGGAGTCATTTTAACTCAAAACCCGTAAGGTATTAATTACTAAACAAGTACAATGTCAAACAGCCTAGTGTTCTGTTATCTTAAACATCCATATTAATTAGCTGACTGACTTTGTTGAAAAGTTGCCCCCCCCCCTCTCTCTCATGCGCACACACACATATTTAAACATGAAAATTAGTGTTAATTTATTGATAGTTGTTATTTACTATAACACTTAACAATTTCTAGATTAGATTGAAATATAGTGCATTAGGTCAGTTTTTAACATTCATTGCCTTGAAACCTAGTTCTGTCCTGGGCAAGATATCACACTTCGTCCAGTGGTGAGGCTCTTGCTCGGGAGTTTTAGAGAGGATGGAGTTACTCCTTGGTCACCATTATTCCTAAGTCCATTCTAGCCCAGGCTCATACATACACACTCATATATAACTCCATATTTCTCTAGTTCTTCCTTCTGTAATGCTAACAAAAGAATAAATTCTTTAGTTTCCAATTTATTCTTAAAAAAAACCCACCTCTTGTAAATATAGATATTTTGTACCTTTTTCCTGTTTCCAAATTGGATTTGTTTTCAATTGTTATCATCAGAAACAAGACATGCCTTTGAATTCCCCCACCCACCTTGTAAGTAAAACAATATCATCAAACAAGTTGCTTTTTTCATTTTATTAACTCGTTCTTCCCCCACCAGCCATTCTCCATTTCTCTTTTGTTGAATATGTGGAAAGGGACCAGCTTGTAGATTTTTATTTATGTTAAATGTGTCTGAATGCTTTGCATAACCACAATTTACACACACATACACCTACTGTTGCACATACACTAACACTATCATCATCATCATCATCATCACCACTAATCCTTGTAGATACTCATTGTTGACTTTTAACCCCAAGTCAACTCTGATCAAGCAAACCTATGATCAAGGACATTCCATCTGTGACCACTTTGTCTTTGTTCTTCAGGTATAGCACATCTAAAATCACCTCATCCAATGCACTCTTCCTCTTTTAAAACAACAGAGTGTAATTTTTGAAAGAGATCTTTTTGCTGCTATTTCCAGCAGATTGCACAATCACATTGAATTTCTCCTCATAGCCTTGTGATTGTATGTAATAGAGTTAAGAAGTATTTTTTTCTTTATTTTCCTTGGTTATTCAATTCTTTCTTCTGCTATGCTAACAAAAGAATAATTGCTTGAGTTACTCTAAAACCACCTCACAGATTGATATGTAAATGTGAATATGCATACACAGTCTTCCTGTTTTTGACTGGGAGTCATTTTCAATTGTTATCAAATAAAAAAAAATAATTAAAAGAAAGTTTTAATTATTAAATTTCCGTCTATACCCTGAATTGTATTTACTGAGTTTTTCTTTTTAAAGTGCTGATACTGTGTCTAAAACATCCAGTCCACACTGTAGAGTGGTTGGCATTTGGAAGGGCATCCAGCCATAAAAACCCTGCCAAAACTGACCTTGCCTGTGCTTGTACCATGTAAAAAGCACTCAGTCCACTCTGCTGGGTGTTAGGAAGGGCATCCAGCCATAAAAACCCTGCCAAAACAGACACAGATGTCTGGTGCAGGCTCCTGCCTGGCCAGCTTCTGTCAAACCGTCCAACCCATGCCAGCATGGAAAGCAGACGTTAAATGATGATGATGATGATGATGATATATATATATATGCATTGGCATAGCTGTGTGGTAAGAAGTTTGCTTCACAAGCACCTGGTTCCAAGTTCAATCCCACTGCATGATGCCTTGGCCAAGTCTCAGGCCAACCAAAGCCTGTGTCTCTGTGTTTGTCCTCCCCCACCACTTGACAACCAGTGTGTGTGTGTTTATGTTCCTACAACTTAGCATTTCAGCAAAAGAGACCAATAGAATATGTACCATGCTTTATAAAAATAAGTCTTAGGGTTGATTCATTTAACCAAAAGTTCTTTCAGTTGGTGGTGCCCCAGCATGACTGCAGTCTAATGACTGAAACAAGTAAAAGATAAAACGTGAGATATTAATCTTCCGTTGAAAGAAATTTTAGGTTCGTAGAGTTTGATAATGTTTAAAAAAATTTTTATTTCTTATTTTAAGCTTGAGTTGAAGTGTAAATGTTATTAAAATGTCATAACATTTAAATGCTAAACAGTCATAAATAATGAGCACCTCTATGGGGGGTTAGGGTTTTGTTTTACCCTAAAATATATATTAACTTTGACTTGACAGAAATACAATTTATTAGATAGGGACCAGTATATTACAGGTACTTGTCTTATTAACCTGAACCCAGAAGGTTGAGAAACATTGTCAATTCCAGCAGGATTTTGAACTTGTTTTGTATGTCCACTTTTCCATGCTTGCATGGGTTCAAACAGAATTCATTGAGGAGATTTTCAATAGCTGGATGCTCTCCCTGTTGCTAAATATTATCTTTCTAAAGCAAGGTAATGTTTCCCCATGACCAGACATGTTTTCATGGAAGACTGGAAAGAATAACACCGCCTGTATGATGGTGACACTCATTTACAACTATCACATAATGTCAAGACAAGAAGGCATACATACATATGTACATACATGCACACACACCACATATTCTTTTATTCTTTTACTTGTTTCAGTCATTTGACTGTGGCCATGCTGGAGCACCACCTTTAGTCAAGCAAATCAACCTCAGGACTTATTCTTTGTAAACCTAGTACTTATTCTATCAGTCTCTTTTGCCAAAAAGAACCCAGAACCATGTGGTTGGTAAGCAAGCTACTTACCACACAGCCACTCCTGTGCCTATGACAAGCTTCAATTCCCATCTACCAAACCCACTCACAAGGCTTTGGTCGGCCTAGGTTTATAGTAATAAATACTCGCCCAAGGTGCCATGCAATAGGACTGAACCGAAAACCATGTGGCTGGAAAGCAGATTTCTCAATTACACAGCCATGTCTACACTTTCTGCAATGAAGAACAGAAATGGCAAATCAGTTAAATGAACAAGCAATGCAAGCAAATAAATACATTAAGAAATAAAATAACAAACTCTCATGAAAAGGGGAGAGAGATGAAACCGAAGTTCTTGGATTTAGAACTGCAAAAAAGATTTGTTGCACTCAAAAGAGGGCCATTGTTTGAAGGGTTATAGCTCACTTACAACTTGTCCCCATAGAATACTTGAAACATCGCAGTGTTTTCACTATGCTTCCAGTATATGTGTGAATAGCTGTACCAAATGAATTCTTCAGCAGTGCAACTTTAAGAAATAGGCTGTCCTTAATTACATTGGTACAAATGAAGAAGATTGAATTTCTGCTGTAGAAAGGATAAGTCTGAACTCAACGACAGGCTCTGGTGGTTTCATGAATAGAATCTATTTTAGGTACTTTTCTGAAGTAATTTGGAAATTCTTAAGGAAAGACGCAGAGCAGATGCTAAAAATTTTCTTTCCCTCTCTCTCTCTCTCTCTCCCTCTCTCTCTCTCTCTCTTTCTCTCCCTCTCTCTCTCTGTGACATATTAGTAAAATCATGGAACAAATAATTATTTGTTCCATGATTATAATCAAAAGTAAATCTTATTACATTCTTAGAAGAGAATGAATTTGTTAAGTGAGTTACAGTACAGTTTCCACCCATTTATCTGCTGCCTCACACAGCTAGTTTCTGCAGAATTGTAACTCGGTGTTTAAGTAGATACTCATTCAGAGACATTCAAATCAATCAACCATAAATGTAATAGAAATATTTCAAAGGCTTTCAGTGAAGTTGGTTGAAGATAAGTCAACACCTATGTGATCTTGGCAGAGTTGAAAAACTGGAAGAGTGTTTGCATGATAATTTTTTGTTTTAGATAGAAATATTGTTTAATCCTTCAGCATTCAGATTAGTCTGTCAAATGTAATGCTTATTTATTCGTGGTTTAGAATTAATTACGCATTATCTCATAGCTTCATGATTTCGATGAGGTGATTACAGTGTTAAAGCCATTACCATACTGGGGAAAATGCTGAGCTTCATTTCTTCCATCTTTACACTTTGAGTTCAAAATGCCACCAAGGTTGGCTTTGACTTTCAACCTTGATAAAATAAATACCAGTTGTGTGCTGGGTGGGGGGCAATGTAATCGACTTACCCCTCCCCCGAAATTGCTGGCCTTGTGCCAAAATTATAAACCAAATTTTTCTACAATGTTTATCCGTTGTGTGGTTACTAATTTTGTACATCTGTTAGTTATGTGATGATTACTTTTACCGTTTCTAACATGTTTCCTACAGCCATGAAGAGCCTTTCATCATCTGTTGGTCATATGATAAATACGTTTACTGCATTCATTAGTCATACAACATTGTCTACTTTATTATACTTTACTGCATCTGTTGTTCATGATGTAATTACTTGTGCCTTATTACTGTAAATGCTTTAATTGTTTGTTATTTTCAGCCAGTAAAATTGACTTTGCTTATTTTTGTCTTCTACTTGTTTTCTCTTCTTTTTTTTTTATTATCATTGTTATTTTTATTTATTATTGTTATTTTTTTTTTTTTGCTTGCTAGTTCTGACGATGATGACAGCCAGCACGGTTCTTTCTCCACTTCCCAAGATGCAATTGACAAAGAAAGGTTTGCCAGGTAAATCTCCAGATTTAGTAGTTTGTCTGAAGATGAAATGTAAAGAATTTCACTGGCTTTTAACAACTATTTATGCTGTTAAAGAGACCTATATGCTTCTTGTTTTAAAAAGCTTCAGGTGGTTCTCCAGGACTCTATTTAACCCTAGTCTCACTCCATTTCAAACTACTTGAATCTCCATGTTACACGTTATCGTTATTAACATTTTTTTGTAAAGGGATGGTACGTGTATGTGTGTGTGTGTGTGTGTGTGTGTGTGTGTGCATGTGTATGTGTATGTGTGTGAGAAATGGTAGATTGCAGGTCTAGATTGCCTTCTGTTAGTTTTTACTTATGTTCCAGCTGTAAATCATGCCAAAGTCAACTTCACCTTTCAGCCCTCTCCCTTGATATAAGTACCAGTCTTAAACTGAACTGATTCAATCAGCTACAGCCATCTCCTTCAAGTTACATCATCATCATCATCATCATCACCATCATCATTTATCGTCTCTTTTCCCATGCTGGCATGGGTTGGATGGTTTGATAAGAACCTAGAAGCCAGAGTGCTGTGCTAAGTTCTGTGTCTGCTCTGGCAGGGTTTCTACCATCCTAACGCGCCAACCACTTAACAGAGTGTATGGCATGCATTCTTATGTGGCGTCAGCACTGGTGAGGTCACCAAGTACCCACAAGACCCCCGCCTCGGCTGAGCAAGGTTTACACCAGAGAAATAAACTACAGTAGATATGATAGAGCGAGAGGAGTAGGTGTTTTGCTGAAGATGTGAAGACGGCTTGCCCACCTGGCAAGAGAGAATGAGAAAGAAAGTACATCGGATAATGAAGGACTACATCTAGTGGCAAAACATTACCAACCATTGGAAAAACAGATATGAAAGATCACACATGCACGCATGCACAACACACACAACACACACACACAGACATACACACACACAGGTAAGTACCATGAAGTAGAAGATGAGTTTCCAGTGACTAGTTTCAATTTTTTATTGTGGCTGTTTCACTTCAGGTGTTTTGCTGACATCCTTGCGATAGGTGTAAGCATAACAACTCACATCTCTTCGTGCCATGAAGTTAATTGGATAAATCATTAATTGATGCAAGCCACTGATTATGAATAGTCAAGCAGAAAAATACAAAAAAGCGCATAGACACAGTCACAGCTGGTTAAATCATTAGGAGTCCAGCCTACAAGCCAGAGGGCAATTATTCTTATCTTATTAATGCATAGCTTCTTTTGCAGAAAAACACTTCTAATGGCCTCGTTCAGTCAGACATGAATAGATACATCTATACACAGCAGGAACACTTCTGTAACTTATAATTATTTCATTAGTGGGCAAAAATGTAATTCTTATTCATGTGATCTTGGAGAAAAACAATATACGCAGATACAAAGTTTAAAACAGTCTCCCCATGAATCTATAGCTTAATAAACATTACTGCAAAGTAGAGATAGAACACCTGAACTTTATATTTATTTTTCTTTTTATTAATTTAAATGTGTGTTTTGTTAGTAACACCAGTGATATGATAGCCTGAAAATGATTAAGACTAAAATATGATACAGTAAATCTTTAAACTAAAATATCAAAAAGCAAAAAAAAAAAAAAAAAA
>NC_068995.1:50834661-50839268 GCF_001194135.2 Octopus bimaculoides | reverse complement strand
ATTTTTTAAAAATCCTTCATCATTGTTTTTTTCTTTTTATCTTTTTTGTGTACAAAAATCATCTTTTGTGATTAGTCATCATTGTAATGAATAATTGTGAAGGGATGGACAGTTTTCTGTGTGTGTGTGTGTGTGTAGGCAAATAAAAAATAAATGCAAAATTAAAAGTAAAAACAACAAAGCAACAAAAATATACACAGTGAATGTATTAGGCTGAGGCACAGTTTAAAAAAAAAAGGGGTTGTGATAAAGATACTTGAGGGCAAACTAGATATCCAAAAGTTAAATGTGTTTTAAAAATAATTTCATTTAATAATTTTAGTAACTGTTTTATATTTTAATAATATTAGAGCTGAGTCCCTGCATCCTTGATTTTGGTTTATATGTATATAGGTACAGATGTAGCTGTGTGGTAAGAAGCTTGCTTCCCAACCACATGGTTCCAGGTTCAGTCCCACTGCATGGCTCATTGGGCAAGTGTCTTCTACTATAGCTTCAGGGTAACCAAATCTTTATGAGTAAATCTGGATTTGGTAGACATGTGTGTGTGTGTCTTTGTGTCTGTTTGTCCCTACCACCACCACTTGTCAATCGGTGTTGGTATGTTTACATCCACATAACTTAGAAGTTCAGCAAAAGAGACTGATAGTATAAGTACCAAGCTTTAAAAAAAACAACAAGTACTTGGGTCAATATATTCGACTAAAAATTCTTCAAGGCAGTGCCCCAGCATGGCCGCACTCTAATGACTGAAACAAGTAAAAGATAAAAGACAAAGATTGTTAAGTGGAATTTGAGGGTGTTTTTCGCTGCTGTATCTAACAGATCAAGCAACCAATGTATTTCATTGTTTTGGGTTGAAGTACCAAATTCATCTTGTCTCAGTTTAACTATACCCACACATTAAGTACCCAGAGAAAGGTACTACAGGCATACTCTCTCTCTCTCTCTCTAATTGTACTTATTATGGTCCCCTTTATGAGACAGTGTTTTAAGTCTGGATCTGTTTCCTGCCACCACCTCACTTTCCAAACAAATACACTTTATCCCTGTATCTCTTGGTGTGTTTGACTTATAAATAGTTATTACATAAAACAAAATGAGTTGCAATACCCAAGTAATTAATGAGTTGCAAGTTCAATCCAGTAAGTCTGTATTTTTATTTCCAATGTTCTTGTTATTGTTGTTTTTCTTGGCCATAGATCAGACCAAAAATTAAAGCTTTTCCCACCATAATCATCTTGTATTCTCAGCATAGTGTATTTAGCAGTACACAATCCTCTGTACCCTTTATTTTTTTATGTTTATTTCTTAGATTATAGAGTCTGATATGAAGATGTGTTGGTTGCTTTATTTAACAGATGAAGCAACCAATGTATTTGATTATTGTGTTTTTGGCTGGAGTCAAATTCTCCCTGCCTCAGTTTACCTAGACTCATACATTTGGTACCAGCACAAGTACTTTTTATTCCTTTATGGCATATGTTAATATTTGCCACATGTAATAGGAAGTTTTTGGGTTTTACTAATTTAAAGCAAGCATCATAAAATATAATGTAGTTTCAGTAAGCGAATCCCCATCCTTGCTTCCCCAACATGGTTTCTATTCCTTGTTAAAACCATTTTCTTATGCCGCTAATGCTCTGGGGAAAGACATGAATGTCACACTTTTCATATTCCTTTCCCTAAGAATATAGGTCTTGTGTATGTATGCAAAATTTTTTTTAAAAACAGAGGAACAGTACTCTGAGGTGAAGAATCTGGTCTACTAATTTCATGATCATTAGTTCAATCCTTACTGTTACAACTCTTGTAATAAGTGTCTAGGCTCTGCTATATGTAATCCAGCCAGTGAAACGTCATCCCATCCTGGCAACTTAGGAGTAAAAGCGTTTCATTAAAATACGGTTTGTTTTTCGCTTCTTAATCCAAGGGGAAGAACTCTAAAATAATTTAATAAAATAAGACAATTTTTTTTTTTAGAATTTCACATTTTTAAAGTATCTATATATTTGCTTAGCCACAACAGCATTATGATATCGATCTGGCGTTTGGATTCTTTGTCTAAAATATATCAGCTAAATATATCACTTACAAATCAAGTAAATTTCCAAACTATAGGAGATAATGCACAACTGGCTTAAGTCCTGGTTGCTGTATGAGACTGACAGAGTTAGAGATTAAGACCCCCAATAGCTGCTAGGTTCTGGAGTAGACATGGTTTGAATTTTGAGGGAGCATTGTAGGTGATTAGAACTAAGTGACCATCACTCTCAGATTGTTTTTACAATGCACTCATTCACCATTTCCAGTATTCCTATGTTCTCCCATGCAATATTTAGTAGGCTCTGTGTGTATGAAAGAGAGAGACAGTAAGCTTTCTTACGGTTTCTAACAAAATTGTCTCGCAAGAATTTGGTCAACTCATGGCAATACTTGAAGTCACTTCACCAAGGCATCTCTTTAAAACTGAACCTGAAACCATGCAGCCATGTCTTATAATTTATGTAAATAACTTTAGCTAGGAAGAAGTTCTGGTAATTTTACGCTACACAGCTAAAGCATTAACACTACTGAAGGTCTACCTTTGTTCTGTCTTGTTGTTTGGTTCATCTCACCTGTGTTTAGTTACAATGGCAGTTTTAATTAATGTTGAAGTACAAAGGGAGAGATTAAAACGACCCCCCCTCTCTCTCTCTCTCTCTCTCTCTCTCTCTCTCTCTCTCTCTCTCTTTTGTATGGCTGTGTATAAGAAATGTGTAAGTATTTGCTTTTTGCTTGTCATCCCTCAGGGAAAGTCACTGTGAAATTGAAAGGCGGCGGCGGAACAAGATGACTGCTTATATAAATGAGCTGTGTGATATGGTACCAACCTGCAGCACCCTTGCTCGCAAACCAGACAAACTAACAATATTACGTATGGCTGTGTCCCACATGAAAACATTAAGAGGTAAGGATCTCGATTTCTTTCTCTTTCTCTTTTTTTCTTTTTTCTTTTTTTCCTTCTAACATAACCTCAAGCTGGAAGATTATAAGATTTGTTGTCACCATTGAAACCTTAATTAGTCTAGGAACAGTCTAGTCGTTCACAGTTAATGCATTGTGTAAACATTTTAAATGCAACTTCCAAAACTATATAGATTTACAGGGCCCCAGCAAGACTAAGGTGTAATTACAGAAACAATTAAAAGGAAAGATAAGAGATACCCTCTGCTATCATTTCAAAGTATCTCGACATCCAAACAAGAACAATTAAAGCAGTAGTTTAAAATAAACAGTAAACCTGTAAACAATTCTATTTTTACCAAACTATAAAATAGTGCTTATTCAATCATCATCATCACCATCGTTTAACGTCCGTTTTCCATGCTGGAATGGGTTGGATGGTTTGACTGAGGTCTGGAGAGCCAGCGGCTGCACCAGGTTCCAATCTGATCTGGCAATGTTTCTACAGCTGGATGTCCTTCCTATGCCAACCACTCCAAGAGTGTCGTGGGTGCTTTTTACATGCCACCGGCACAGGAGCCAGTCAGGAGGTACTGGCATCGGCCACGTTCAGATGGTGCTTTTTCTGTGCCACCAGCATGGGTGCCAGTCAGGGTGTACTGACATCAACCACGTTCGGATGGTGCTTTTATTTTTATAAAATAATAATTATAATAATGATGAAATTATTGTGTATAGTGTTCAGATGCACTACAACTCATCAAATTTTACTTGTGTTATTTTGTAAAATGGTGTTTTTCTTTAGTTATTTTCCTTTGAACATTGTATCAAATTTCAGGTTGGTAAATTTCATTTTTATATTCTTCCAGGAACTGGAAATACAAGTAATGATGGATCCTATAAACCTTCCTTTCTCACAGACCAGGAGCTGAAACATTTGATACTTGAGGTCAGTATTCTTCAGATGTCAGTGACAAACACTTAATATGTAACATATAAAAATGCACATTCTGTAGACAGTATATGTCTACATACAGACTTTCTCACATTAGTTAAGTGAATAGAAAGTGTTGACTTCTTAAATGTATTCTGGATGATAATCATGTTAAACTGTACTCTGTCTTTATGTCATCTGCCTATCCATTTATCTTCTCTGCCCACTATTCCTGGGAGAACCATGTTGGTAAAACCCACAGGCACCTCCACCATAGGATCCTATCAGAAGCAACCATTATTAGACTTTCTGGCTGGATCCCTTACCATGACCATCTGAGACTGGACATTACCCAACCGTCCCATTCTTGGTCTCCTGCCAGTTGGCTTGGCTTGAAGAATCTGTCTTGCAATTTTTTTTTTCCTGCGACATTCTAACCACAATGTCAATGTGAATACCCGTCAGAGTGTAAGTATCTTGAGAGAAAAGCTGAACATTAGAAGCATCAGTTGTGGCGTGCAAGAGAGACGATTGCGCTGGTATGGACATGTGGTGAGAATGGAGGAGGATAGCTGCGTGAAAAAGTGCCACACCCTAACAGTTGAGGGAACCCGTGGAAGAGGTAGGCCCAGGAAGACCTGGGCTGAGGTGGTGAGGCAAGACCTTCGTACATTGGGCCTCACCGAGGCGATGACTACTGACCGAGACCTTTGGAAATGTGCTGTGC
>NC_068995.1:50818947-50834629 GCF_001194135.2 Octopus bimaculoides | reverse complement strand
AAGACCCGGCAAGCCAAGTAAGATCGTTGCCAGTGCCCCTGGACTGGTTCTTGTGCGGGTGGCACATGAGATGCACCATTTTGAGCGTGGCCGTTTTCGTGCGGGTGACACGTAAAAGCACCCACTACACTCTCTGAGTGGTTGGCGTTAGGAAGGGCATCCAGCTGTAGAAACTCTGCCAAATCAGACTGGAGCCTGGTGTTGCCATCCGGTTTCACCAGTCCTCAGTCAAATCGTCCAACCCATGCTAGCATGGAAAGCGGACGTTAAACGATGATGATGATGTCCATAGTCTTTGAGCTGTGGCCACTCAATGTGAAGAAGTAACAGCTTGACCAGGAGAGTCTCTCTGATCTCCAAGCTATTTAATGTCTTTATTCATTTATCTAATGAGGAAGAACAATGCTCATAGCCATTCTATACTTCCTTAAACTGATGGTCAATTTTGATGGTGGTAACATATTTTATATTCAGTTTGAAATGTTACAGGTATTAGATGGAAAATATTTGTACAGAGTGTATTGGACTGTGTTGCAGCCCTTAAAAAGGATTGGAAAAAATATTCAATGCAGTAGCTGAGAAGTGAGATCTTGTGCAGATGAGTGTTGAAAGAGAGGTATAAATTGTAATACTTCTGACAAAGTAATTGAATTTAGCTTTGAAGGTTGGCCTTCAAAAGCGTGATGGTATAGAAAAAATGTTCAATTTGTGTTAGAAAATGTTTAAAGAATGAACCAGTTATAATTCTTGCTTTCTTTTACCATCAAATCACTTTACGGTATATTGATTGTCTCTGTTGACATGGATATTTTTTCATTCAATGTGTTCCTCTTTATTCAATTCCAGGCAGCAGATGGTTTTCTGTTTGTGGTCCAATGTGATACAGGAAGAATTATTTATGTATCCGACTCTGTATGCCCAGTTCTTAATCAATCTCAGGTACGTAGATTGCTTTGTTGGTATACATTTGCATGTGTGTGTGTGTGTGTGTGTGTGTGTGCTTGTACTCTTTTGCTGGTTTCTGCCTTTAGACTTCAGCTCTACTGGTAAACCATCTTGAAGAGTTTAGTTGATTATATCAAAACTAATACATATTTCAGTCTTGTACTTATTTTGTCAAACCACTAAATTATGAGGCATAAAAAAACACATGAAGTGCACCAGTTTTTAGACATGCACACACACACATACACACACACACACACACACACATACACACACACATACACACACAGTATTATCATCAGTGATTGTTTACTTCTAAGTTTTATCAATATTAACTCCTCAAAACAGAGTTTGGTGTGAACAAATCTTCCTTGTTTATAGTACAGGAGTAATTTTGAGTATAGTGTAGAGGTGGTGGGTTGAAGCAGTAGAGGGAAGTGAGGACGGAAGGAGGAAACTAATGTGTGATTTGTGATTAGTCATCCGTGTAATCAACGTTCTGTTGAAATGGCTGAGAGGTAAAGGTTGTTGATGCAAGCAGTTAATAACATAATGTCACTTCTTATGTAGTTGTTAAGGTAAAGATCATTGATACAAACAATTAATTACATAATGTCAACTGCTTACAAGTAAGGAATGACATTATGTAGTGAGAAAAGTCACTGATACATCTTTGCGTCCGTGACTTTTGCCTTAACTGCCAATTCAATACAACATTTACTACCAGGATGACTAATCACATGGTAAGTTTTTTGTCATGTGGTAATAAGTCTGCTTTCCAACCACATGGTTCCCGGTTCAGTTGCACTGCATGTCACCTTGGGCAATCCGTCGCTACATTCTGAGTTCAAGTTATGCCGAGGTCGACTTTGCCTTTCATCCTTTCGGGGTCGATAAATTAAGTACCAGTTGAGTACTAGGGTTGATATAATCAACTTAATCCCTCCCCTAAAATTTCACGCCTTGTGCTTATAGTAGAAATGTTTATTTACAGCTTTAGGTGCTTCAAGATCCACTGCTCAAAAAATAAAACAGAAATAATTATAAAAAAAATTAATTCTAATTTTCTTCATAATTTTATTTTGTTTTTGTTTTTTTAGTCATTATCTATATATTTATTTATTTATTTATAGTCTGACTGGTTTGGAAATACTATTTACGATATGGTGCATCCTGACGACCTTGAGAAAGTCCGAGAACAGTTATCAACTACTGAATCCCAAAACACTGGACGTATTCTTGATTTGAAAAGTGAGTAATCAACCGATATATTTCTTCTCAACAATTTACTGTGAGTTCTGAGTTCAAATTCTGCCGAGGTTGACTTTGCCTTTCATTCTTTCGGGGTCGATAAATTAAGTACCAGTGCAACACTGGGGTCAATGTAATCGACTTAATCCCCTTCCCCAAGCTGCCCTTGTGGCAAAAATTTGAAATCATTAATTAACTAATCACCACTACCATTAGTTCTAATTACTCATTGATTTAATCTATCTATAAATTATTTTTCAGCTGGAACTGTTAAGAAAGAAGGTCATCAATGTAAGTTGAGAAAGTATCTTTATTTTTTTCTTTTCCCCACATTTCTTTCTTTCTTCATATTCTTTTCCTGTGTTCAATCATTGGACTGCAGCCAAAGTCAGGCATTGCTTAAAAAGTGTGCAGACAATTCGCCAATTGGACAATAAGTCGACATGCGGAAGTGTCCAAGCTGTCTGTTGGCCAACTGTCTGTCGACGAATTGTCCGTCTACCACTTAAAAGGGATCTTAGTCAATCATACCGATCCTACTACTGTTTGAGCCAGGTACACCCTGCTATACAGACATACAGGCACACCTACTGTACAAGTAAATAAATATAGGCAGGGCTGTCTGGTCAAGAACTTTGTTTCCGAACCACTTAGTTTTGGGTTCAGTCCCACTGCGTGGTACCTTGAGCAAATGTCTTCTGCTATAACCCTGAGCTGTCAAAACCTTGTTGGTAAATTCTTTCAGGGTCAATAAATTAAGGACCAGTCAAGTACTGGGGTTGATGTAATTAACTGGTCCCCTACCTCAAAATTTCAGATCTTGCGCCTATAGTAGAAAGGATTGTTGTTATTATTATTATTATTATTATTATTATTATCATTATTAAGGCAGAGAGCTGGCAGAATCGTTGGCATGCCAGGCAAGATGCTTAGTGGTATTTCGCCCATCTTTACATTCTAAGTTAAAATTCTGCTGAGGTCGACCTCACTTTTCATCCTTTCAGGGTTGATAAATCAAGTACCAGTTGAATACTGGGGTTGATGTAATTGACTAGTCCTCTCCCTCCAAATTTCAGGCCTTGTGCCTATAGTAGAAAAGATTATTATTATTATTATTATTATTATTATTATTATTATTATTATTATTATTATTATTATTATTATTATTATTTGTGTATTAAATCAGCAACATCAATGGAAATTCTTTATTTTTTTGTTTACTTTTTTTGCTTTTTACTGTTTTTTTATTGCTTTCATTGTTGATTCTTTTTAACCTACATTTTTCTACATCCTTCTCTTTCCTCCCTGACAGCATCCATACGTTTGTGCATGGGTTCTCGGCGTGGTTTCATTTGCCGCATGAAGATGGGTAACGTCCAAGTCGATCCTGTGACTGCCAACCATACAATTCGAGTCCGTCAGAGAAACGCATTTGGTCCATCCTCTGATGGCAATAGCTATTCAGTTGTCCATGTTACAGGTTATATAAAGAACTGGCCTCCATCTAACAGAGGTAAGGCACCTTGAAATAAAAAAAATTAAAAAAACACAGAAAATCCATTACAGTGTCATTAAGATATAATGATAACAATACCATGAGAATATTGTATTTTTTATGATATCTGTTAGCAGCTCATTACTACTTCAGCTGCCCTACCCAAGAGGTTCCAAAACACCAAAGCCAAATTATTGATTTCCCAACTTGAAAACCAAAGCCAGCAAAATGGTTGGGACCAGTTTCTGGCTGCATGGCGATGTGTCTTCTCAGTAGTCATATTTTTAATGCTCACGGCTTGGGATATTACAAACCAGCAGGAGAGCCTCTGCGGCAGCTTGACTCTTTCGAAATGACTGCCAAATATCCCTGTAACCATACACTAGTGTCTTGAAAATAGAACAACACATTGGACACTGTAGTCCCAAATGAGATAGTCATTGCTGGAGTGTCCTGAAGCATAAGGTCTATTCTATGAAACTGACTTGGTGTTAAACAATAGCTTCAAACATTGAACATTGACGTGCCAGTCAACGTAGAAAAAGCATGAAGTTGGGTGGGTATGTGGACACAGAAAATAGTATGTGCATATTGCTAGACCACATAGAGAATATTAGTAAAGGTTTCCATGGTTGGTTAACTCATAAGAGATAGTGTTGTATAGCTCCAGGCCCCGGTCTGAGCTAGCAGACATGATCAAAAGCAGTTTTCCAACCATGATCATCTGGTCCTTGTCTCAAGTGCTGGTTATTTAGAACTGCACTATCCAATGTGTCTCTTTGTTTTCTGGACAATAAGGTGTGTTTTGTGGGAGATTTAGCTGCTATTTCTAGCAGGTTGAGTGACATTGTAGAAACTCATTGAATCATCATAAGAATGATGTTAAGGATTTTTTTTTTTTTTAAACTGGTAAGAAAATTATTTTGTATTTAACATAATGTGCAGGACAAATTAATGCCTGAAAAATCATGTACTAGTAGAAACTCATTAGGAAGGGCATCCGGCTGTAGAAACTCTGCCAAATCAGATTGGAGCCTGGTGTTGCCTCCTGGTCCACCAGTCCTCAGTCAAATCGTCCAACCCATGCTAGCATGGAGGGCGGACGTTAAACGACGATGATGATGGTGATTCATATAAACAAAGAAAACTACGAAGAATAGTCAATTTGCTGGATCAAGGTAGGTCTTCTACCACTGTTTAAAATGTGAGATTCTTCAAAATTTACTGGAAAAGGAGGAGACGAGTAAAGTGAGTTGGAAAGAATTTGGGCAAAATCAGTTTATCATTTTTAAATATCTTTGGGGTGGGGGTATTATTTGATACTGTTTTGTCGGAAGAGGAAGTCTTTCTTGTGTGATTTCTGTTAGTGATGTCTCCAAAGCAGGGATGAAGGAAGAAATAATGAGTCAGGAATTATCTTCAGATCAGTGATTTAGTCTGAGTGTTTGCAAAAGAGAGTATTCTAGTAAAGGCATTCCAATGGTCATATCAGGCCCAAATATTGAACCTCTTTTATGTTCAAACCACCCAGTTCTAGCCTGTCACACTACCCTACAATGTCATTCTAAAAATATACAATCATGTAAAACTCTCAAAGCTACAAGATAATGACATGGTTAATTATAAACAATTGGCGTTAGGAAGGGCATCCAGCTGTAGAAACTCTGCCAAATTTAGATTGGAGCCTGGTGTAGCCATCCGGTTTCACCAGTCCTCAGTCAAATCGTCCAACCCATGCCAGCATGGAAAGCGGACGTTAAACGACGACGATGATGATGATGATGATGATGATGTAAATATAAATAAGCATTACATTTGACTGAATAATCTGAAAACTAAGAGTTCAAATTCCACTGAAGCCAACTTTGCCTTTCATCCTTTCAGGGTCAATAAATTAAGTACCAGTTGAACACTGGGGGGTCATTGGAATCAACTTATCCCCTCCTCCCAAAATTTCTGACCTTGTGCCAAAATTTGAAACCTATATTACTAACAACATGATAAGTACTACTGCTGTTGTTATTTCTATTATTAAACGATATTCTCCTTATGGTAGTCGTTAAACACCTTTCTCCTTATGTGTTTAGTCTCTGTGTGCTTTTCCTGTTCTTCTCTGTAGCTATGTTGTTCTTCACCGTGTTCCATATCAACACAGTGCTAACGTCTGTATTACTTACTTTCAGACCTTGAAAATGGATTTGTTTCCTTTGTAGGAGTGCAACAGATAGAGCGTCAAGATGGAGAGGAGCCCCACAGCCACTGCTGCCTGGTTGGTATAGGTCGACTGCAGGTAACCAGTGCTACAAACTGCAATGATCTCATGGGACAAAACGCTTCCTCAGAATTTATTACCCGACACAGCATAGACGGAAAGTTTACGTTTGTTGACCAGCGGTAAGATTCCTAGATTATTTCTCAGAATTTAATATGTACATAGGTGCAGGAGTGGGTGTGTGGTAAGTAGCTTGCTTACCAACCACATGGTTCCGGGTTCAGTCCCACTGCGTGGCACCTTGGGCAAGTGTCTTCTACTATAGCCTCGGGCCAACCAAAGCCTTGTGAGTGGATTTGGTAGACAAAAACTGAAAGAAGCCTGTCATATATATATATATGTATGTATGTATGTATGTATGTGTGTTTATGTGTTTGTGTGTCTGTGTTTGTCCTCCCCAACATCACTTGACAACCTATGTTGGTGTGTTTACGTCCCCGTAACTTAGCGGTTCGGCAAAAGTGACTGATAGAATAAGTACTAGGCTTCCAAAGAATAAGTCCTGGGGTCGATTTGCTTGACTAAAGGCGGTGCTCCAGCATGGCCGCAGTCAAATGACTGAAGCAAGTAAAAGAGTATTGATGTCAACATAGAAAATGGACGTTAAATGAGGAGGAGGAGGAGGAGGTGCAGCAGCAGCAGTAGCAACCCCAAGTTTTAGTAGCTTGAAATGGCTTCATAATGGAACAATGGCATACAAGTACGGTAATTAACAGGATATGTGGTGTGTCTCGTCTTCATGTCTAATATAAGATGATAAAAGAAAACTGTATTGCATTTGTTACGCTGTCATCATTTGAAATAGCTCTATTCTTGTATGTCTTACTTCGTTTATTTTGTGCAGAGTGACAGCAGTACTAGGCTACCAACCTCAGGAACTTCTTGGTAAATCTGCATTTGATTTTTATCATCCGGAAGACCAAGCCCATATGAAAGATAGCTTTGAACAAGGTATGCTGTTGGTTTCTATCTTTTGTTTTGATTTTAATTGTTATTGTTGCCGTTGTTATTGTAGATGTTGTTCAATGAAAGCACATGGCTTAGTGGTTAAAGTATTCAGCTCACAATCATAAGGTCATAAGTTCAATTCCCAGCATTGTGTCCCTGCAAGACACTTTATTTCACATTGCCCTAGTTTACTCGGCTGGCAAAAATGAGTCTTACTAGTAATTCAAAGGGCCAGCTTTGTCACATTCTGTTTCATGCTGAATCTCACTGAGAACTATGTTAAGGGCACATGTATCTGTGGAGTGCTCAACCACTTGTACATTGATTTCACAAGCAGGTTGTTCTATCGGATCGGATCAAATGGAACACTCGTCAACCAAAGGAGTGCTACTTGGTTGTTGTTCACACCTCAGATCATCTCTGATTTCTGCCTTCTGGCTTTCCAGCCTTGCTCATCTTGTAATTTTTCTTTTTCTTTCAGATAAACATGTGCCTGAGACTATGTTATCTAACTGATGGTGAAGTGCCAGGCATCACAGTCCTCACTAAGGGTGGACCACTGGTGATGGTTGATGTGACAGGCATCAAGGGATTTTTACAAACAGTCCTTGTGTGACTTCTTTGATGCCCTTCTGTTGCAATGGCCAGTGGAGAGTCTTGGAAAGGTGATGTTCTTTCATCCTGGAGACATGCCCTGCCCAGCATAGCTTGGACTTCAGCAGCATGGCTTCAATGCTAGTAACTTCTGCCATCGGTGATGAAGTCGCTCTAGTGGATGTTGAGGATGGTGTGGAGACAGTGTCGGCAGAAGCACTCGAGGTGTTGTAGATGATGACAATAAGTGACCCATGACTCTGAGCTATTTAGGAGAGTGGTAAGGACTAAGGCACTCGACACACTGATCTTGGTGCCCTTTTTCAGGTGTTTGTTTTTCCACATGCATTTGTACAGTCTACCAAATGCCCTGTTCACCTTTGCTGGTCTATTGTCGATCTTGGCATCTGATGTGATGGTGCAATACCTTGGTAGGTGAAGCAATGGACCGTATATATATTTATACATTAAGTCATCTATCTATGGGGTGGATTACCAAATGGTCTAAGAACTTTTATTGTTTATTTTGCAGTATTAAAACTGAAAGGCCAGGTGATGTCCATTATGTACCGTTTTAGAGCATCGAATCGGGAATGGATGTGGCTGAGAACAAGCAGTTTTAGTTTCCAAAACCCTTACACAGACGAAGTGGAATACATAGTTTGTAACAACAGTTCTGCTAAGTAAGTAATCAGAAATTTAAGAATATGCGTATGTGTATTTTGTATGTGTGTGTGTGTGTGTGTGTGTGTGTGCTGAGTTTAGACACGAGTCAGTCCTAACTCAGTGGATCTATGGTCTAAAGCATTTCAACCAAGATTGTCATATCTTCTCATGCATTGTGTATCTCAGACTACATTTATCCAATGTATCCTTTCTCCAATTACAATGATAGAATGTGTAATATGAAGGAGATTTGGTTGCTATTTCGTATGCCAAGCAGCCACATAAAGGCTCTCTCATCAGCACACTTCTAAACATTGGATAAGTTTTTAGTGATCTGAGCTTTTATTTCCAGTTAGAATAATGTCATTTCACTTCATTTTGTTTTGTTTATGCCATGAATGCTTTTTGAAAATGGATTACCCATTTCAGCTACCTTTAATTATATCAGGCTTCATACCAACATAAGAAAATAAGAAAAACACTTAAAACACATCAACATTATTTTTACTTTTGGAAACATTTAGGATTCCCTTGTTCGAAAATATAAGGACACAAATCGTGTCATGTAGCCAGCTGGAGACGATGTCTCCTGGGGCTAAATTACAGCAACATTCATCCTATACCAGGACTGCCATGTTATGTTGGCAAATAATGTTTTCTCCATTTAGGACAATGTATTAAACTTTTGAAACATAGGAATCATATCACATATGTTGATAGTGGAAGTAGAGAGATTCGTGGTTTCAATTCCAAGCCAGCCATTGTCAGATAAATTTGTTTGTTTATTTCTATTTGGCACTCCATCACCAGATGCCTGAAAAGAGGTAAAATTTATCAGAGTTTCAGAAACGATAAACAAAAGTTGTAGTTTAGTTTGTTTTTGCTTGAGCTAAGATCGACCCCGATTGGGCAGATATATAAGCTTTCTTGCCATGACCAACCTGGTTTTTCTTTTTCCCTATATTCAGGGAATTCAAGACTACATTATCCATTATGTCTTTTTCTAAGACAGTGGAGTGTAATCCCCAAAAAAATCTGGCTGCTGTTCTAGCGAATCAAGTGACCACATAGAGGCATTTCAGGTTGGCTCAAACACTAATATGTTAGCTGACCTATGTTGCTGGCTTAGGTGTTATCAAAAATAGTTGGGGCCACATCACTGGGCTTGGGCCACATGAGCCAGTTGATATTTTTTCAGTGATTATAAGGTGTATATGTGAAGGGTGTTGGGGTCACAATCATATGGCTGTGATTTCAATTCTTAGACCAGGTTGTGCATTGTATCCCTGAGCAATGCACTTACATTCATGTTGGTCATCTCTACTTAGCAGAAAATGTGTACAAGCCTAATGCTGGTGCATCCCTTTCTTCTTCTAACTGTCATATCTTCAATGTTTCACGAGGTCAAGGAATTAGAGAACCAAGAGTGACTACATTGGCATCTAATGCAAATAGTGAAATCATGATACATATTACCAAGTCATATTAATTTAAATATAACTCGTTTATATATATATATATTCCCTATGAAGTTGTTATGTTTGTCTGGAATCCGAGTTAAACTTAGTTAAGTTTTAGTTGGATTAAATCTGTACTGTTTGAATTAATGTAACAAAACCATTTTTCATTTTTATTTATGCTTTTTATTTGTTACCATATTCAATTTTGCAGTTCAAATTTTCTTGAGAATTTAATCCCCAAATTTTGTTCTAGAAGTGTCCAGCAAGGTAATTCTACAGCCCCAACTATGCAGAATCCAACTGATCAAAGTTCAGAGCCAACGCCGACTATAAACACATACGCCACTCCTCGGGGCCTACCTACAGACTCCTTAGGTTTACGAACAGCTAACGTGAAAACAGATTACCGTGATCCTTATTCTACAGCCGATGTTTACAGCCGCAGTATGCTAAGCACTAATCGTAACCTTACCCAACAAGACTTGTACGGCTACAATTCTCAGTCTACAATGAAATACCCCAGTGCTGCCATGTCACTTCCTCAGGTATCTCCTGCCACAACAATGCCATCTTTGGTCAGACACCCTAATCAGAGTCCCTCTCAAATGGCTGGTAATGCTTGGTCTAGTCAAGGAGCATACGCACAAAGCCAGGTTTGTATCCTTTTCACTTTTCTCATATTTTAGTTTGGTTGTGATGAAGCTATATGGTTGCAAAAGTTAGGAATGCAGACTACTGACCACTTGGTCATAGGTTCAAGCCTTATCTACAGCTGCGTTTGTGTATATGTTGTGATATTTTACTTGTTCCATTGTAAATTACCTCATTTATAGGCTTATATCTCCATAAAACTGAGACAAGGATGAAATATATATGTATGTATATATATATATATATATATATATATATACACACACACACACACACACACACACACACATACACACAGACACACACACACACTAGGATGATGGGGTTGGTGAAATTAGTGGAGCATTGGGCAAAATACCTTGTGGTGTTTAGTTGCAGCCCTTTCTATCCTGAGTTTTAAGTCCTGCTCAAGTGAACTTTATTCTCATTCTTCCAGGGTTGCTTGAATTGATTTCATATTCAGTGTAATGATACACCTTTACAGGCTAATGAATTACGTGAAAATCATTTTTGCTATAAATCAATAAATAAAGAATTATTAGCAATTAAAGGTTAAAAATTTTGGTGATTTTAACTAATCATAAGCGACAGACACATTCATGCCTGTTTCCATAGTAACAAGCAGAACATGAGAACTCTTTTTCCTGTGAGAAAGCACATGCCTGTTTCCATAGTAACAAGCGGAACCGAGAACTCTTTTATCTGCATGAAAGCACATGTTGACAAGCTGTGTTCTGATGGAAATTTTTACTGTTTGATTATGGCAGCAAGCTATTGTAACCTCACTTCTGTGATGGAGACACTGAAAACAGAGGCGGGTACTGTGTCATATCCTCAAGAAGGTATGACGCAGTATGACCCGAAAGAAGAGGTATGCTATGTGTACAAAAGGAAGAGTATTGAGATTGAGTCATTCAGCTGAGAATTGTTCAAAGCGGTGCCCCAGCATGGCCGCAGTTTAATGACTGAAACAAGTAAAAGATGAAAGAAGATGCGTACATGTATAGGTACACTTTTGAACTCATCTAAGAGTTATTTGTTACAATGTAAACTTTATATTCTCTTGTCATTTTAGCCAACTGCTGACTACAGTACAAACCCAGGCTATAATCAAATGAGCCCTGACAACAGTTCGCCAGGTAAGCGCCAACGATGTTTTATAGTCTCAAAGGCATCAGAAAGCTTGTCAAGTGTTTATTTTAGCTAATCACTCCTATCTCCGTCTCTCTCTTTTTCCCTTCTCTCCTTTATTTTTCTCTTTCTCTCCCTTCTTCCTTGTTCTCTATCTGTCCCCTTCTCAAGTACTTTGAGACGTTTGAAATGGATTCGATTAAACTAATAAAAAAGTTCAGATTTAGAAATCACACAAACAACTCTTAACCCTTTAGCATTCAAACTGACCATATCCAGCCAGAATATTTGACCTGTTTTTTTTATTGAAACTGGCCAGATCTGGCCTCTCACCTCAGCCCTACAATGTCATTCTAAAATTAAACTATCACATCACTGAAATCTCTAAACAACAGGATAATGTACGATTAATTCAAAACAATATAAACCAACAAACATTATATTTGACAGAGTGATCTGAGAAAAGGGTTAAAATAGTTAATGAACTGACATCACTCTTCAAAAATACCAATAACACACATATATGCACTAACAGAATTTACATGAATTCAGTGGAATTACATGTACCAAACTACTGTCACAGAGTACAAAAACAAGCCAGAAGAAATAATGAAATGAAAACCTAGCATCACAGTTAAACATACAAGTCTTGAGATAAATTATGTAATAGCATTTATTTATAGGATTATGATAATGGGAATATAATTTTCAAAAATTAAAAACAAAATGGAGGGAAAAAATAATTTGGGAATGTTATGCTGTTTGTAAAGTAATTCTTTCAATTTGGTTTCCAGATTTGCCAGCTGTTGGTTTCAACTTACCAGATTTCAAATGTAAGTCGAATTTCAATCAGTTCTTTGATTCTACTGTGAATGCTAATAATACTGCTAGTTATTACCTGTGCTGGTGCCACATATTAAGCACCCATGCCATTGCTAGATGAAAAGCCCCCAGTATGCTTTGTAAAGTGGTTGGTATTAAGAAGGGTATCCAGTTGTAGAGACCATGCCAAAACAGACAATTGCAGCCAGGTGCAGCTCTCCGGCCTGCCAGCTCTTGTCAAATCATCCAATCCATGCCAGCATGGAAAATGGACATTAAATGATGACGACGACGACAATGATGAAATTACTGGGTATAGTGCTCAGGTGCACTACAACTCATCAAAGGTGCATGTGTAGTACATAGAATTATGTACAACAATCAGGAAAGTGAACAGTATATGAGTCATGGTATACATGTGTGCATGCGCATGGAGAACCACATGGTTGTGAAAGAAACTTCCTACCAACACAGCCACACTTGATGCATCTATAAGTGTAATGTTCTCTGAGTTTTGCAAATGTTGTCTTGGGTTAACCAATGCCTTTGACTGAAATTATGTAGACAGAAATTATGGAAGCCCATCTGAGGAACTTTCTTTTGTGAGACATGTAATTTGTCATTTGGTTTAATGCTACCTCCTGGCCCATTGGAGTCCTTTACCAGTTCCTACTTTATTACCAGTATTCAGGTTATGTCTCTGTTCTAAGGACAACTTTCTCTCTTCCACCCAGTAACTACAAAGACCATGAGAAAGTATCTTTGTGTGTTAAAATGGTGCATTCTTTATTATGCCCCGTCCTGGGATTAAGCATAAAGGGTAAAGACTGCCTTCAATCAAGAATGACCATGAGTTTGCACCTAGAAAGTGACCCCCTGAGGCACAAGTCCAGGCAAGGTTTTTTTGTGGAAATCTAGTAGTCACCCATGCATACCAGCCTCCCCTCTCCACGCCACCGATGTTCAATGGAAAGGCAAAGGGGCCGATACAGCTTGGCACCATTGACATCGCTACTCTTTTCTATAGCTAAGTGAACTGGAGCAACGTGAAATAAAGTGTCTTGCTCAAAAACGCAACACACGGTCTGGTCTGGGAATCGAACTCACAATCTCATGATTGTGAGCCCGATACTCTAACCACTGAACCATGCACCTTTGCTTAGAATAATGAGGCCTGTAATTACAGCTGAAGGTGTCTGTAGATGATTGAAACATGAAGAACAAATTGATCTATTAAATGGTTTTTTTCAATGGTAATATTATATTTTGCAGGTAACCAACCACTATGGCAGCAGTGGTCTGGAAATACAGGGGATCATGCTCAGCAAGGCTCTTCTCAAGGCAATCCATCAGCAGGAGCACAACAAGCTCAACAACAACAACAACAGCAGCAGCAGCAACAGCAGCCGGAAGAATTCAATAACATGTTTCCAATGCTTGACCAGACCACACCAGAGTTCAGTGATCTGACAGGCATGTTCAATACTTTTGGAGAATGACCCAGTGAGTTCTCATCAATAGTCCACCCAAACATCAACTCAGTATTGTGTAACATGAAAGCTACATGTTATGCAAAGGAAACAGAATGTGTTATGTATAATTGATCTGATTAAGAAGTAATGAGAGCATTAACTCGCTCTTATGTTGTGTTTAGAGCAAAATAGAGAAAGATTTATAAAACATTAAACAAATAAACTATGACAATTTACTGTAGAGATGTCTCTCAGATTTTGCTCATGAATTCTCCACAGTATTTAAAAACAAAACAATCAACTCAATTTAGAATATTGCATATATCCATTCAGATTGTATCGGTTTTATGGAGTAGCCATAAACACAGAAGTTTTGATATACTGCTTAAACTCAAACATGACACTGTATTGACAATATCATTCCAGAACTCTAATGAAAACCTTGCTAAAGCATTTATTACACTAAAGGAAAAGTTTAAATTGGAGATTCTGACTGATTACCATTCTTATTTAACAATCAATTTTAACTTACAAAATACAAAAAAAAAAAAAAAACCCCCAGCAAAATTATTCAAGACTCCAGTCCAGTCCTCTTTTCTTTCAAACTGTCTTTCTCCAGAATTACATTGAATATAAGCTATTGGCTTGTTTTGACTAAAGACTGAATCTGCCTCTCCTCACTGTCAATCAGATATTAGCCAATTCTTATGTTCTCTATTTCTGACATACAATATTTGGTTACATATTTTATTTTCTACACATCTCCCCTTTGCAGAAACTGCATACCTGACCGACATATGGGATGCTCTGGATATTTGTAACAATGGGTTTTCATTCTGTATTTCATTATACGATATATACCCAATACCGAATGCAAAATATTGAAAGTTAGTTCTTTGGACTAATTTTATGCCCCGTTTCTTTTAGTTCTGCTTCATTAAATCATGTCAGTAAGTAAATATTTGATTTACACTTCCTCTTCTCTATTGAACATTGAAAGCAGCCACTACCAGTTTCTTTTCATAATACATATGGTACAAATATAGTGATGGTTCTTTGTGTCTTTAATTCAGAAAACTGTTTTTGTTTCTTTGGTTGTGATATTGCTAACAAAATAGTCTCATAAAGGAAATCTGTTCTTAAACATTATAAGAAGATTAACTGTGCCAGCAACTGAAATCTCAAGGATTTGAACTCCTAATGTTGCATTTCAGTTGGTGGCTGGTGTCTTGTAATCTGCTGATATTATTAACCTAAATCCTTCCTTTCTGACCCCAAATGCCAACTGATTTCAATAGAATCATTATTTTAGGCACAGAACAAAATGTATACCAAATTCTACTAGAATATTACATCTAACTACTTTTAGATTATAATCATTGATTAACCCACAAATTTAATTATGAATTGTTCCAAAATTATTTGCTAATTATCAATATTTGGAGATGATTTCTTGACACTCACAGATGATATTTTGATGAAAGATTTTACAATCAAAAGATAGGGTAGAAGAAAATTAACTCCATCAATTCTCTTTCCTAACACAGAATACTTTTTGTCTTCTTTTTCACCTTTAGAAAAATGTCCTCTCATAAATATATATGTACGTGTGTGTGTGTTTGCATGTGCTATTGCTTATACTTCAGTTTGCCCCCATCCCCTTCATCCTTTTTTTTTTTTTTTAATATTCTGTCTGAGTGTTTGGAATAAGAATTCTGTTTATAATGTGAATAGCTTTTAACAAAACTTGATTGAAGACCTGAAGCAAATTATAAAAACCATGTTCCACCCAAATTTAATAAATTGAAATTCCAGGTTTGTCATCCTTGCTCTTCGTCAGTTAATTAACTCAGACAATGATTGGCTCTTGGTTCTTCTCATTATGGGTAGAATTTTAATTAAAATTTCTCAAGACACTAAATTAACTATAGTTTGCTTAATTAACTCAACAGTGGACAATAGTGATTAAAACATT
>NC_068995.1:50803040-50818716 GCF_001194135.2 Octopus bimaculoides | reverse complement strand
TTTTTTTTTTTTTTTTTTCTCTCTCTCGTTTACTTCTGAAACTAAAATTTTTGGGTTGGTGCATAATTATTGCGGCTTTTTTTCAACAAATTTTATTCAACAAAAACAATAACAACATGTAACAAAAGCATCTTTAAATAATTATTCCGGAGCATATTCACCATCTACTTCAATTACTGCTTCCCATTTGCTTGGCAGGCGGTCAGACTTTCATTTAAAAAATGGTTTTGTTAAACATTGTTATTGTTTTTGTTGAATGAAATTTGCTGTAAAAAAGCCGCAGTAATTATGCACCAACCCAATAGTAACATTACTGCTAACTTTAAGAGAATCAATATAAATAGTGATTTCTTTTTCTTTTGAATTACTGGACAATTTTTCTGATACAGATGTCATCTTACACTGATATGGTTTAGAAAGAAATCTAAGTTTTCAAATGTTGTTTCTGTTGAAACATCAAACTGATACTTGTACAGGTATTTATCCTGTTGGGACCCCTTCATTTCACCCTGACTGCCATCTATTCTTTTCAGCCCTTTTGATATCAACCTGCCTGATATTGTTCCTCTTTCTATAATACAAAACTTCCTGTTAAAGTGATCTAAATTAAAACCTTCCATCAAGATTTCAATTAATTTATGCTTCAAACACCAGATTAATTATAAGAAGTAATTTTGCTAAATTATTATTTTCAAAATTAATTCCAACAAAGGCAGTGTTTTTCAATAATAACATGGATTAAAAAAAAAGTGTTAATGGGTTCTTCATCCTTTAAATATTAGCATGAAATTGGAAGATGTGATTTCAAAAAAATGAAGGGAGTTTACATTCATTGTAGAATGGAGGTATTCAAGAATGAAAGCATTAATGGACAGGAGTATACAACAACAGAAGTCTTGCAGGACAGAAATATTCAGCTGAAAAGAAGTAAAACTTTCACTTGTCAATTCTTGAAGGTTGTTTCATCTAATATGGATCATGGTTTTAAGAGACAATAGAACAAGTTGGGTTTGTTCTGAAAATGTTTAACTGTTTCAACATGTAAATGAATTACCTTTTTTGTTTTTGTTTTTTTTTTTAATCAATTGGTATAGACACAAACTCCGCCTTCTTCCTTCATTACTCATTCTTCTTCTTTTCAATAAATAAAACCAAAAATTACTTTGTTCTACTGAAATTCATATCCTGTGATTATTTGTATTATCATTGGATAGACAGCCCTTGTTGTGTAGTTAAAAGTTAACTCTTACATTTTCCAGTACAATTTTTTTTTAGCCTTCAATTTTTTTCTCTGGTAAATGTAAGTCTTCTGATTTATTCTAAATGTTTGCAAGATTTTCTGCTCATTCAGCATGCAGATTTGTGTGCATGACAGCCAGTTTAGGTGAATTTAAATTCTAGTGTCTGCTAGTAGGTCTATATCATTTATATGCCAGTGAGCATGGCTTCATATATTTTTTTTTATTTTATTCACAATGTTACTGAAACTAACCAGTGAATATAAAATCTGATTATATTTTCCTTTTTATGTAACAATAAATAATACTTATCAATCTCTTAATGTCAATAAAGATAAATGAGGAGGTTCTTAATCTAATTTTTATTCTTGTTTCCGATTTGTTAATGTAAACTGTTTTTGAAAAGCATTTAAGAGCAACACAGGGAGTCATGGATAAAAGAATGCTGAAGATTAACAAAATGGATAAATGGCAAAACAACAGGGTAAGTGTGGCAATAGGTTTAATGGATATTATCTGGAAAATAAAATTTCTGAAATGGTCTTTCTTGGGCCGTGTTCAGAAGAAAGGATAATAAATGGAAAAGAAAACTGAGAGAGTGGAGACCAGGTCCGGAAAAAGGAGGGGAACATCATGCAGAAGTTGGAATGAAGATTTTGTTAAATGCTTCGGCACTCAAATATGGATGAGGAAAACATCAGACCTTGGTTGGTGGAAAGATGATGTTGAGGCCTTCATCCAGTAGTGGACTGAACATGTGCAAGAATGATGAATGTAAACTGTAACATTTAGCACAAAAATAAGTTAATTTGAAATGTCTTAATGCATGATGTATTAGTTTTTTCTTGCTCCAAAATGGCCGCGAGAATTCAGGTTTCACAACTCTACCAAATCATTCATTATCATCTGGCATCAACTTTCCTATGTTAGTATGGATTGGATGCGGTTTCCATGGTATTTTATAGCTTGATGCCCTTCCTTTTGCCAACCCTTTTAGATACCTCACACAGGAGACATAAAAGAACATGGCATAACAGTTCAAAAGCCAGGATATAGATAGTAGTGTACCAAATTGGTAAAAATAATTATTCTTATATAAAATGTTTGGAGAATCACTTTTACAATACTGTCTTGTTACCTTCATACAGAAACTTAATTTTCTTTGATTGCTATTTCATCTTGATACAATATAAACATATGGGTATCTTCCACAAACATCAAAAGGCAATCTGAAATTAACGTGCAAGTGACTGAAGTAAATCTACCTCAATAAACTTTGTCCAATTCTTGCAAGCATGGAAAGGTGAATGGCCAAACGATGGCAATGACATCAACCACACACAACTGAAGCCCACAAAGTCACTACAAATCCAAACAAAAACGAACTGTAAGCGTTAGAGGGAAGGAAAGGGAGGAAGGACTGCCTGCAAAAATCCGAGGAGGGGGAAGATGAGGACTTCCTAGAAAAGTCCGAGGAGGAGAGGAAAAGTTGGAAGGGGTGAGGAGGGAGGAACTTCATGAAACATTCCAAGGATGGACCCCTTTTTCAGGAAGTACCACTCACCCGTCCTACCCTTCCCTCTCCTTGGACTTGTCCTTCACTTTCTCCTCGTCTTCGGACTTTTCCACACCAAGTCCCGCTCACCCGCCTCCTAGGACTTTTTTAGGAAGTCCTTCCTCTCTCCAGGAAGTCCCGCTCACATCTCGGACTTTTCCAGGCAGTCCTTCCTCCCCTACGCCTGTCCCCGTACTTTTCCAGTAAGTCCCCCTCTCCCTACTCGGACTTTTCCAGGTTGTCCCTCCTCTCCTTCCCCTTTTCGGACTTAACCAGGAAGTCTTCCTCCCTTCCTTTCCCCCATGTCCCTCCCCTCCCCTCCTCGTACTTTTCCAGGAAGTCTTTCCTCCACCTCCTTCGCTCCCCTTTCTTCACCTCCTCAGCACTAACTAGCCAATTAACTAATTAAGTAATTAATTTTTTTAATAACTACTTAACCACTAAACTATCTAACTAACTAAATAACTAATTAATTAACTGAGTTGATTTGGTAGACGGAAACTGAAAGGAACCCGTGTGTGTGTGTGTATGCATCATTATGTCTATGTTTGTCCCCTCACCACCATCACCTGACAACCGATTCAGCAAAAAAAAAATTGATAGTTTAAGTACTAGGTTTTAAAAAAATATGTCCTGTGGCCGATTTGTTCGACTAAAACTCCTCAGGGCTGTGCTCCAGCATGGCCGCCGTAAAACTACTGAAACAAGTAAAGAAATATAAGTACACACACACTTTATACCACAACCATTGAAAGTACAATGAACGAGCGGTCTATTCGACGCTATTGTTCACAATTAGTTCTATGAAATGCAAAGGGTATATGTATAAATATAGTACAAGGGAGATCATTGACATTAAAGAAAGCAAGATTTGTCTCCCATTAACTTTAAATTTGGCAACTCGAAACGCTTGCTTGCACACACGCACGCTCTCGCTCTTGCACACTCCCACACCTACACGTTGACAGCACACTCACTCGACTGCGGCGTGCTGGGACACCGTAATGACGGGGGTTTGTCGAAGAAATCGACGTCAGGATTTATTTCTATAAATCTGGTGCTTATTTTATTTACCTTTTTGCCGGTGCTTATTTTATTTACATACATACATACGTACATACATAAAATAAAAGCTTGTGTTTATATATATAATTGAATATCTACATGTCGCATGTGTCTGTGTGTATATGTCGTCCTAACCCCTAAAAAAAGAGGTTAAGAAAAAAAAAAGTAAAAAAAAGAGTAGGAGTAAAAAGGGAGTGTGTGGACAACTTGGTAGATAGATAGATAGATAGAGAGAGACAGAGACAGATAGACAGAGACAGACATACGGTCAAAGACAGAGAGAGGAAAGTGAGGAGGAAGGGAGAAAGAGAGAGAGAAGGGTTGATAATGCGATATATACTATAGAAAGAGTGATAGGGGAGGGGAAGTAAAGAAAATACATGCTCTCACGAAAGACAAAGAGGGAAAATAAAAAGGAATGGTAGTGAAGGTGAAAGATAAATGCAGTATCAAGGTAACCGACTCTGTTGTATGAGAACTGCTTCTTTCCCTTCACAAAAGCAAAGCCTTCCATTGTGTCTGGCTTAAGAAACTCCGTAGCTACGTTCCCCACCCATTAGCATCATCTGTCTTTCACTTCTTGGATTCGGAGCAAGCTATGGTGTGTTTGCGTTGTCTCTGAATCACATTATGTCATCTCTTCTGTATCTCAGAGATTTTATATATCACACAACATCAACTTATTAATATACGACATCACCCTTTATTTCAGTTCATATTTGCCTTCCACATACGCTGAAGACACCTTATGTCAGGCTTGCATTATCATTGTGAACACAGACCTTAAAAACATCTTTTACTAACTAAATAACTTTTCTTTCACAATTACATAAGTAGTTACATGTATCTACCCCTATTACATGCGTTACATAATCGAAATGGAAAGAACAAACGATACATCTCGCGAACAGCAGACAAGAAACGAAGACAAATGTTATTTTTACTTGTCAGTCGTGTACTTTATTGTTGTCGTTTAACCACGGGTCAACTGTGATCAAACTAACATTCGATCAAAGCGTGGCTTGTAAGTTGGGGTGCGGTTTGGGTGGTACATCGCTGCAGGGGCTTGGAGAGCAAGGGGAAACCCGTGAATATCTGATAGGCTCTCCCCACCTAAAACAACAACAACTACTACTACTACTACTACTAATAATAATAATAATAATAATAATAATAATAATAATATGGCTTCTGAGGCAGTGGTTCTCATGGCTTCTGATCTTAATTGATTGGAAGTGTTATGTACATTGTTTTGTCTTGGTATAAAAAGATGGGCTGCAGCAAATATTCTGCTTAATACCACAGATTTGCTTGTCAGTTGTTTGACCTTAACCAGTTGAGCATGTCCCTTGGTGGCTGACGATATGTGCATCTCTGATCACGAGCAGAAGTAGTGTGGGAGCATCATAGCCATGTGTTGAGAGGAATTCTTTGGGGTTTGGATAATTCATCTTTGGAAACATGGTAGTTTTGCTCAACATCCTTAAACAAACTTTATTCAGGGACCTTTTGAGAGGGATGGGCTACTCGACCTGAAGAAAATTCTAACAGGGCCCCACCTGCGAGGTCATGCGCTGTTTATCTTGATATGAGATCACCATGTCGCGCACATATGGTTGTGATGCATGTACCTGGTGTACCCTTATCAGATGGGTAGTCATGATGGGTATAATGGGCTTCGTATATTTTACCCCAGTGTCACTTTGATGGCATGCACTGCTCTCTCACTCAATAATAATAATAATAATTGAAAAAATATCTGGAAACTTTAGAAATTCAAAAAGATCCTAAAATTCAGAAAGATCCACCACTGATCCTCAGCAAAGGAGAAAATGTAAGTCATGTCCCTTCCAAAAAGTTCCTGTTTTCTCAAAAATATAAACTCTTTTACAAACAATCATTATTAACCAGGGAAAAGCGACGAGTTGGCAGAATCGTTAGAGACTTAGGTAAAATGCCTAGCGGTATATTTCTTCTGACTCTTTACGCCTTGTGTTTAAACCCTATCACTGTCAACCACTGGTCGATAATATGAAGTATCAGTTAAACATTGGTAGCATCAACTAATACTGATCCCCCAATATTACTAGCTTATCAGAAACTATCAATTACTAAATAAATCAGAAACAATTAACAAGGGAAGTCCCGCTGAAGAAGACTTTGCCTTTCATCTGCCAGGGATCGATAAACTAAGCATTAATCAAGCGCCGACTATAGATCCAATCGGCTACAACCCCCACTCTCTCCGCGCACCGGTCTTAATCCAATGTGAGAAATTGCTGTTTACTAGGGAGCCTACATTTAATTGATCCATTCAATGCAGCTATCAATAATATACTGCCTCCCGTATTTATTTATCAACTATGGGCCACGTGCTTTTTACTATATCTCAAAGCGGGTCTTCAATGAAGATACTCTTCTGTTATAATTCTATTCGCATCTAGATTGTATCTTAGAAACATCAAATCGATTGCAGTACGAAACTGGAAAAAGAAACAAAAAAAAAAGAAAGAGAAAGAAAAAAGAAAAGTAAAAGAAAGAAAGAAAGAACCCAGACCGTAACTAAAATACCGCAAGCTGTTTTATCCGACGCCCTATCTAACCTCCTCGATGACATATATCCATCACCCCCTCTGTAGTTCTTGGGCAAGAAAAAAGATAATAATTATTATGTGGGAGTTGGATTGGCAAAATCATTAAAGCACCCACAAAAAAAAAAAAAAAAATGCGTGTTCAAAACACAGTAACGTAAACTTTGCCTTTCATCTTTTTGGGATCGATAAAAATAGAATATCAGTCGTGTATTGAGGATCGATGATATTGGCTAACTTCTGACTTGAAAATTATTAGTTTTTTGCCTAAATTGGAGATAATCATTATTTATAAACGTATTTTATAATTATTTATTTCGATAAATGTTTAATAAGTATACTGTATGTTTAGATATTTTATTTTTCTTTCAGACTCGTGTTTATTCATTCACATATGAACACTTACACTTCTGTCCACTCACTAATAAACTCCCTCGTTTTCCTGTATTTCTCAATATTGAACAGTCACTACCATGACTCATTTGAATAACTACAACAATTAGAACGGAGATGACAATAAAAAAAAGCGAGTTTTTTTCATAGTAGCTAGACTCGCTAGAAATATGATCTAGATCTCCCTCAAACTGCACTTTATAGTCTTAAAAAAAGACGCATTGGATAATGTTGTTGGGAGTGATGGTCACGGCCCAAGTATCTGATCATGTTTACTCGATTGGAAAAATCGTAGAGCGATGAACAAAATGCGATAGTTCTTTGCGTTATAAGTTTTAATGTATACTTGTTCTGCTTCCTCAGACAGAATAAAGTTCCAGTAAAATAAAGTACAACTTTACTTTCTTCCTTCTTGTAGAATAAAGTACCTGTCAAGTACTGGAGCTGATGTGAAAGTAATAATAATATACCACAACACCAGCGGTAATAGTAAAACTACCGTTGATTCGAAACCACCCACTACTCACTCCGTCAGGCACT
The DNA here is from genome assembly GCF_001194135.2 of Octopus bimaculoides. Taxonomy (NCBI): domain Eukaryota; kingdom Metazoa; phylum Mollusca; class Cephalopoda; order Octopoda; family Octopodidae; genus Octopus; species Octopus bimaculoides. The sequence continues at coordinate 50,811,334 of NC_068995.1, read as the reverse complement.
CTCCACCCACAAAAGCCTTCGTGTTTTCTTATTTTCAAACACATGTGAGTGTAACATAGTATGTAGAACCGCATCATCACTTGCTATGACTCATATCAGTAACTACAATAACAATAATTAAGAACGGGGATGTCAACAACAACAGAAAGCATCAAATCTGCCATCACTTGCTGACTCAGAAGCTGTTTTACATTTAAAAGTCCACTTCATGTGGTCTTTGACTGAAAGTTGTTGGCAAATAAAATAAAATAATGGTATTAACGATAAAAATTATTTCTTTTATTAGGCGCACAAGGGCCTTAAAACATTGAGGACAATGGTGTTATATTATAGAAAACTAACTCGTTAAGAAAATCTCTATTATATATATATATATATATATATATATATATATATATATAAAACGTGTGTGTGTGTGTGTGTTTACGAATGTAATTTCTTATTTTTTAAATTTTGTTTCAGTCATTTGCCTTCGGTTATGCTGAGACACCTCTTTGAAGCGCATAGTCGAAAAAATCGACCCAGTACATATTTTTGGTAAAGCCTGGTACTTATTATATCGCAGCCTTAGGTCGAACCGCGAAGTTATAGGGACGTAAATAAACTAACACCGGGTGTCAAGTGGTGGAAGGACAAATACACAACTCCCTAGAGTTTCTTACTACCTCTACTGCCAATTGAGCAGATATGCTTCGCTGAGGTGGCCTTATAAGACTGGAACATGTTCCTTGATTTCCCCAACCAGCTGGCTTTAAATATTAGATTTAGAAGTTGGCTTTACTGATCCAATCTGCATTACCAGCATTACTCTAAAATTTCGATCAACTGATCTTACTAGACTTATCTCCCTTGTTTGTAGAGGGAGTTTTCTTTGTTAATTAGTTGGACAATCTCATTTAATCGAAATTTTACAACTCAGTAAGTCACATGCGGGACAAATAACGTATCCTCATTTAGTATACTTTCCTCATGACCATAAGCTAACACTTTATTGACTGAGAAACGTTAAAATCATTGTTGCTGTTGTTATTATTATTATTATTATTATTATTATTACATTAATGATTAATTTAACTTGCGAAAAAGAAAAACAAACGTAACAAACTTGTATAAATAAGCGAAACAAAATACTTTTAATTTCACGAAATGCGTGTTTATGTATGTTTGTTATCAAAAATATATCATCAGCCACCGTATGACTGCAGAGTAAACTGTCACACGAATGAATGTTTCGAGAGAGATAAACAAATACTGTAAAGAAAAGCCAACACGAATAGTACATCGCCTCCTAACAACACATTAATACAACCTCCAGCGTGGCATCCTCAACGCGACCGCTTGGCTTGCTAGAAATAACAGCCAATAATCTTCCTCAAATCATCCTATTCGGAAAAAAAAATTAATAAGGCGGGGAGTATATTGGTTAATTAGATAGACGAGATGGTCATCGATGGAATACCTTCCATAAATAGGTCTGTTCGATCATGATCAAGAGTGATCAATAATATTAACCTTGATTTTTCTGAGAAAACTTCTATCCTATCTGAAATATTCAAAGTAATTTCTTTCTTCAAGGCACCGAAAGAAATATATTTCTAAATTTATGTATATTTTCTCCCTGTCAACAGAGACAATCACGGATTTTCTTTATGCTTTGTTCTTCAATAGCCATATGACTAACGCCGCAAAAAAACAAAACAAAAAAAACAAATAAAAATATAATAGTAAAGTGAAGATCAGCCGTGGTTACAACACGTAAACAACAACAACCTTTCTTCTGTGTTTACACAAAACTGCATCTCATCACAACGACATTCCGGTGTTTTCGGCAGGAAGTCGGGCGTCAAAGGTCACGACGCAACTTCAAAATGGCGGCAGGAAGAATTGGATTCATGCAATTCTTTTCCAAAGATAAGGTTAGTGTTTGCTTTGGCTTTCTCTTTTGTTTTCGTATCGTTCCATCTTTTTCATATAGTTCATATACACCTTTTAAAATTTATTTTCCATTTTACACTGCACCTCATGTAATTAAACTGAACTTATTACCATATATATTTATATATACACACACACGAGCACTCGCGTGCGTGTGTGCCTGTACATTATACAATATATATGTATATATATATGTGTGTATACATATATATACTTCCGCCTATGTATATATATGTATGTGTGTATATATGTGTATGTATATATATATGTATGTGTATATATGTATATATATATTATGTACAGTACTTAAAATACGGGATGAGAAGTATTTCTCTCTATATGTATACACACACGCACACACAGAATTATACAATATTTATGTAATTTATATGTAGTTACGTTTGTGTTATAAACATGTCGCATATCAAAGTATTTTAGAGGATGCTTCACATACACATGTGTTTATATGAGAGAGCGAGCGAGCGAAGAGAGGACTTTGGATGGGCTTGTCTTAATATTTTATAATCGGACAATTTTTTATTATACTAGTGTAATAATAGTGAGGGAAGGAATCTTGGTTAGTGAGAACCTAGTTTTCCATCCTCGATTCTTCTCATCAAATTAGCATCAGCTTTATTTATGTCTAATTCCGTGTTATAATGAAACTAATAAGCAATGCATTTTTGATATCAGCCACCCGTATCTGACAATATGGATCTATGAATATTGTTTTAACTCCAGGTCAACGCTGAATATAGATTTATGATTAAAAGTAGTCTAGCCGTGACAAACTTAATTTATTATTTTATCATTTTTTCCGAATATAAGTGCGTCCGGGATTACATTCATTCAATGTCTTCCACTTTTTATTTAATGGTTGGGTGTGGTTTGAGGAACATCTAACTACTGTTTCTAGCAGATCGAGCGACCGTGTACAGTTTGTCATCGTTCGCTCGTGTGTGTTTGCTTTATGTGTGTGTGTGTGTGTGTCTCGTGGCTGATATTACAATATTTGACATGGTTTTGTTTCGACATATTCGATGACAAACGGACATCCTTTCATCATACTTGTTATTACATGCTGAGTAACTAGCATTCGTGACATATTTTCACCTTTCTATGGTATATAAAATTATTACTAAATCCATATCGAGATTACATACATAGAGTAGTGTTATTGTTCTCTCATGCTTCGTTCGCCATGAAGCCAGGTATTGCGTTTATTCGTTTCTTTTTCTTTCTAGAGAAGTTGTAATGTTCATTATCTTTGATAAATACATTTAGCTATGCAAGGAGTGGTTCCAATCCAGGTGGGAATCGAAACCTATTTTATGGCCTATGCTTTTAGGGTTTCTTATGTATGGATGATACTAACGATGATAATTATATATTGTGCGAGTGAGTGCGCGTGCAATAAAGAGAGTGGTTCGCGTCTACGCGCATCGACTCCGCCTATTCGGTTTCAATTTCCGAATGTAGCAGTCTCACATTAAGAACTGAGGAAAAAGGCACGAATATCTCATCGTCCATTTCCTTCTTCCGTATAAATTTCAGGCATGGTGCAACTCGAAATCGCTATTATGGAAAATTTCAGTCGAAACCTATCTTTGACACCGTCAGTGTTGCATGACGGTGGTGGCTGAGTTTCTTGGAAACGGCATCGGTTGCAGTAACTCTTCCTCGGGCCGTCATAATTTTCCATTATGCTACGTGTTTGTAATGATATGGAAATCTGTATCTCCTATCTAGATCTGAAGAATGCTTTGACTATTAAATTTACAATATTTAAATCAACAGTGAGGTTATTTAGTCTGAAAAAGTGTGTACATATATGTGTGTGTGTACACACACACACACACACACACACACATACCAGAAATTGTGTGTGTGTGTGTATATACATACACACGCACACTAGAAATTATATATTTTTCATATGTATTATTAAAACTCTTTTGCATGTGTATACACACACATACAGGTTAAAGCTTGTCTCTCTTTCATTTGCCTTATCCCTTCATCATTTAATGGGGTCGTTTTTTTTATATAGAATGCATAGTGTTGGCAATATGATATAGACTGTTACAGATCGATAATGTTGATGCAACGGCAGTATACTCCAACCGGTGTTTCACTTCCCGGAACCCCATATTTAGACGGGGACTTGTTCTGTACAGTATTCTGCCACACATACGCATACACTGTATTTTGGCACAGGCCGACAGTCGATTAGATCTGCCCACTACATGATTGATACTTTATTTTATCGATACCGAGATTTGAAATCAGAATGTAAAGAGCCGGGAGTAATACCGCAGGGTAATTTTGGTCGACGCTCTAACAATTTTGCTAATCCACCGTCTTTTTTCTTTTTCTTTTTAATTCCTACTTATCTGAGAATATCAGACATAATTAATTACCAATGAAATATGATGCAGCAGTAATTTATCACTGGACCAATTCTGCAGATTGGTTTTGATTCCCAGCTGGAATCGCTATGACTTGCTTAGGTATGCAAGTCTTTAATAAGAGCTTTCAGTTTAATATGTCTTGTGGGTATTTGTTTCATCTTCCTCTGAAGTCAGTTTTGCCTTTTATCCTTTCGGGATCGATAAATTAAAATACCATTCTTAGGTGGTGGATTGGCGGAAATAGAGCGTCGGACTGGATGTCATGTAGTATTTTATTCTGGCTCTGTGCCTTATCAGTTCAAAATGTCGGCGAGACAACCAATAAACTATATTCTGCCGAGTGGACTAATAAAACTACAAAACAGAAAAGAAAAGGGCACTGAGCTTTAAAGTTTGCGTCCTTATGATATCTGCGACAGCTACCAAGACTCTGTTGTTTTTCCTTATTTTTTTCTTATTCAAATAACTTTGGTATATCAAGCCTAGTGTACGAGATATGTCATCGTATCTAACTTATAACCTTATTTTGCTTTTTTCGACTTTCATATATTCTATCGTACCCATCCCAGTCGTTGTTTTGTACTCTCGCCAAACCATGACCGCAATGTGGTCTCAAATTCTGCTTCAAACTGTCATTCGTCAATTCTGTTGGCTGTTAATGCTATTGAAAACTCAAGCCGATTTGTGAACCGCTATGCAGTATTTTCAACCAGGTAGAAAGGAGTAGCTAAATGTCTTTAAAATAATCCCCTGCCATTTTAAATAAAGGAAAAATAGTCTTTGGAATACCGCCTAAGAAATGGGCTGGGGTCACGGCTAAAACACTTTTGATTATGTCTGTCTATTGACCGAGGCCTAAACAACAAAAATAACTTGACAAACTCATTAACATCCCTTATCTTACACCTTAAATATATGGGACTTTGTACCAAGTCGTGGAAGCGGGGCCTACAAAAAGGAAGTTGTTGGAGGCTCAAGAATTTTCAGGAATCTCTGAAAATATTTGCAAATGTCGAAAACTAACATACACTGCATGAAAAGGGATTCGAAAGAATTTCTGCACCCATCTGATTAAATTCCTACACGGGGCCCTGCATATTAAATGTCAAAATTGGAAGAGCATCGGACAGAATAAAATAACTGTATTTTGTTGTATCTCTGTTCAAATCTTGCCAGGCTCGACTTTGCCTTTCATCCTTCCTGGATCAACTTGTAAGCTTGTTCGTGACTCGGTTATAAATCTTGATCAGCAGTGATGTTGATAGATTTGATTGACTGTCTTTCTCTCTTCTGTGCCATCTCCTGGCCTTGTACCTATCTACGAAATCATTTTTATTTTAAGTAGCATGTGACAGAAAACCACAGAGCTTGTTGTTTCAGCATGGATTTTTACCCCCATCCATGAACTTTATATATATATATATATATATATATATATATATATATAAGGCCTTTAAAGAAATGCTGTTAAGTGGTTTTATATGTTAAATATCAGAGATACAGAATCTGTAACAAAAAAGAAAGAAAAAAGTAAAAGTCAAACAGTGTAAAAAGTACTTTTAAATACGAAATCTCAATTCAGTGTTTTGTGTGTGTGTGTGTGTGTATATATATATATATATATATATATATATATATACACAGAGGAAAAGAATACGTATATCATGTAATAGCTCAGCTCTGTTACTTTAAAAAAAATTATGAAATGCGTATATTCAGTAATGAAAGCATTAAGTAATTGTTTGTATGGTTTCACTTTTCTGACAGTTTAAAATACTCTTTCAATTTAAGGAGGTTGTAAACATGATTACAAATGCCAACAATATAATATATTAATTTAATTTATATACTTCAAATACAAAGCATATTTATATGTATATATAAGAGAATGTTTTCATATCATTTTGGGCAAACATATTAAAAAATATGCCTAAAGCAGCTGCAAATTCTCTAATTCTAATGAGGTTTTGGCTTAAAAAAACAAAGACGATAAGATAGGAAGCTTAAACGGTATACTCTTGGTGTCGTACAGATCTAGGTTCAAATCACGCATAAACTCTTCTTCTTTCATTGCATTGTAGTAATGGATACAGGCGGAGCTGTTGGGGATTGAGGGACAACTGATCGGGTCTACCATTACTTCCCAAATGATCCAAACAGGTTGTTGTTTGTCGTAATAGGAAAACATTTTGAAAGTTTGGAACTTGCAAAAGCTTTGTCCTAATAGTCACGACGTGAACGCTGATAGTGTGATCAGAGATGAGATATCAACTACATATGGTGCAGCAGTGAATCTGATACGGTTTCAAATCCCAGCTATGCCCGTTTCACATCTCATGTGCTTACGACATTCATATATCTATGTTTTTCATTAAAAAAATCTCAAAAAAAGCCATAGGTATGAAAGTCACAAACACCCCTCATACCCCATCTGGTTTCATACCTATTTAAGAAATTTTCATGTATTGCTAGGTTCTGCCTTTTGTCGTCTGTGGCTCGGCATGCATGAACCTGTTGTGAGGTTCATGCCTTATCTTTCTCGGGTTTAATTTAATTGAATGATTTACAGGTGTCAGACTTAGCATGTGAAGAATTTAGTCTCTACTTAAGAGCCATCAAAGGGGTCTCTAAGTGGTTGCACGATTGGCTCGAAATAGCAGTCAAACCTCATCATACCCACTACAAAAAAAAAAGAAAACTTTAAAAACAACAAAGGATGTAAGTTTTGTCTATTCTATGAGAAAAGATGGGATGATCATGGATGGAATGTCTTTGATTATCGGTCTGCACAATCAGATCTATTTAAAAAAGAAGAAAAAAAATCGAAACTGATTCCTATCTTTCTCCTGTTGTCTTTCACATATCCATTTAACACGTACATAAATGCACAATAGTTGCACTGGCATACACACTGGCATAGGAAAGCTACCCTCAGTCACAATGGAAACCTGTGAAGTATGACAGCCACATGTCTGTCTTAGAGTGCTTAAAGGAAATGGGGCGGATTATATACATATAGCTGTGGGTGTAATCGCTATCCTAAGATTATTCTTAGGGTTTAGAAAGAAAAGAATAGGAGGAGGTGATAAACTGAATTAATCCTGTTTTTATTGGCTAAACACTGTCTGGTGTGTTAGCAAGCAATTGTTCTGGCAGGTTTTTGGGTGGTGGGTGGGGGAGTAGGGTTAGAATAAGAAAAGGAGAAATGTTTGAGTGATACATCAAAAGGTGAGATGAAGAAGAAGAAAGATTGCATTGTGCAGGTGTCTGTTGCTGTTTTAGCCCAGGGTCAACCCTAATCCAGCAGACCTATAATCACAAGTGTTCCATCTATATCAACGTTGTCTCGGTGCCACTTCAGTATGTATGCTACCTGTCCATTTACATTTACCTTGCAATCTAACCCTAAACCCTAACCAAAATCAGGTAATTTCACAGCATAAGCTACAGACACAATACTGTGAGAGTCTGCATGCTAAAGTAGTTCCTTTTTCTTTTCAACTACAGACTATTTAGGAAATATATGTTTTAGCTTTTCTAGTAAGGTAGTAGTATTTGTGATTTGAGGGATATCTAGTTGCTATCTTCAGCAATTTCAGCCAGTGCATTGAGACTCACTCAATGGTTCTCATATACTGTGTAAGTTTGGTTGTGAGCTTTGCAATGCATTCAACAAAACTCAGAGAAGCAGAGGTTTTAATAGTCATAAGAAGCGTTGGGCCTCATGGAGGCAGTGACAGGTGATCAAGACCTTTGGTGATATATACTGTGCTTGTGTAGACCTGTCAAGCCAAGTGAGACCGTAGTCATGACCGATGCCGGTGTCAGATCAATGGGACCTGTGCCGGTGGCATGTAAAAAACACCCATTACATTCTCGGAGTGGTTGGCATTAGGAAGGGCATTCAGCCGTAGAGACCTTGCCAAATCAGATAGGAACCTGGTGCAC
>NC_068995.1:50792363-50802996 GCF_001194135.2 Octopus bimaculoides | reverse complement strand
ATCTGGCCTACCAGTTTTCAGTCAAGCCGTCCAACCCATGCCAGCATGGAAAGCGGACATTAAATGATGATGATGAAGAAGTGAGAGAAGGAAGGTGCTGGTGTGATTGATGACTTGCTTTGTCAGGTGGATGGCTTTTGTCTTTTGAATTACAGTCTTTGGTGTGAATGTAGTGAGTGACCCACTTCAGATAATGTGAATAAGTCCTACTACTATAAGGATGACAAAACATTGGTGGCAGAGTGGGGTCTTCACAATATCTGCTAATTAGCTTGGTAATTTAATGTAAACACACAGAAAGGAATACACTCTTGTAACTCATATGCACTTGTACAGATAATACACATAATATGGCCCATTCATGTGTGTGTGTGTGTATATACATGTAGATAAACATACACACACACACATATATATATAAAGTAAGATAGAGGGAGGAGGTATTCAGGCATGTGTATATAATGCATACTGGTTGTCTAATCAGGGGCATAATACTGCAAAGAACTTGGTAGTCACCATTACTTTAGGATAATTAAAGTGGTGGCATTAGTCTGCATGATAGATATGGAACACAATTAAACACGTTAGAAAAATAACATCACACAAACAAGCAAAGACATCTGTGTGATTCGATCTTGGTTTCCTTACATTATTTTTGTTCCTTGTTCCATTTTTCACATCATCCTTCTTTGCATTTTGCTTCTGTTCTCTTTTTTTCTTCAGGTTTTCTCATAGACCTGCATCTTGGTTTTTAAATGCATCTAACAATATGCACTAAGCCTGAAAAATTGCTTGGTGATTCATGGCATGTTACATAAATCTTCTAATTTATAGCCTATCTACAGCATGAAACTTTTAGTAGCTCTTTCGTAAGTTGTGTATATTAAATGGTATTTTTCATTTACATATAATCATCGTCATTGATTTAATGTCCACTCTTCCATGCTTGCATGGGTCAGACAGTTTTATTGAGGCAAATTTTCTATGGCCAGATGCCCTTCCTGTTGCCAACTCTCACCTGTTTCGAAGGTAATATTTCTCCATGGCCATACATGTTTACACAAAATATTGGAAATCAATGACGGTGATAACCATTTACAACTTGTGCAACATCAAGACAAGGAGACACAAACACATACTCATATATATATATATATGAGGATTCTTAACCCGAGCTTCTTAACCACACAGCCATTCCTCTGTTTATGTATATAATCAGGCATGTGCCATCAGTAATTACTCAGGGTAGGCAGTTGGTGACCTTTATGTAGTAAAACACATGAAAAATAAGCAAAAGACAAGTGTATGACTGAGTTGAAGACAGATTTACTTCTGCCTTTATAGCACGTAAGATTGTGGCCTTGTTTCTATGTTAGGAATAATTACATGTAGAGGCCCCTTTACAGAGGTCGGCTGATATCAGTTTATTGCTAGTGTTATATGCAATCACTCCTCCCTCTTGTGTCATGTAATGCCATGTTGCTCAACTCCAGATCAACCCTGATTGAACAGGCCGATGGTGAAAGTCCTTTTTTCATTTAACACATTATAATTTGATTTTTAAGGATATTTGACTGCTATTTCTGGCAAGCAATCAAACCACTGTGACTCTCTTGTTTGTTCATGTGAGCAAAGTTAATTAGTTTGATGCAGGAGAGAGTATGGATACTCTGGGATGTATTAGAAGTGGTTGGCTCTAGCTACCACAGATATATTCAATCTCAGATTATTGAAGTTGTCAGCTGATAAAATTGTAGCCATGTCTCAGATATTGTTTTACTAAAGTTTGCCAAAATTAGTGCTTGTATCAGATAGATTTTCTGTACCTCATTTTTGTTCTTTTTAACAGATATTGTATATCCAGGACTAAATTAAGACAGTAACGAGTGATTTAAGGGCGCTATGGCTGCTATTTCTTTAGATCAAGTAACCATGTAGAGGTTCCTTCTTTTCCTCATCATTTAATATCTGTTTCAGTGCTGGCATGTGTTGGACACAATGACAAATTTTAGAGAAAAAAGCATTGCAGAATTAGATTTTAATTAATTACAATAATGAGGCATTGTTCAATTGTATTTAAATGCCAATGTGGGCAAGTTAGTACATTTATATAGTATTGGAATTAACTGTTGTTTAGACCTGTGATGAAACGAAAGTTGTTTCATCACAGGTCTGTCCTGATAAGCCAAACCTGTGACGAAATGTATTTCAATTATGATCATTTTATCTTTTTATGGATATTATCTAATGTCTTTTACTAGTTCAAGACAGTTGGGTATGATTTGAGAGTATTTTAGCTACTATTTCCAGCATGTTGAGTAACCCTTTAGAAACTTCTTCATTGAACAATTGATATCCTTGCTAATGCTATGCATTCAACTGTCAAACAGTGGAGCCTGTTGTCAACCACTGACATTGAGACACACGTGTGTAATTTGACCTTGGAGACACAACACAAAGTTTTTTTGTACTAAGGTTATATGATCCAATGGTTCAGATTTGCAATGGGCAGAAATGTAAAAGGAACCAACAGTGGATGATACTAGAGCAATACTAATCTCCTCATCCTCCTGATCAAAATCATCATCATCAGTAATCTACATTTTCTATGTTGATATGAGGCTGTACAGAACTATAGGATTGGTTTTGTTTTCTAGTCGTTCTCCAGTATTAATTCATAGTGTTGTAGCTTCGTTATGTCGTAATCTCTGTCTCACATCCTCTCAGTCCCAGTATCAGCTGATGTTACTTCACCACTTCTAACACGTGTCCAATCCTTGCAGTCATTTTGTACACCATGTCACAACCTCCAGTGTGTAAACCATGTTTGCAAAACCTCCTGGAATTCATGTTATACATACACTGAATCATGTAAACAACAACTTACTGCTGATTTTTCTCTAGTTCAAAGAACAAATTATTTAGGGAACATTTGGATTGAGCGTTCATGATGAGGACCTGCTTAATTTTAGGGACTGAATAAAACTCTTAAAGGTTTCAAGCATTTTACAGAACCTCTATCCTTTGATAAGTGTATTGAAGGTTCTGGAAACTTCTCTCCTATCTGAAACGTTGGTTATTTGGTGTGCGTATGAGAAGTGTAATTCTGACAAACGACCTGCTTTGTATGATGGAATATGAGCCATATATTCTGAGCGGAAGTAAGGCAGTAGATTAGATCTATCAAGTGTTGTGTGCGTGTCGGAAAAAAACAAAAAAACTGTAGAGGTATAGGATGTGTTATTAGCTGCTCGTTTAATTTCACCTAGTTCTATCAGATGATAGCCAAAGAAACAATTTAGAATTAGCCCTGTGTATGTGCATACATGCGTGTGTGTGTGTGTATGTATATACACACATACATATGCAGATACACTAGCCTTAGATTGTTGCAGTTAGCAGGAAATTAACTCTGAATAAAATAAAAATTTGAAGAGAATAATTATGTAAGTTTTTATTCTCAGCAGTCTAGCCAAATATTGAAGAAGATGAAAGGATAAATGTTAAAATGCTTATATTAATGATTGTGAAGTTGTATTTGGCTAACACATTAATATTTAATTAAAAGCCTTTTTGCAGTATATTGAGAAAAAAAAATCTTATGCAAATGTGACATGGTTATTTTTTAAATGCCTAAGAGCAGTGAATCAGAAGAATCTGTTGGACAAAATGCATTGCTGCTTTTAATTACAGTCTGTTATGTTTTTTTAAGTTCAGATCATGCTAAGGCCAACCTGGGGGTTGATAGAATAAGGACCAGGTATACAGACTTCTGTCTGTGTAATTGACTATATTTCTCTCAAGTTTTTGGCCTTGTGTCTGCGATACAAACTAACATATTACATCCTCAACCTTTTTTGCTTCACAGACTGGTTTCATGCAAGACAATTTTGTCACAGACCAGGGGGATCACACAAAACATAATAAAGTGCATAATATTTAATTTAATTATTACATATATAATGCAAAAACCATCCCTATAGATTGTGATAATCAATAAAGTGTTAAAACTTCTTTCTTTGCTTTATGTTCAAAGTGGCCAGATTTGGCCTCTCGCACCTACTCTACAATATCATTCATCAGCGCTTAATGTCCACCTTCCATACTTTTTAAAAATATACAATCACATCACTGAAATCTCAAAGATACAAGATAATTGCTTGATTAATTGAAAACAATGTGAATAAATAAGTATTGCATTTGGCAAAGTAATCTGAATGCTAAAGTGTTAACAAACGTATGTGGACAGACAATGGAGGTTGATATTTTGTAAAGGCCAGGCATATAGATTCAATATAAACTGGCAGCATTTGCAATATGAATGTCAATACATTGTATGTGTACATTTGTATGCATGCATATGTGAGTGTGTATGTATGATATTTTCTGATATACAAGTTGAAATTTTCAGACCAAAATTTACAGACAAAAAAAGGCAGATTGACTTATACAACCAAAATGACTTTAGAAGACCAAAAATTCCATGTGAAATGTAGCAGGATATGTAAAGATAGGCTTTGATATTCTCTCTTGGCAGCTGGTATGTCATCTGAAATATTTGGGCACTCGCTTAAGGATTTCCCAAACTTATCACCAATTTTGCTTAGACTTCCGAAAGGCCCAGTTTTTTTTTTTTATAACCTCTAGTGACATGAAGCAGGATTTGAATTTAGCTGAAACCCTCCTATTCTGCTAATCTACTGTCTTTTATTGATTCTAAAAGGCAGAAAAGTAAAGTTGGTTTAGATTGGATTCAAACTCAGAACCTGGAAAGCTAGAACAAACACCTTATCATTTCAACACCATATGTGTATGTGTGTGTGTGTATATACAGACACATACGTGTGTGTCGTCATCATCATCATCATTTAACATCTGTGTTCCATGCTGGTATGGGTTGGATGGTTTGACGGGTGCTGGCCAGGCTGGAGAGCTGCACCAGGCTCCCGTTGTCTGTTTTGGCATCGTTTCTATGGTTGGATGCCCTTCCTAATGCCAGCCACTTTACAGTGTGCTGGGTGCTTTTTACATAACACCACCACAGTGTGTGCGTGTAATAGGTGTGGACAGGGTTGTTGTTAAGAAGTTAGCTTCACAGTCACATGGTTTTGGGTTCAATCTCACTGCATGACTTCTTAGGTTAATGTTTTCTACCAGTAACCCAAGCTGACCAGTGCTTATGGGTGAATTTGGTTGACAGAAACTGCAGAAAGTCCTGTTGTGCTTTTGTATGTATGTATGTATGTGCACATGAATCTTGATATTCCATGCTTGACACAGCTTGAACAAAACAGTCATGATGTTGATATTCCTTGTTAATATTATGACCAAGAATTAAAATAAAATCCCTTATTTATAAAAAGGTAAAGGCTAATGGCAGGAATAGCATCCAGCTGTAAAAACCTGCCTGAAATAACCTCCCATCTAACCCATACTAGCATGGAAAGACAGACATCAAATGAATGAATGAATTTAGCCTTATATGTTACTGTACAGTCATAAAAGTTCTCAATACAACTTTGCAGGAAGTTTATAGAATTTCATGTTAATTTTTATGTAAGCTAAACATGGATTACATAACCTGGACTTACAGATTCATTTAGTCAACCAATTGTACATGTTAGTAAGCTTAAAATAGAATGACCTTATTACTTTCAAATTCACTGAAGTGTATAGCCACCTGATTGAAGGAAACCATGATTTCATTTATGTAAACCCTGTTTATCTCGCATAAATTAACATATATATGTATCCATGCCTATTCACAATATACATACAAATACTGACATATTGTAAGCTTCGCTTCTGTGGACGCCCCTGATCAAAGTGATGTGATATTAGGACACTGAGGAAATTGAAAAAGTATGTTAGTGAGAGATATGGAAAGAGGATGAACGAAACTGGTATAAAACCAAGAACATTCTAGTCTTCAGTCATTGGTCTCTCGTTACTAATTTGTCACAAAAAGACTAGTTTAATAATAACAGATTTTTACAATAATCAATATCATTATTAGTCTTTATGTGTTTAGTTATTGCTTTAACTGTTTATTCTGAATAAATAAATAGTAAATAGGATTGGACGGAATCTAGAGAATTTTGTTAATTTTTTTCTTCTTCATTAGTCATCGTTATGGTTATTTCTTTCTCTATCTTTCTCTCATCCGACTGATAGATTCTGAAAATTTCAAGTGGGGAAACCTACTTTTAAATGTAATAATCTCAGCAAACAATCCTCTTTTATCTTTCTCTTCCTGCCTCTCTCTAAAGCGCATATATACACAACTCATAGAAACTAATCTGATTCCATGATGGAAATCTTGGTATCAAGTTCCATAGAAACTGTTTGCTTTAGGAATATATCCAGGTGTAACAAACCTGTTTATCTAACCACCAGTGTACGCAAGTAATAAATGAAAATTTATTACATCGAGTTTTTTCTCTCCCCCACCTTCCCATATCAAAACTATTATCGGATTTGAAATATCTGTAAATTCAGACATTTGACGTTTCAATTAGATTCATGCAAACACTGTCCATCATTATTAACCTTGCCAATTCTGCTGACTGTCTTTTAGTGTACACAATGCACCATCAATTATAACATTTGAACCAACAGTATTGGGATAATCTAAGCATAGTTTGGGCTGGATATGGCCAGTTTAAATGCTAAGGGATTAAACCTTCTCATACGTTAACACACCTGACACCAGCCTCTAGCCAATGAAACAAACTTCCTACTTCAAAGTGATTTAAATCAAAATTTTCCATCAAAACTTCCTGTCAGTATACGACAGGCTTCTTTCAGTTTCTGTCTACCAAATCCACTCACAAGGCTTTGGTCGGCCCAAGGCTATAGTAGAAGACACTTGCCCAAAGGTGCCACACAGTGGGACTTGAACCTGGAACCATGTGGTTGGTAAGCAAACTACTTACCACACAGTCCCTCCTGCACCTAACTGCTATATATGCAAATATATTCAACATATCTTACGAAAACCTAACCAGCAAGCAAATTTCCCACAAATCACACTCAGCACATTAGATAATGTAGTCCTATATGCCCTTTACATTTTCAACTTGTGTTACTTCTTGTCCTTGTTCTGTTTTTATATCACAGCTACCTTTCATCACTTCCAGCCAGGGAGTATCAGCATATACGTTTACATGGCCATATTAATATATCCATCTATTCTTCATACAAATGACCTCCCCCCCCACCGTACCAGCCATGTAATTGCACCCAACCAATTCCTTGAACTCACTCATACCTTATCAATTTACACAGCAAGCATTTCATATTCTGTTTTCCCAGCCTTGTAGCATCACACTTCTTATTATCCCACCTTACTACATACACACACAAATCTACATATGTATGTATGTATGTATGTGCATATATATATATATATATATATATATATATATATATATATAAAAACCCTATACTCATATATAATTATACTTGTATGTATATTTATAATACTATACTCAAATGTATATATGCATATATATACACATATAATATACTCATGTGTGTGTGTATATATATAATACTATACTCATATATATATATATATATAGAGAGAGAGAGAGAGAGAGAGTTTTCTCTTGTGGAATTGAATACTCTCATTAATCATAATAATTTATTTGGGCAATTCTTGCTTATCTCTTTAGCATTACATCAACAAGTTGTAAACTTCCCCAGGTTATGATTCTCGTATATCACAAGCAGGCATCGCTGTGTGCTTAAGAAATTTGCTTCTCAATCATGTGTTTCTAGGTTCAATCCTACTATTCGACACCTTTAGCAAGTGTCTTTTGCTATAGCTTCAGATCAACCCAAGGTATAGTCCATCAGATGGACTATACCTGTTGATGAATGGTGAAGCTTAACCCATCAACCAGTTTAACGCCACCTCTTGGCCCTTGGATGACTTTAGCTGAGTCCACTGTGTTACAAGCATTTGGACCAATTCCAGAGTCAGAGGTTAGCCAATTTAACAGATGAGTCATAATTTCTTTCTCTCCTTTTCTTACAGTAGCTGTAGAGGTGCTACAAAAACATAATGTGTACTATCCCTTTTCCTCTGAGGACTGTGAAGTCACGTGGCTAAGTGGTTTGGGTATTAGACTCGTGATCGTATGATTGTGGTTTCAATTCCTGGACAGGGCGACATGTTGCGTCCTTGAGCAAACACTTTGTTTTTCATGTTGTTCCAGTCCACTCAGCTGGCAAAAAGGAGTAATCCTGTGATGGATCAGCATCCCATCCAGGTACAGAATATATATATAAGCTGGGAAACTGGCTGTTGTAAGTCAGCATGATTCGAGAAGGTAGTTTTACTTTACCTTTGACTCACCTGTGAACAATGAACTTTGCTATGAAAGCATGGTGGCTCTTCTTTTACTGCTTTGTGTGAAAATAGTTGAGTGGAATTGAGTATTTAGTCCAGGTTAACATTGTAATGGTTTTTCCACTCTCGGAGTGGTTGGCGTTAGGAAGGGCATCCAGCTGTAGAAACTCTGCCAGATCAGATTGGAGCCTGGTGTAGCCATCTGGTTTCACCAGTCCTCAGTCAAATCGTCCAACCCATGCTAACATGGAAAGCGGACGTTAAACGATGATGATGATGATATGAATGGAATGAGTCTATATACAGTATCACATTATTATCTTGTTTTTATTTGTGAGATCAAGAAAGTTAATCATACCATTTTTTCTTCCCACTCTCTTTTGGTTTAACCTTTTCTCAAAAGTACCATATATTGTCAGTTCACAGAACTTTTTTTACCTAGTATTTCTTTATTCATTCTCATCACCTCAATATTGCAGCTGTCTCATGCACCACATCTCTATCAGTGCAGCTGTCTGACGTGCACAAGGCTATGTCAGTGTAGCTGTGTATCCTGCATACATGCACACCATGTGTCCATTAATTAGAGCAGCTGTTTCCCCAGCATACATGTACACTGCGTGTATGGCTGTCTCTTCTGCACACATGTACAGCATCCGTCTGTATCAATGCAACTGTCTTTCCTTCATACATGTAAACCACTCGACCATTATTTCAGTGGTCTTTCTTGCGAGTATTCATCACATGGCTACATTAGTGTAACTAATCTACCCCCACCACACACAAACACATACATGCACACCACATTCCCACATCAATGCACCCAATAAACCATATCCCAGTTACTACATGGCCTTTCTGCTCACAACACACACAAACACACACACCTCTTCCAGTTTTTCTTCATCTAAAGATTGAAATCTTTAATTGTTAACAGCAGAGGTAACAGCTTCTTCTTCTTCTTCCAGCCCATATTGATCCAATCAGCTACACTTCCTCTAGCTGCCCATTTCCAGCATTAATTATTTCAATTAGCATAACATATTTGTACAACTGTACAACTCAAAGTGAGTCACTTTAACTTTCCTATATAACTCCTTAGCATTTGGTAAATCTACAGATATGGTTCTTTGTAAGTCTGCCAGAAATCTCACCACATCTTTCATGTACCTTTGCCAGTAGAAGCTATGTTAAACTTGGATGACACAAGGATTTTTCACGTAGAGTAATAGTCGACTGCACTGATGCATTAAAAATTCTGGTCCAGCATACCTGTAAGAATGTCTTCAACAGTTATGAATTCACAACCCATGTTTTGCCAGGCTAGTACCCTATCCATTTGGCCAGTGTCTGTTTCCGACAGTTGTTCTTCCATTCCATATGTAACCGCACTTAACCTTCCAGTCCTATACCTAGAGACAGCTTCTACATGGTCACATGACATACTAGAAATAGCAGTCAAATCACTCCTCAAATTACATCCATCAACATATAAAAATCAGATGCATTGGATAATGTAGTTTGAGATGTAACATGCAATGTAGCTGAAAATATTAGGAAGAGGAAAACAAAAGATGGGATGTTCATGAATGGAATGCTTTTTGATCAGTTTTTTTTTTTTTTCATGGTTGACTTGACACCAGCAATAACAGCGTTACTTGCAAGAAAGTTGCTAATATATAGTTCTAGATCAGGGATGGGTGACCTTTTCTGAGAAGTGGGCCAAATGACTCATCATCAGGTGGACCATACTACTAGGAAAATTCTAGGTAATTTTATATTAGGCGTAACATTCAGGAAGTTTTGCAGGTCACAGGATTCATTGAGGCAAATTTTCTATGACCAGATACTCTTCCTGTCACCAATCCTAACCCTTTCCCAAATAAGGTAGTGTTTTCCCCTTTACTGAACATGTTTTTCGTGGAAGACTGGAAACAGATGGCACCACTCCTTTGACTGTGACGATCACTTACAACTGCCACACAATGCCAAAACGAAAAGATGCACACACTCATACGCACATATATTTACATATGGTTGGTTTCAGTTTCCATCTACCACATCCACTCACAAGGCTTTAGTTGTAGGCCTGAGGCTATAGAAGCTACTTGCCCAAGGTGTCTGAAAAAATAAAAAGACTAGATGGTCATAACTGGAACATTTTCAACTATAGGTCTACAGGTTTGACCTTAGACTCAATGGCAAAACAGTAACTACACCTGCAGCAAGCAATTGCATAATAATGCTTACAGCAAAGTATAATACTATATGTATGTA
>NC_068995.1:50786393-50792053 GCF_001194135.2 Octopus bimaculoides | reverse complement strand
ATATATATATATATATATATATATATATATATATATATATATAAATGATATATATGTATGGATGTATGATATGTATGTATGTGCGTGTATATATCTATATATGTATATATTTCTTTCTCTTGTTTATTGCTTCATCTCTCTGAAAGATACTGGATGCTGTCAAAATTGGCTAGTACTTTAAACATTGTCAGGTTGACCTATCTAAATGTAGTCAGCCTTCCTTTTCCAATCAGGCTTCCTCATCATCACCACCACACCACACACACACACACACACACCAGATGAACAACAGCCACAATAGCAGCCTTTGTAGTTCGTTTCTTCTTTCTGTATTCCGAAACCTTTCCAACATAATACAGTATTTTACATCATTGTTGGCAGCAACATCATTTTAATATCATCAGTTTTTCCTCCAAACTAGATATGCTGCATGACGTATTTATGAGAGCTGTATAACTTTAGACATTTATCATATACTACTGAGACTTGCGGAAATTACGTGTTTTAAGTATTCTTTTCTCTTGATTCTATGCAATAGACTTATACATCTTCATAACACTATTTCAATATCATATCTTTTATCTTTCACTTGTGTTAATTCTTGGACTGTGGACATGCTGGGAGCGCTGCCTTGAAATGTTTGGTCCAGGGGTTCTCAATCATTTTTTTTTTTAATCTATGGACCTCTTCGGTTACTTTTTTTATTCTAGTGGACCCGAATAACCATTCGATGTTTAAAAACTAGTTTTATAGAAACTACCTTCAAAATTCCTATTTTGTTTTTCACACATTGTGGTGGCGTGCGTGGGTCATTACCATGTGGTGCAAAAAAGTTTGCCTTTCCTGATTGTAGATTGCAAAAAAGAAAAAAAAAATGATAGTTATTAGGTTCATTTACCAACTATACCAAAAAAATTATTCTTTCTCTTTTCATCTCGGAAAATGCTTTTGCTTTTCTTTTCTTTTTTTCTTTGTTAATCTTTGCTTAAGTAAAACACTTTTTAGCATGGTAGGATATTCTGACTGTAAAGCGAGAATAAAATTTGCAGTGCAAAATAGTTCCCAGTTGTGTAAAGAATTAGAAACTGGAATACTTTCTTTGCTGGGTTATTATCTGCCGCTCCTTGAAAGGAAAAGTGTTTGCCTTGTCCAGAAGCGAAGGTGAAAGTGTTTTCTTTCTCCTCGAAAGTGTTTAAATAGAAAATGAAATTATCAAGTGTTTTGTAAAGAAAATGAAATTACGTTGGGCTGAAAGCATTCAATAATGATAGTGAAGAGTAGAACATACTGGCTAAGTGCTGTAAAGCAGTGCTACTCAAAGTGGTGGTCCGTGGACTGGTACCGGTACACGGTGAGTTTCCAGAAAAGAAAGAAACATTATAAAACGCTTATGTAATATTGTGTTATTTGTTTACAAAATAAATATAAGATAAAAAATAAAATAGTCAACTTTTATTATATTCATTATATATATATTATTTCTGGTATAAATTAATATTACTAAGAAATATTACTGGTCTCTGGCACTTTGGAAAAAAAAAAAACTGCTGGTACGCCACATCAGATAGTTTGAGAAGAACTGTTGTAAAGCGTTTGATGAGATGAATGCATACTGATTCACAGGCACTTTAAGGTGACCTCGGCTGCCTCCACAGCTAATCTGATGGCCTGCAAACCCTTTGCATCCAACCTGAGTGCAAAGTGGCTGAGCATTTCACAGATACTTGTACTGGCTCTCTGTAGTCTTGAGTTCAAAACCTGTCGAGGCCAACTTCACCTTTCATACTTTTGGGGTCAATAGTCTACTGAAAAAATTGTCAGGAAGTAGGGGTTACATCTTAAGTTAACAAAAAAGTAAATGTTAAATTTTTGTGGTGGGAAGTACAAGTGTGCCCATGTGTGTGTATGTAATATATATATATGCATATATGTGTGTGTGTATAAATATATATATACACATTTTGCCTTATACATTTTATATATATATATATGTGTGTGTGTGTTATTTTTCTTTATAAACTTTCTTTTCTTGGTGACTGACTCATGTTATTCTCTTATCAAAAATCAATTACATAAAAAAATGTCACTCTCTGAAACTCCGAGTAGAAACAGTATTCCCAGCACATATGCATGCACACACACATACACACACACACATATACACACACATACATGTGTGTGCGTGCACACAATTTACGACCTGCCAGATGGAATGGGAGAATTTCGTCATTGTTATATGCAGAGGAAGAAAAGCTTGTTTCTAAAAGGATGACGATGACAGTGGTGGTATCAGCAGTGGTTGTGATGGTCGGTGGGTGTGTAGGGGTGTTGGGTGGAGTACCTGGTAGGTATTATTGATACATAGATTTAAGTTTCAAGGTTGTGATCCAATTCTCTGCTCCTTTCTTTGTATTCTTTCTCCTCCTCTTCCTCTTTGTGTGCCTTTTTTTTTTTTACTTTTGCTTTTCTTCATAAATTTATTGTGGTAGTGATGATGATGATGTTATTGCTGATGGTGGATGTCAAAATTGTGGGTGATTAACTATGGTAATGAGAGATTTACTATAAACGAGGTTAAACGATACATGTTCACGAACACTCACTCACACACACACACACACACAGACACACAGAAGCACATGTATACAGTAATACACAAACATGAACACACACACACACACACACACACACATGTATGCATGCACTTACGCATGCACGCACACAGCAAATATCCTGAGTCCGAAACTTTTGATTCTGTTACTGTAGTAACTCTGGGGATATTCTAAGCCAAAGGAAACATGACCATCAGTGAGCTGTCTCGATTACCACTGCCGCCGCCACCACCATGTCCCAACTACTGCCATCTCTACCGTCTGCTCCTTCCTTTCCCACCTCACTTCTCTGCGAAAGGATATCTCTTTCTTTAACTCTGGTATCAGCTAATAGGATCTGTGATGCGTGTTCTTAATGTACAAACGACTCGCTGTGATGACAAAGCAAGACTACTAGGGCGTCTGGGGTGGCAATAGCAATGGGATGAAGTAAGCCAGCGCGCATAAACACACACACACACACACACATGTACGCACTCATGCTTCTTACATACACACACTTCAGTCTTTCTCTTTGCACAAAGAATGCAAATCTTGTTAAGAAAGAAATTGAGCTCGGGGATAGTTTGTTTTTCAAGGAAAGGGACAAAAAGAAAAAGAAATGGAAAGAATAATGAAATGAAATAAGGGCTAAGTAAAATTAATAAAGACCCCCCCCCCAACTCTGTTTCTTAGGGAGCACACCATCTGCATAGCTCACATACGCATGATTTTTATGGCAATATTAATCTACTTAAAAATTTGTGGCATTAAGATTTACTTATCTTTGGTGTCGAGAGTTAATATTTTCATTGTAAGTTTGCTGTTCTCTTATTAAAGAACCCTTGAACATTTTTGATGAGTAATTAGGAAAATATATAATCACCTAATTAAAATTCTTTATTTGGAGTCAGATGTAGAAACCATTATAAAAATGAAAAATTAAGTTATACCTACTCTGTTCTTAGCTTTTTTTTTTTTTTTATATAAAACCTTCCCTGTTCAGATTTGATTAGTCAAAAGACACATGCCAGCTCTTGAATCACTAACTACTCGCCATGTTGTTTCTTTTAGTGGAGTTGCAATATCAAATATTACCCTGGGAATGGTTAAAAAAGGAAATCTAATTATTATTGAAGTGGCATGCTGGATAGAATGGTTAGCAGCATCTCTTTGGCTTTATGTTCTGGGTTCAAATCCGACTGAGATTGACTTTCTCTTTCATCCGAGAACAATGCCAGCAGCAGCAGCAGCTGACCATTGAAAACCAAGCCTGACGGTGCCGGCTACAGTGGTTTGGTCACATCTGCAAGGATGAGCACCGAAAGACTACCACACCAACTTTTGCGGCGACAGTGACCCACACACTGGAGAATCCAGTGCAGCACACCAAAGAAGACATAGTTGAAACAAATTGAAGAAGAATCTGTTTATATGCAAGCATGGTTGTTAAGGAGTTTGTTTCCCAACTATGCGGTCTCAGGTTTAGTCCCACTGTATGCCACCTTGGGCAAACGTCTACTATAGCCCCAGACTGACCAAAGCCTTTTAAGTGGATTTAGCAGACAGGAACTAAAAGAAGCCCATCATATGTGTGTGTGTGTGCATTGGGCCTCACAGAGGCAATGATCTAGACTTTTGGCATTATGTTGTGCTTGAAGAAGGACCCATCAAGCCGAGCAAAATCGCAATCATGGCAGATACTGGTGTCACGCAAATGGTACCCATGCTGGTGGCACATAAAAGAATCCATTACACACTCAAAGTGGTTGGCGTTAGGAAAGGCATCCAACCATAGAAAAGCATGCCAAATCAGCCTGGTGCAGCCTTCCAGTGTGCCAGCCGAGTAGTTTGTTTCTGTCTGTTTTGTTTTAGAATGGTTTCAGTGAAGAATTTTCTCAAATGTAAGCTTGCTTAAACAACCACATGGTTTTGGGTTCATTTTCAGTGCACAGCACCTTGGGCAAGTGTCTTCTGCTGTAACCCTGGGCTGACCAATGCCTTGTGAGTGAATCTGGTAGATGGAAACTGTGTGGAATCTCGTGTGTGTGTGTGTGTGTTTGTATTTGTTTCACCACCTGACTGCTGGTGTTGGTTTATTTAGTCCTCTCACTGCCATAACATAACAGTTCAGTGAGAGGGCTCGATAGACTAAGTACCATAGTTTAAAGAAAAAAATATTGGGGTCAGTTTGTTTCACTAAACACTTTAAGACAATACCTTACCGTGGCTGCAGTCCAGTGACTGAAGCATGTAAAAGATGAAAATATGATTTGCAATATGATATATGTGTTGAATAATTATTTTGTAAGCTGAGCATTGCTCAGAATACCAAGATATGATGTCTACTCTTGAATGTAAGTAATGTTTATGGGGGTGGGACTGGATGGTGACAGATGATTATGATGCATAGGAGAGCTATGGGAAACATTAAACAGAACAGAAGACCGTAGCAGGTTATACCTCTCACATGAGTCAGCAAGGTAGTTCTGTGTAATTGCTCACTCTGCGAGAGGCAGCTGCCAGATTTCTCCCAAATCGCTTTGTGTCGTTTTTGAAAGAAAATGTAGGGAACCTTGAATAAATGCTTTGTCCTTCGATACATTAGTTGAAAGAAAGGAGGGAGGATCATGGTTGGAAACATTGTGTTCGTAAGTCTGGTTGGTTTGACCTCGCACCAAACAACACAGAATTGATATACATACACTATATATATATATATATATATATATAGTAGAATAATAAGTTCTTGGTTCAGTATTATATATATTTGTATTTGAAAGAATATATAAAGGGATAATTTTGATTTTAATAATAATGTTTACAGTGAGTAACTCACTGTAAACATTATTATTAAGATTAAAATAAAAATTGTCCCTTCAAAAAAGCCATCTCTACTCATTCTTTCAAATATATATGTATACACACACACACACACACACACACATAAACATATACATACAGGTATGTTGATACAAACAGAAACAAAATAGAACTCAAAATATGAGTGTGTGTGTGTATATATATATATATATATATATATATATATATATATATATATATATATAT
>NC_068995.1:50783596-50786083 GCF_001194135.2 Octopus bimaculoides | reverse complement strand
TATATATGCTAATGTGTGTGTGTAAGGTCAATGCTAATCTTAGACATATCCAGCATTCAATACCACTATCATAAATTAATGCCAATTATTCTGATAGAAAAGCAATTATGTTAGTGCAACAGAACTTAATGCTAATTAGTATGGTACTTCGCAGTTATGAGTTTAAATCCCAAGTTAATAAAATGAATATTAAGATTAAAAAAAAAAGTCATGTTTCCTTAAGGTTGGGCAGTGGCAGAGGAGGGGATAAAGTTCTGTATGGCATTTAATTATGCATGTTTACATTCTGAATTGCAATTTTTCTGTGGCCTGACATTACCTTTCACCCTTCTGGGTTAATAAAATAAGCAGCCGTAACATGTTGATGTTGATTAAAGTGACTACATCCTCCCATAAATATTTTTAGCCTTGTATTAAGAGATGGAAAATTATTTGACTGTGGGTAGCAGAATTGATCAATAAAGGAAAATGTGCAGCGTTATGCTTGTTGCAAATCATTACCTCCTCTTTAGGGTAGGTGTGAAAGGCTGGATCTGGTCACTTAGAACATAAAACCAATAAAATATTTGGGTCTGATATGGCTGGTTTAAATGCTAAAGGATTAAAACTACTAATACTCTTTCAAAGCTTTCAACTGCTGAGCTTTAACCATGTTGAGAACGAGGCATTGCTGTCTTGGCAAAACATGTGTTCTTTTGTATTACGTTACTTCTTGGTGAAACTGGGTCTTTTTCCTGCTTCATTTTCAGCCTGATACAAATATCTCTTCTTAACCAACTTGCCCCTTTTAATTTCTCTCACTAGCACCAGATCGATCCTTTAGGATTTAAACTTGCAATATCTGGCCCAAATATTCTATTTGTTTTATGCTCAAACCAGCCAGATCTAGTCTCTCACACTTACCCTGCAATGGCATTCTAAAAATAATCACGTCATCAAAATCTTGAAGCTACAAGATGATACATATTTAATTCAAAGTGAACAAATAGATATATTTGAAGGAGTAATCTGAATGCTAAAGGGTTAAATTAAAGCTTAGTGCAGATGCTGGGCTTCCATACAAGATCCCACTCTCAGAAGTTTTACTCTGAAGCTGGTGACCCGATTAAACCTCCAAGCATCTGAATGACGGGGCCATGCCACAGCAACCACCGTAGTAAGTATATTGGGGAATGTGACCTCATAGAGGATTAAGAGGCCACTTATGGCAACACTTCTCGTAATGAAGGACAGCATATAATGTTTGGTGTAAACAGAGTTCTTGTATAGAATACAGTGCAGATGTTGGAAAGGTGAGTGGCTGCTGGAGTCTTAGATATATTATCCAATATTATATACCTATGCAAGAGCAGACATCTCGGTTGGGTGAACTGTTTAATACTCAGCTCATAGAATATCTGTTTAACAGATGAGATAAAAATATGTCTTCCATCTTACAGATAATTCCTTGCCAAAATCATTCTTTAACATTGTAGAACGGATACAATAAGGATTTCCTATGGAAGCACAGTTTCTTGGATTTATAGGAGAGGTGATGTGGGGTGAAGTGAAATTGGCAAGAAAATTAAGTTGATAAAAACTACTGCAAGCTTTTCACATATCTAGCCTGTAATACTTGGCATATTGCAGGTTTCTTTGGTTGTTCAACAACTTTTATAATTATCATCATCATCATCATCACTATTGTGTAATCAGAATCACGTCTTGCTTGAATTTTTTGAAGATAATTACTGTTTATTATAGTAGGAGTAGAAAAGACAGTGAGAGGACACAGCGTGCTAAATGACTAATCTGAACAGTTTTTGTTAGGGTTTATCAATCAAATGGATGTCAAACATGTTATTTTTAATTTATCCTTATTGATTCTTGAATGATGAGCATTAAGCTGACCTTCATAGTTTTGTTCATTCAGAACTGCTAATCCCGCTAGACAGTTCATCAAGTTGTCATTAAGTCTTTACTAACGAGCTGTGTTTTGACAGGTTGTTGGCAAGTGGATGTGACAACGGTGTAAAAACAAACCAAAAAACCCAGGCTATATAGATGTTAAGAGTGACAAGTTTAGCATTTCATGATTCCAAGCTTTTTAATCAAGACCAAATTAGTCTTGTGGAATCAATACAATAAATACAAAATAAAAATCTTGAGATTTGAACAATTGACTTGCTTACAAAATAGATTCTTTTCACACTAAAACAGAAAGTTATTTTATAAATTGTGGTGGTCACTATGGTGCAGTAATAAGTTGTATATACTCTTTTACTTGTTTCAGTCGTTTGACTGCAGCCATGCTGGAGCACCACCTTTAGTCGAACAAATCGACCCCAAGACTTATTCTTTGTAAGCCTAGTACTTATTCTATCGGTCTCTTTTGCCGAACCGCTAAGTTACGGGGACGTAAACACACCAGCATCGGTTGTCAAGTGATGTTGGGGGGACAAACACAGACACACAAATGCATACACACACACACACACACACACACAC
>NC_068995.1:50778338-50783586 GCF_001194135.2 Octopus bimaculoides | reverse complement strand
CTTGACAACAGGAAGGGCATCCAGCCTTAGAAAACCTGCCTCAATGACTTCTGTCTGACTCATGCAAGCATAGAAAAATGGACATTAAAATGATTGTGTGTGTTTGTGTGTGTATTGTTGACATAAGAATTTTATAAACTTTTGAGAGAATGTAAAATAATTCTTTTTGAAACAGTGGATCTCAAAAGCACACAGAGCTATAAATATTATTCATAGCTTTATGTGGTTTGAGATCCATTGTTCCCAAAAAAGAATTTCATACACACACACACACACACACACACACACACACGTATGTATGTATGTATGTTATGCAAGTTCCCTCATAGTTTCAGTCTACCAAATTCCACTCACAAGCCATTGATCAATCCAAGATTATTGTAGAAGGTACAATGGCTTCAATGCCATTCAGTGGGAATAAACTCAAAACCACATAATCATGAAGCAAACCTTTCCAATTCCAACCATGCAATCATATTTAAGTAAACAAAACATGTTTCAGTTGTCAGTTTATTGTTTTTTTTTTTTTATATGTTTATTAATTCCTTTAGGGCTGATTTCAACCTCTGTAAATCCCTACAAACTTTTCTTTAAATCTCGTTTCTGATCATCTCTATAATTTACCTGACACACTGCACAGAAGTGACCAATGGTAAAGGAGCCTCTTCACGGTCAGCTGTCATGTTGACCATGAATAACAGCCAAACATTCCTTAATTCACACTGCACCATCTTAAGAAAAAAAAAAGAAAGATGAAGGATGTCATCTAATACTACTCCAGATAATAGAGAAACCCAATTCCAGGAGGTAAAAAATGAAAGGATGTTCATGGTTGTAGTGCATTTGATAAGAATTAACTTGAAACTCAAACAGCAATTAAGGATCAGCACATAAGTCATTTAATAGAAACACATGACTTAGTGGTTAGAGTGTTGGACTCAAGATTGTAGGATTGTGGTTTCGATACCTGGCCCAGGCAATGCGTTGTGTTCTTGAGCAAAGCACTTCATTTCACATTGCTCCAGTCCACTCAGCTGGCAAAAATGAGTAATCCTGTGAAGAACTGGCATCCCATCCAGGGAGGAATATTTTTATGCCAGAGAAACCAGGAAACCAGCTCTATGCTTCTTATGGAGTCATGCGGACTAACCATGTAAGTTTAATACTTGGGATTAATAATCCAGTTCTATCTGGTACCCTATTCCCCCAAAATACTGTCCTACTTCACTAATTAATACATTGCTAATTTAACAGCTTAATTATAGCTCCCCTTATTTGTTTAACCCATATTAACATGTATAAATGTTGTAATTCTGTAATCATTTATGTTCTCTGTTGCATGCAACATCTTCATTTTAATTTACATTGCTTTTTTTAATTTTCTTCTTCATCTGTTTTTTTGTCATTATGCTTTTAGTTTTTATCAGTCATGTGATTTGTTTGTGACAGGTGAGGGTGGTGATTACATCTTTTTTGGTTAACCCCTTCAAATAACAGTAACCCCTTTAACTAAAGGTAAACATTTGGTATTAGTAGTTTTGCACTCTTAAATTAAAATTCCCTTTTGTGAATGCCCCAAGGAATGATTATATCAACACTAAAAGTTACACCAGTGGTTGTCATTCACCTAAAACAAGTTTCACAGCAGGTTTAAGTATGTTTGCAAACACATATCAGATGCTGTGAGGTGTGATATATAATTAGCATAGCTGTTTTATATATTTTTAAAGTTGTGTAATCTCTTAGTTAAACTTTTCTCTCTCTCTCTCTTATGAGGGTCACAGCAAGTTAAGTGTATAGAGTCACAGCAGTTTTAGTGGATATGGCATTATTGTGCCAGCTGGAGCATCACTGGTTCCTATCCTATTGCCTGCACATTGCAGTCTCTGGCAACAGTACTCCGCTTTTATTTAGCTGTAGTAAACATTGAGGCACTGGAGGAAGCACTAAGACTTCACTCCTTGACAGTTGCTGTTTAATCCGAGGTCAACCCTGATGGAGTAGAAATGTAATCAAAGGTATTTCATCCATGGTCTTCTCTTTACTTCGGGTTATGTAGGACAACATTATCTAATGTTTTTTTTACATTTTCCAAGACTGAGAGTGTGATTTGAGAGATAGAGAGATTTGATTGCTATTTTTAATAGGCCATGCACTCACACAGAAGTTCCCCTGGTAGTGCAACCAATGATGTCCTAATAATCCTCTCGATTAGGGAGTACTTAGTTTTATTCCTGGTAGCACAGGTGAGATAGTTCTAATAAGTAAATTAGGTCCTCTCTAACATTGACTTTTGGGTTCAAAATAAAAGACTGGGAGAAATTATGAACAGCATTCACTGCCAATAATAAGTTTCGAACTCCTGGGTTAAGGGTCAGTAATCGCTTAAAATTGTGTAAAAGCAATTATTTCCTGTAGTTTGGGGTTTTTTTTTCCTTCCTCTTTTTCTTTCTGTTTCATTTCATGCCTTCAATTAATTCTCTGATTGTCTGTTATGTATGTCTTTCTTTTCTTTTCTAATTAACTATATTTTCTTTACCTGTCTTCATTACAGAAATATGCCAGCTCTCCTAACTAATTATTTTCCTATACAGTACAAGTATACCCGACCAATTAGAAGAAATTATTTCTAGCTTGATTACACCACATTTTTTATTTTAAATTTTCCCTTTCAGAGTTTATGGTCTAAGCTGGGATATGCAGCACAATGCCAGGTAGACTGCGCCATTTTGCTCCTTTTTCTTTGCCCCTTCTTTCTTCCTGTCAGTATTTCTACTCACCAAATACTAATAGAATTCTGTATGGTTTCACACCGACTTCCATGCTCATGCATCATGTTAAAGCTGTTAGTTTGTGTACCTACCACTGTAACTACATAAAACCCATAAAGGGCCAGTTCACTACAGTTATGGGCCCAAATAATTGTTGACATCGTTTGCTAATTTCTGTCCTTGGAAAACCTAGCATGTTGGTTTATGTGCCCAGAATTCGCAGAATTTGATGTTATTTCTGACTGTTGTCCCTTCTCCCTCAGAGTGACACATATTTCAAAAAGTTACTATTTTGGTTGATTGCTCATTTTTTTGTTTGTTTGTTTGTTTTGTATTCTTAAAACATATTTCCCCCAATTAAAATGAAATAAAACCTAATAAATGCCAATTATCAACTTGAATGTGTACATATGAAAGTATGGTTGTGAGTTGTCATCTTTAATGACCATTGATGTGGAATTCTTGAGTCTAACAAGTGGGAGGCATGGATTCGACTGAGATATCATTCATCATTTGGTGATATTTTGATGTGAATTTCTTCTGATCTGTTTTCAGCTTGACTTCTACTTAATTCTGAAACCTAACTTTGAGAGATAGATAGGCTTACTACATACTGAACCCTCATTATTTTCATTCTTTCCTCCCTCAAATAGAAAAGCGATTATGAAATCCTATTTCTGAAGACCATATCTTTGTTCCCAAATACTTTCTACTGTTGGGATATACATCCTTTTCTAAAGAGCAACAATTCTATAATTGTCCCATTTTTATCTAGTGATCTTTTAGCCATTGATCTGTTTACCTGTAACATCGACTTCTTTGATGGTGTATTGATATCCGGTATAGACTGAGTATTACAGGTGTTAATTTACTATATCGTTATTCATACTTGAGTAACAGTTGTCTAATTTATTTCTATGCCAGCTCACCCATATTTGATTAAGGCCTTGCAATTGGAGGCAAACGATATTAAGTTTCAGGATGTTCGTATCGAGGTTGAAGGTATTTTCACTGTCCTCAACTCCTCTATCTCTTAAGGTTTACAAATTTTAAAATGTCCACAAGAGTTTCATGTTTTCTTAGAAAGAGAGAGATTTGAGAAATAAAGACATAATAGAATGTTACTCTTCCTCACTATGTTTTACTTTGTGAGTATGCAGCCCTATTATCTTTGGAGTTTTATTTCTGTTATATTTTATTTTTAAATTTTCTGAGAACTGCATGTAGAGTTTTTTTTTTATTTTAGTTATATCCATTTCTGGCTGATATCAGGAAATTGCATCATCATCATCATCATCATCATGCTTCCCTTTCTTTATTCTTGTATGGGTTGGACAAGTCTTCTCCAGCACTGCATCTTGTCATTTGTTGTGTCCTTTATAATCTCCTTTGTAAGGCCCATCCTTCTCAGACCGGCTTTCATCACCTCTATCCTCACCCCTTGGTCTTCCTCTTCCAAAGTTCACTCATCTTGGATTGTTTGATTCTTATTTACTCAACTGTCATCCCCTATATGCATCTCATTTCTATATTAGTACAGTATCCTGTCTTGCACACTGTATTCCTCTTATTTTCAGTTTTGGTTTCAGCTCATTCGTAGACATTAATGTTACACATCCTACAGAGTTTTCTCACCTCATTTTCTTCCAGTCTTTGCTCACCTCCACATGTTATATCTATGTTTCACTACCATGCAACATTCTACTTCATGCTATCACACAATCTGCCCTTCACTCAGAGAGTGAGTGAGCATCTTTTCTGCTAGTAGAGGAGCACCCTAAAATTTTCTACTCCATTTTTAATTCTGTTGCTTTTGGAACACTCTTCTTCACTGCAAATTAAGTCACCTAGTTAACAAAACTATTACCTTGTTCTAGGGAGCCCTTTGAATATTTGAAAGATTATTTTATAAATGCTCTTACTGCTAACTACTCCTGTGCATTTGCTGCATATGAAATCCTTATTCTTAATGAAACTGCCTGTGATCTCAATGCACCTCTAATGCAACCCTAATTAAAACTGGGTATGCCATATCAAATACCATCCTATTTATTTTCTGCTCATTAAGCATGGCTATTTCCCGTACAGCAGTAGAGACCCGTCTCCCATTTTACTAACTAAAATGTTTGTCTTTGCTAGGTTTACTTTAAGATAATAGGCTTTGCTTCCACATTTGGAATTTCTTGTTAACTCATCAACAAATCCAGCTTTGAAAACTAGGGCATCAGCGTACAGGAGTTTCCACCATAGCTCTACTGTTATGGCTTGTGGGACTATAATTTAAGGGGAGCGGGGTGAGAACTGAGCTTTGATGGACTCTTACCTGCATGCTAAATTCCTTGCTGAACTTATTGCTAACTTCCACCTTACTGACAGCATTTCTCGCAAGCCATTCGTCTATACCTAGTTTGCTGAGCAGCCAGCAGACAGCCAAGTGTGATAAACAGGATTTATTTATCACAGTCTACTTTAAGCCC
>NC_068995.1:50773565-50778291 GCF_001194135.2 Octopus bimaculoides | reverse complement strand
GCTGTGTGCACCCTTAGGAGCTGCACAGATGTCTCTTGAAGTGCAACCAGTCTAAGAATTCAGACATTCTAAATAAATTCTTCAACCTATAAGTACCTCTCTTCAGTCACTATCTGTGCGTGCCCTTTTGCAGCATTTTGGATGTAGTCCCATGGCAGTAGTGAAGGCAACCTGGCTCGGATACTAGACTCTCCAGCAATTATCTAGGAGAGCAGTAACCCTGAATATAATACACACACACACACACACACACATATAGTTTCAACTAGACTATCAGATGTTATACATTGCTGATCACAATGCGCCTTACATTGTTTCAACTTTTGAATGATGCCACCCTGCTTGCTGGGTGAGCAGGCCAACATTCCTCCCGATCGGAAGGCTATTCTGTCTCAGGGTCACATATTTACAGCCGAGTGAAATGAAGTGTTTTGCTCAAGAACACAATGTGCTGCCCGGTCTGGGAATCGAACCCACAATCAAATTCCCCCACCACCACCACTGCTTGACAACTGATGTTGGTGTGTTTATGTATCCATAACTTAGTGGTTTAGCAAAAGAGACTGATAGCATATGTACCAGGCTTAAAAGGAAAAGAAAAAAAAGTATTGAGGTTGATTCACTCGACTGAAATTCTTCAAGGTGGTGCTCCAGCATGGCTGCAGTCTAATGACTGAAACAAGTACTATGGTAAAAAAAAAAAAGGTAATAACCACCGACGCAAACATTGCTGCCGAGAGAGTCAAGCTGATCTCTGTGAGTTTGTCTGCATAGACATTGAATTGTTTATGGTGCCTTTGTGTTTTTTTTCTATGTCTTTTTTGATATTTTCAATGCTAATTTTATTCAAAAGATCTTTCAGTTTTGGATATATATACATTGAGAAACTTGAACTAGATTTGGAAGCAGATTTCTATTTTCATTCTCCTGTAATAATTGAAATGGATGTGACAGTTATTCTCCGACTTTGACTGAACACTACAAGTAGAGCAGTGTAAGTTAGCTGATACAATAGATGCAAAATCCTAGAAAAAGATGTGGTATTAAGTTGCTGTAAAATGATAAAAGTAGCTTAATATTTCAGGTAAAACTCTTTCATCGGAAAGAAATGAAATTAAAACTGTACCTGCAATCTAAGATATTTCTTGTTACGGATACTTAATATGCTTCTATTTTATCTTCTGTTCTGTTGTCTCTTCTTGATGCAGAACATCACCAGGCTCCTTAAGCTCTGCTGATTATAGTGTCTTAATCCAGAGGTTAATGCTCTGTCCATATTGCTATTTAATTATAATCCATAGGTACAGGCATGGCTGTGTGGTAAGAAGTTTGCTTCTTGACCACATAGTTTTTAGTTCAGTCCCACTGTGTGACACCTTGGGGGAAGCGTCTTCTACTATAGCTTGGTCCAATGAAATCCTTGTGAGTGGATTTCATTGATGGAAACTGAATGACGTCTGTCGTGTGTGTTTGTCTCTTCTTTCCTTGACAGAAATTGAAAGAAGCTCATTGTATGTGTGTGTGTTTGTCTCCTTGTCTTGGCATTGTGTGCTAACTGCAAACCACTGACATGGTCATCCAAGCAATGGTGTTCATTTGCAGTCTTCGGTGAATGCATGTCCAGCCATTGTACTCTTCATGTTCAAAGGAGTAGGGGAAATATTGACCATGCTAGGAAACTGGTGAAGGTTGGCAACAAGAAGAGCATCTGGTTGTGGAACATCTGCCTTGCCTCATTGAATTTGATCTGGCCTGTGCAAACATGGAAAAGTAGATCTTAAAACAATGATGGTGTTAGTGGTGGTGGTGGTGGTGGTGGTGATGACGATGACGATGATTTAGAGGTTCGAAAACTCTGAATTCTTTGTTGCAAATTGTGTACCTGGAATTCTAAAACTCAATCTTTGTCCATGGAATTTTTATTCCTTATTTTTGTTCATTAGATGTCATCTTTTCACTTTTGGATAATTAAAACTTCAGCTTACCTTCATCAATTATTTGTGACTTGTACAAAACATAACTTAGGTAGGGCAGGTGACATTGGCGGGATGTGGGTTAATTAGCGATTCAAATCTGGGCTGTAATTGGTATGAACCAGAGAAAAGCCTACAAGGTCACTGCTAAATCTGACTGTTCTTTCACTACCATTAAGGTCACATTATCATGTTTCTCTCCCTCTCCCGCCCACCTCCTGCTCCATCCGATTAATGACTTTGCCACTAGTAAAGGTGATTTAACTCAGTACAAGGTAGCGAAATGTGAACCACCAATGTTGTTGCAATCGTAGTGAGATGTGTGGATGATGTGAAATAGGTGCAAAAGTTTTTTGTTTCAGATGTTTTTTTTTTTAAAGTTTTCTTTTGTTATTTTCACTTTGTTTATATTTGTTTTGCTTGTTTTATTTTGTGTTGTGTTTTTTAAAAATGTTATTGTTTGTTTACTTTTGATTATACACAAAGCACTTTTTATGCTCACAAACACTTTCTCTTACACAGACTGCCTGTCTGTCTCCTTTTGTGTTTGTATAAGCAACACACACACGCTTGCACACACATACACACACACACGCTCTCTCTTTTTGTGTCTGTATATGCAACACACACACACACACACACACTCTCTCTTTTTGTGTCTGTATATGCAACACACACTCTCTCTCTTTCTCTCTCTCTCTCTCTCTCTCTCTCTCTCTCTCTCTCTATTGTATTATTGTCTGTCAATACAACTCTCTTTTTTTTTTCCTTTTGATTTTATTATGTCTTTCTTGTACAACTCTCTTTCCCTCCCTCCCTCCATCCGTCCATTTTTTCCTCACACTATCTCTCTCTCCCCCTCTCTCATTCTCTCCCCCTCTCTCATTCTCTCCCCCTCTCTCATTCTCTCCCCCTCTCTCATTCTCTCTATTGATTCTATTTTGTCAATGCAGCTCTCACTTCGCATCTCTCTCTCCCACGTGTGTTTGTTTCTGTCTTTAATATTATCTTTCTTGGGCCCCCCCCCCTTTTGGGCAGATAATACCATGTTTAATCCATTAGAAGTGTTGGAACACTACCGAAGGTTTC
Source organism: Octopus bimaculoides (assembly GCF_001194135.2). Classification (NCBI taxonomy): domain Eukaryota; kingdom Metazoa; phylum Mollusca; class Cephalopoda; order Octopoda; family Octopodidae; genus Octopus; species Octopus bimaculoides. The sequence continues at coordinate 50,775,229 of NC_068995.1, read as the reverse complement.
AAACTTAACATAGTCATTCACTGGGACAGTTCTCTGGAGTATGCTTGCTCCGCTAAAAGCTGTCAAGTCACTAATTATGTAGCTCCACCCACCAATCTTGAGCCTCTATGCGGTTGTTTAGATTGCTGGAAATAGCAAATGAATCTGCTGTATTTCCTACAATCCAAAAATAAAAATGAAAGAAAAAAATGTAAAGAAAGAGCATATTGACTATTGTAATCCCAAATACTGCTGGGATGGTCACAGCTGGAATGCTTTTGATCATAGGACTGCACGATCAAGGATTGACCTCGAACTAAAAATAGCAACAGTGCACTACCACTTCTCCCCTCAAAATTCGTTAGATACAATTCAGTCACTGAGATTTCACTGACATTGTCAAGGACACACACCACATTGAGGATAATGAGCTAAAAACCACTGAACCATGAACTGATTAACTTGTTTACACTATTAACTGCAACAGTCTGTAATATCTAACTTAGTTTAATTTGAATATTCAATGCTTTAGCATTCAGATTACTCTCAAATGTAACGCTTATTTACTCATATTGCTTTGAATTAATCGTGCTTTATCTCATAGCTTCAAGATTTTGATGATGTGATTGTGCGTTTCTTTTAGAATGGCATTGCAGGATAGGTATGAGATACCCGATCTGGCCAATTGCAACATAAAGCAGGTAGAATATTTGGGCCAGATATGGCTGGTTTAAATGCTAATGGGTTAATATTGCTGAAGTATGAAGCTATCTCATGCTATGAATATTTGTTGCTTAGAGAACGAATGCTTTTTGTTTGAATTTAGGTTATATGGAAATTATTTCATTTTTTTTTTTTTTTTTTAGCTATTTCTTGGCATCAACAAATTTTTTGTAAAATGCTTGTGTCTTCTAAAGACAAACCTGATGTGTACTTAAACACACACACTTGCAGTCACAGTCACAGAGTATTCTTGTGTACATTCAGGACAATGATTTGTCTCTTCATTCCATGATTATAGTCATGCATTGGAATTTCCCTTATTACAGCAACTTTTTCAGTTTTTGCATTAGAATTTTAGTGTATCTTGAGCCTGCGGGCTCATTAGGCCAGAATTTACCTTGGTTTCTGTACTCTTTAAACAACTGAGAGTACAAAACTCCTCTCTCTTCTGAATTAGATCCCAATGCATCATATTGGGTTAACTCCCAAGTCGCTGATGGTTACTCATTTTCAGTTGTGTGAACTGGGACGATGTGAAATGAAATGGCTTTCTCTAGGGCATAATTGAACCTGCAACTGGTTATGGTCAAGCAATTGAAAAGCAAATCTGGTATTGAGCAGAATATTTGCTGTAGTCCCTCCCTTTATGCTGTAGAAGGATTCCAACCCCTCCTCCTGTGACTGAAAGTGGACTGACTCATTGTTATAAAACAAAGAAGCAGTTTACTGTGATATGGAGTGTTGAGTCTTGTGTAATATAGTAATGCATCATGTATATACTTTCTCCCCCACCCCCTGCTTCGTTATATTATATATCCAATACATGAATATAAAACTTTACACCAAGACACGACATATACATGTTAACACTTCCAATTAGTTAAAATCAGAAACCATGAAAGCTACTACCTGGTACTGCATCATGGCAATTATTATTATTTTTTTTTCCCCCCCCACTTGGA
>NC_068995.1:50768144-50773339 GCF_001194135.2 Octopus bimaculoides | reverse complement strand
CAAGGCCCCTTCGGCAAATATAAAGAAATTATTATTATTGGTTGATCTATTAGTCAGTTAAATAGGTTTGGATAATGTTAATTGGGGTTGTTTGCAGTTCAGTATTGCTTATTTCTGAAAATAGTTAATTATTTCCGGTATTGCTCATTGGTTGTTTAGATAGGATGAAAGACAGACAGACAGACAGAAAGAAAGAAGGAACACAAGCAAACGAAACGAATCAATATACTTCATTAATATCGTGATGGATAAATGAAGAAAACTTAGTGACTCATGGATGCTGTATTGATTTCTGTGCGTATAATTTTCGGACTGATTGACATTTCACTGGCATACATAGGGATCTCATCGTAAATTTTGCATGCAACTCTTCGACAGCATCAGTGCCAAATTTATCATTTCCACCTACTGTTCAGTTGAGAGAAGAAAAATAAAAAAATTTTTTTTTCGTTTGTAATCTTCCTCCCTTCTGCTTAGTGTAAATTGCTCCTGGTTACAGGCTTGTCCCTGTTCAAGTTGTAAAAGTCTAAAACGTGAAGTAGTTTATTTGTGTTTTTTGCTTTTTAAATTATGTATTTTTGTTGTTTTCGATTCTCGGTGTTTTTGCCTGGAGGCATTAAGTATTTTCTCAAACTTGTAAACAAACAAGAATAACCTTTTCTCGAATTATACAATCGTATTCTCTGGAGAGCTTCTCTACTGGATGTTTCTTTTTAGAAAGCTGCTAAGAAATTATACAAGGCTGTTACAGAACATTCTGGAATGTTTCCAAGTGTCTTACTACTTACTTATAATGTGTATCTAACTCTCAAATGTTTTCCTACAATTTAATGTCAGTGTAATGAAATCTCTCTGGATGGCAATGACACATTTTTATTTGGGGTCCTGTTGGGAGATGGTGTAAAACATATTTGGTGCTTACAGTGGTGGTGGTTATGTAGTAGTAGTAGTAGTAGTAGTAGTTATACTTTAGCTGATGTGACAGTTTTCATTCAGTGATTTTAAGAGATGTTTTAGCTCCAAATGTGAAATAAAGTGCTTTGCTCAAGAATACAATGCAATGCCTGGTCTGGGAATTGAACCCACAATCTCGCAATTGTGAGTGCAACACCTTATCCATTAAGCCATGCACCTTCACAATATATATATATATATATATATATGCACGCACACACACCACTTTGGCATTACAGGACCAATAACTTGGTGAAGAACTGAATATGCATATGCTTCAGAATAGAGCATTAGTCAAATACAGAGCTGTAATAATAACAAATCAGATGACAAAGGAATAAAGGATTAAATGTAATTCTTTTCCCAAATGAATTGCACTTCGTATTTGAGGCTCTGATGAAGCTATAAGGTGTTACTATGAGTCCACGGCATCTTTTAGCAGAAACAACTGTAAGCTAATGAAGTTTATAAAGATAATCATTTGTACATTTGTCATCTCATTTTCATGTGTTTCTGTGTGTGTGTTTATGTTTGTGCCCTATCACTGCCTGACAACTGGTGTTGGCGTGTTTACATCCCTGTAGCTTAGTGATTTGGCGAAATGGACCATTAGAATAAGTATCGGGCTTAAAAATCAAACAAACAAGTAGTGGCTAAAATTCTTCAAAGCAGTGCTCCAGCATGCCCACAGTCTAATAACTGAAACCAGTGAAAGATAAAAAAAATAAATGAAACATCACTGCATCTGTTGTGTTTCTTAGATAAACAACCTCACTTGACAGTGAGAGACATTATCCTTTTTCTTTCTTTCTTTAAAAGAGGTAAATTTATATTTAATCTTGATGATAAAGGATCCTATGAAACAACCAATAATGATAAGGGGTGTCACATTTTAACCTAAAAAGGCTTTTGTGTCATCATTGATTGCTATGTACTTTTCTTGGTGGTTCTTTCTGTCTCCTCATCACCCCTTCGTTCTCCCCTCGTCACCCCTTAAGGCATTGGGTGAAAACAATTCCTTTTGCAAAAGCAATGATGTCAGTTGATTCTGGCTGAGATTTAAATCTTTCTGCGAATGACAAAGAAACCATTATTATTAGGCCTACAAGGAAAAAGAAAAAAATAAATAAATAAATAAAACGTCCATTTTAAATATTTTACTGCTATTATTTATTATTATTATTATTTGTGTGTTTGATTCAGATTTCATTTTTAGTTTTTACAGCGAAATGTATATTTTCTCTGACAAGCATCATGCATTGTCCTGAAATTATTTGACATGTAAAAAAAACAAACACTAGAGTGGCTGTGTGGTAAGTAGCTTGCTTACCAACCACATGGTTCCGGGTTCAGTCCCACTGCATAGCACCTTGGGCAAGTGTCTTCTACTATAGCCTTGGGCTGACCAAATCCTTGTGAGTGGATTTGGTAGACAGAAACTGAAAGAAGCCCGTTGCATATATATATATATATATATATATATATATATATGCTTTATTTAAAAGCAGCAGAAATATAGCAAAAGCTGTTACTCAGAGTTTCACGTTCCTGTTAATTGGGAACGTGAAACTCTGAGTGGTGGTGGTGATGGTAATTGTTTGTAATTTAGGCCAGTATTTTTTCAGGGGAGGTTGTTTGATTGGTTACATTGACCCCGACACGTGAATAGGTATTTCTTAAAGTGGAGCAAAGCATGAGTGGTCAGGAAATAGTTCAATATGGCTAGTCTGATAATTACTTAGAATGCAGATAGATTGAGTTGAAAATTTACATTCTTCAAACCCATCTCCCATTAGTTGATTTGAATGTAGCTTTATATTCTGGAAATACTGACAGGCCTTGGCAAGATTTGAACTTAGAATGTAAATTGCCGTTAGCTTGGTGATATATCCATCTATTTCTTCATAGATCCTTTCGTTAAATAAATATTGATCCTGTAACAAAAGTCCACCGGTATCAGGCATAGACATTGAAACTACTGTGTGAAATGGGTTTCTGGGAGAGGTTGCTAGTCTATTGAGAGTAACTTTCCCAGAAAAATGTGGGGAAACTGAGAAGAAGTAGTAGTTAGGGTTTTACCACAAAATAACTTTACTGGAATATGAACTACTCTTCCATGAAATACTGAGATGTGATCTGGTACATGTATAACAGGTTTACCAACCACATATTAATAACACCAACAGCAAACACCTCCACACATACCAACAGGGTTACTGTGGGCCCTGCAGGACCACCTGACCCCGCTGGAAGCGGAAGCCAATCCTTTTTGGAATCAGCAGTCTCTTAAAAAAAATAACATACTTGATACACTTTCTCCTGAAAGAAAAACAGGATTGTCATGGCTGGAATGGCTATGGGTCATAGGTCACAATAACACCACCATTCACACATTCTTTTGATGTATGTCCAACCACTTCTCTTTCCATCCTTATTTTCTCTTTCTGTCTCTCCTTCACATCTCTTCTTCTTTTCTCTCAGTATCTTTCCCTCACATTTGTCTGGCTCTCTCCTCTTCCCCCCTCTTTGTCCTCTTTTACCTCTCTCCAATTATCATACTTCCTGTACAATTTCTGTTTTGTTTATATTCTCTCCCCCCCTCTCCCTCCCATACACCCTCTGTTTGTTTATAAGTCATCGCTGTCATATTTATCAAGCACTCAGTGCTATGCTTGCTGTTGTTGTCGTTTGCGGTTGTTATTATTGGTGACTTGGAACCGATCCTGTAGCGGCAGATATTTAGGTTACAGAACAGTCAGGATTTACGTAATTTAGGAGATTAGAAAGATTGGGAATCAGAAATTGACAGATTTCCCCTTATAACAAGGGTAATACTAGATTGTCAGGAATAAACTATTTTTGCAGACCCAAAGAAGAATTCACGGTCAAACAGTGATGATGTGACATGATATTTGTTAGACGTGTGTGTGTGTGTATATATATATAAATAGAGAGAGAGAGAGAGAGAGAGAGAAAGAGAACCATGTGATTTTGGTTAGGCTTGGGATGAAGACTTAATGGTCATGTGATGGGTAGATAGACAGTCACATGACATTGCTTACTCTGGGGGTGAGTTGAGTCATGTGACAACATTAGTTAGTCTGGTGAAGTTGAAGAGAAGACATCTAGCACTGTTGTTAGACTGAGGTGGAGATACAAACATGTGGCATTGGTTTTCTACATGGCTTGTAGTAGAGAGACAGTCATGTGACATTGTTTTATTACTTAACCTAAGGAAGAGCTGCATCACTTTGAAGAATTGTCAAATGACTATACCAACTGTTTACTTATTGACCCTTTAGCATTTAAACTAGCCCTTTCTGGCCCAAGTATTCTACCTGCTTTTATGTTCCTACTAGTCAGATCCAACCTCTCACACCTTTCTGACAATATTCTTAAAATAAACAATCACATCATCGAAATCTCGAAGCTATAAAATAATGCAGGATGTACTCAAAAGAATATGAATAAATATTTATAACATTTGACAGAATAATCTGAATGCTAAAGGGTTAATTAACTCATTAACTTTATTATGAAGAAAAAAGAGGCAGCAGTTCCCAGAATTTCGTTGCTGTTTCAGAATTGGTGAGATATGTGTGGCTAACGTTCTGCTTTGACGTTTGTAAATTGACATCTACTGGGGAAAAACCTGAACAAGGAAGGAATTCCAAGCTGGTGATGTTCCACGGGGGAAAAGATTCGGCAAAATAGTTGTTAGTATGTTGGGTGTGGGATGGGACAATTTGCATGATGGGAGAGGAACTGGGTGTGGCTTTTGGTGACATTAAATAGATTTGTTGTGGAAGAGGAGAAATTGGGTGTGTGTCAGACTCACTTGAAGCTTAGCAGAAAAATACAAGTGATGCAGCATAGAGATACACTTGATACTACAGAGAAAGAGAAGGCTGATTGAAACACACACACACACACGCACGCACGCACGCACACACACACACGCACGCACGCACACACACACACACACACACACACTCAGACAAATTTCCTGCTTCGTGTACTATTCATAGGGTAATAGGAAGCCTATTATTTTCTCTGAAATGAAATGCAGATGAGTGCTGGCATTGTTTATACTAAATCCAGTATCTATGTAATCCTAGGGGGTTTTAATCTGTGTCAGCATGGTAGTTTAATCCAGAAAGCATTTTGTCAAACTGAATGGAGAGCCAAAATTATTATTATTATTTTTTTTTAAAGAGAGACCCCCCCCCCAAAAAAAAAAA
>NC_068995.1:50761400-50768112 GCF_001194135.2 Octopus bimaculoides | reverse complement strand
CCCCCCCCCCCCAAAAAAAAAAAACTAATACAAATTGGCTGTATTGCACTGAATAAAAAAGAAAATAATCTCAAGATTCAAGATATCGTTTTCTACAATTTGTCTTTTGTTGAGTTAGATAGGCAGGGAAGAGTTAAAAGGAAATATCAGAGAAATCACAAAGTGAATAATGAAAGTGGGAAGGGCGAGGTGGGTTTTTTTCTTTTGTTTTGTTACAGAGGAGAGAGTGTTGAGTTATGAGTCGTACTCAAAGAATTAGGGGTGTGAGTGAGTAGAAGAGTTTGGAGGTAGCAATTCAGGCAGTACTCACATAATAGTGCGTAGGTGTGAACAGATATGATATTGACCTAATAGAATATATACAAGAGCAGGTGTATACAAGTGGGTTTCTACATAGTAGAAAAAAAAAATTTTTAAGATATAAACAAAGTATCATATTGTGTGTGTATGATAGGTGGTGTTGTGTGCTAAAAAATTTGCTTACCAAACACATGGTTCTTGGTTCAGTCCCACTACGTGGCACCTTGGCCATCTGTCTTCTACAATAGTCTCAGGCCAACCAAAGCATTGTGAGTGGATTTGGTGTACAGAAACTGAAAGAAGCCTCTGTGTGTGTGTGTGTGTGTTATTGTCTTCTAAATAAGCATCACCATCATGCAAGCTATGTTCTTACCTTGCTTAGAAAAGAGTGAGGATTGATGACAGGAAGAGCACCCGGCTGTAGAAAATCTTCCTCTTCAAATTCTGTCCAACCCATGCAAGCATGGAAAAGTGGATATTAAAATGATGATGATGAGGAGGAGGGTGATATGGAGGGGTGGGTATAACGATGCATATGTAAACACCATAATCCACTCTGAATCGGTGGCGTTTTGCTAGTGTGACAAATCACTTGTTGTTGTTCTTGTTGCTGCAGTGAGCTAACAGAATATTTGGCGCATTGCACAAAATGCTCAGTGGCACTTCTGCTTCTTTACATTCTGAGTTCAAATCCCACTGACGTCAACTTTGCTTTCCATCTTTACAGGGTTGATAAAGTAAAGTACCAATCAAATACTGGGGTCGATTTAACCAGCTAACCACACTCTTTCCCTAAAATTGCTGGCCTTGTGCCAATATATGCTTGTCAAAATCAGGAGATATGTTGATCAATTACACCTCTCCATGAAATTTGTGGCCTTGTAGTACTTGTGTAGAGAAATCATTGGCTGTTGGCCACAACTGGGAGAGGGCTCTTGCCCTTGATTGTTAAGGTCATTCAGAATTTGTGGAGTAACTAGATTAATTCTAGTGACTGTCTCCCAATTGTGTTTAGCTTATCTTTTACTTGTTTCAGTTATTAGATAGCAGCCATGCTGGTGCGCCATCTTGTTGAATTTTTTGTTGAATGAATTAACCCAATAAGACCTGTTGAAGGGTGGATAAGCTCCTTGTGTGCCAACAGTAATCCAGGTGGGGAAAGCTAATGCAAACCACCCCAATATCTCTGCCAAGAAAACAAAGAACAAAATAACGTAATGGCTTCATCTGGTGGGAGAATTCACACTCAATTGGGAAAACTTTTGTTTTAGTGTCAGCAATGAGTAGCAAAAGCATGCGATACATAACAATTGATAACTATATAAGTTACCTTCTTTTTGATGAGATCTGTAGAGCAGGTCTTGGTAACCAAATTCTCTGTTTTGGTTGAAATCCTTCCATTTCACATACATCACTATGTTTTTAGATGTGTTGAAAAAGACATGGCTGCCACAACTTCCCATGTTACCACTCTTACAAATTTTGACTTACGTGTCTTGTTTTTTTTTTTGTTTTTTTTTTAAATGGAATTTATTTTATATTTATTTTCTTGTATTTACAGAATTATAACTGAAACTTCTGGAAAAAATACTCAAAAGTTAAATTTCTGAATATATGAGATAAGGATTTAAACATTCTTCGTTAGTTTCATCTCTTCCTCTTGACTTCACGATCCTTTCAATGTAGATTGGTTACTTTGTGCTTGAAGTAGGTCTTATCATTTTCCTGCACACCAACTTTCTTCCTGCTTGTCTCTAGTCACTGTTGGTCGTAGTTAGTCTTAGAAGCCTTGAAAGTTTCTGTGAAAGAAAGAGAGACTAGTTATTTTAAAATGGTTTTTAAACTACAGTTTAGGTAGTCAACAAAAAAACACATGTAGTTGTGACATGTGATGTGGGTGTGCATTGCAACTTGTAGAAGTAATGAAATAATGATTTAATGAATGTATTTAAAGTAATTAAATAAATTTTCAATTCGTTACATTTCATTATAAATACTCTTAATGCTTGGCATATGTTGACAGTGAAGCTAAGTTACCAATAAAATAGACAGTAGGCTGCGAGGAAACTAGTAATGGTCTATGTCAGCAATTAACATGTGTAAACAGTTCCAAGTGGAATAATAATAATTTGGTTTGCTGTGAGGAAGGGGTGGAGGAAGTTTTATGTTTCAAGCAAACTCTTTGTTGAAGAAATATGTTCTTTTGAGTAAATAGACAATAACATGAAGTTGTGATACTAGCAGCTACCAATACATAACGTGGAACAGTTAGGGAGTACACAGCTTCACATAACAAGGAACTGGTATTGTTAGAATTGAGGAAGTGAGGACAGTGACATAGACCAAGCTACTTGAATGAAGTCAAGCAAGGAGATAGAACCACTTAACCAATCTAGAGAATTTTGTTAAAGTTATTTCTACACAGTAGAATGTGGTATCGACATATAGAAACATTTATTATACTTTATAATATATTATATTTGCATAACGAAGTACCACGTACCTACAAATCATTGATCTAGAGAATGTTGTTTATTCATTTTGTATTCAGATTTCTCTGTCAAATTCAATACTTGCTTATTCACATTGATTTGAATTAGTCATACATTACTTTGAGATTTCAATGACGTGATTGTTTATTTTTAGAATAACATTGTAGGAGAAGTGTGAGAGGCTGTTTGAAGATAAAACAGGTAGAAAATTTGAGCCGGATATGGCTGGTGTAAATACAAGAGGGTTATTCATTTTGTGTGACATTTGATTTGTTGCTGTTGAACCTCAGGTCAACACTGAGTTGAGCTATATTCTCAGGTATTCAAACCCTTATCAACTGATTTTTGTTTAAGGTATATATTGTGGACCAAATTTTCTTGGATACATGTCTCCTCCTCTTTTTAAGTCAGAAAGGGTGTGATTTAAGATAAATTTGGCTACTATTTGTAGCAGTTCGTGTTACCACATTGTCTTCCTCATTGGCCTTGGAATTTGGTTGATTTTATTTTAACTGATAAACACTCAAACATTTAGAGAAGTGGTGCATATGTGTGACATTTATACCTTATTAAATATATTAATGACAAAGAAGTGAGTCCCCAATTAGAGTTAAATTAGTTTTATTTACATAAAGATTGAATCACAATAAACTGGCTGGCATCTCCACCTGGTGAATTTTCAATTTTCTCTTGGAACATTTGACTTCTCCAAGTAATTCCTTGTGTTTATATTCAGTCTAAGATCTGCTTAAGGCCATGATGGAGCACTACCACAACCCCTCCCCCCACACGCACACACAGAGATAAGTAGATATTACGATGGTTGGAGGGATAGATAAAGTTCATGTTGTCTGCTTTAGTCATCTGTAGCTTGCTTGAATGATGCTTTTCTTAATTACTTTATTCTTGAAAGTAATACTGAAACACAAATATATGTTTCTATATTCCAATTGAGAACTGGATGTGACATAAATCAATTTGCAAAATGATCCATAGTTATTACTGTGGTGTTATTTGAACCTGAAATGTTTATGTTTGTACTTTTAGTCAATCACATTGTCCCAGTACTTATTCCAGCCTGTCTGACAATTTTGTCAAGTCTTTATTTACCAACTGGGTAAATTACCTTTTGATATGAAAGCTAAGCTGTTTTACATCATTATGCTCAAACACAAAACTTAGTTGCCCTTCCTGTCAATACCCAGCATGCATTTGCTGTTTAGGGCCAACTCAGTCATGATTGGAGCAAATCAGCAGACAAAGGTTATCCAGTCTTAGCCATCTCCTTTTATTCATACAGTGTATCAAACACTGCATTATCCATTGTAGGGTGTGATTTGTCTATTATTTCTAGCAGGTTGAGTGACTGTATAGAGGCTTTCTCGGTGACTGTCAGCATTCCTGTTAATGTGGTTGTAACAGTCACTGGTGGAAGCAAGAATCAGGTCGTCTCATCAGCCAAGACAACTTTTAATAACATGTTTACTTAGTGGCTACAACATAATTGTGATACAGTGAGAGGTGCAAGTAATATCTCAGCCTTTGCTTATAAGATGATACGGTTGCTCTTGACATGAAGCCAAAACTTACATTTTCTGTATCATATAACCAGATTGCATCACAACTTGTGCTCTGTCTATAGTCAAGCAGTAAACTATTTCTAACAGATAGCGGCCATGTTTGTTTGATACCTGTTCAAATGTAATCATCATACTCTTGTTTTTTTTCTTCTGGGATTCTTTCAAGATCAGAATACCTGACAACATTTAGAATGTTTACCTACATCAAAATTACTCTAAAATAGCTTGGTTAATGCCTTTGTTTGGTTGATTTAACCCTTCAGCATCACTGCCAAATCTAATGCTTATTTATTCACATTGTTTTGAATTAACCATGCATTATCCCATAATTTCAAGATTTCAATGATGTGATTACTTATTTTTAGGACATTGTATGGTAGGTGTGAGAGGCTGGATAAAAAAGGTGGAATATTTGGGCCTGATGTGGCCTATTTAAATTGCTTAAGGGCTTAAGCCTTGTTCAGTTATGTTTACCCTTTCTTGACATGGTTTATTGGTTAGAGCATCGGGCTGACAATCATGAGATAATGAGCTTGATTGCTGGACCAGGCTGTGTGTTGTGGTCTTGAGAAAAACACTTTATTTCACATTGCTCCAGTTCACTCAGCTGTAGAAATGAGTTGCAACATCTCTGGTGCCAAGTTGTATCGGCTTTTGCCTTTCCCTTGGGTAACACCAGTGGTGTGGAGAGGGGAGGCTGGTATGCATGGGTGACTGCTGGTCTTCCATAAACAACCTTGTCCAGACTTGTGCCTTGGAGGGAAACTTTCTAGGTACAATCCCATGGTCATTCATGACCAAAGAGGCTCTTTACCCCTTTTACATTTCTGAATCGAAAATATTGTGCCTCCCACAGCAAGCATGTTCATGGCTAATATTTAAAAAACCCTTTTGTTATAACATTTTAGTCAAAATATATTGTAAGTACTAGGCTTAGAAAGAATAAATCCTGGGATTGATTTGCTCAACTAAAGGCGGTGCTCCAGCATGGCTGCAATCAAATGACTGAAACAAGAAAAGAATATACATATTAAATATCATAGCCACTGGTCCCCTGCCTGCAGTTCCCTCATATAGCATCCCCCATTCTATGAATAACAATCACATGCCCTCACTCCCACTTCTCTGCTATTATTGTCTCTTTCGTTGCACCCTATCATCCCTGTCCCCTCGTCATCACTCTTTCTAGCACCATCTTTCTTCCTCCTCACACCAATCACTTTGTCAACCACCTCCTCCTCCACCACCACCACCACCACCACCACTGTACTCTCACTTCTGTCTGCCTCCTACCTTAGTTCTTCCTCTGCATTTATCCTCTGTCTTACCCTCTCTGTTGGTCACAATGCCCTGAATAGAGACAGCATACTGTGTTGAAAACCCCTTTTGTTTCACTGGGTGTAAGGGCAGCTTAACTACTGCTTGTGCACACATAGTACGCTCTGTAAAGGGATAGGTAATCGAGTGGATACAATGTGGGGTTATGGGGTCCTTTTTGTCCCTTTTGTCTTGTTGAGAACATGACACCTTTGATAAAATGCACTCAGTTCCTTCTGTGTAGCAGTTCAGGCTAGGAATGGCATCCAGCTGCAGAAACCATACCAAAAAAAAAAAAAAAAAAAAAATGCACGCGCAAGATGCTGTCAGGCAGCATGACTTGGAGGGTAGGGATTCCAGATAAGAAATGAAACCTCTTTGGCCTATCCTACTCAGGCTAGGAGGGAAAGTAGATGTAAAATGGTGATGACATATGTACCCCGCTGCCTCTTGTCTCTCTCTCTCTCTCTTTCCCTCACACACACACACACACACACACACACACACACACACACACAGAGTACATGGTTTGGCTGGTCTTTTTATTGTCGCAGAAGGCTCTACAATTGGATGTCTTTCTGATCAAGTAAGAAGAGGAACTTGTTCTTTTTTTCCTCTTAGTTCAGTCAAACAAATTGGAGTAAACTTCAACAAACAGATTTTGGCATTCAATAGGACATCTGTGTTTAACAACAAAGCAGATTAGTCTAACCCCTGTAGTGATGGTGGTGATATATTGTTTATTGTTCGACAGTTCCTTGTCTGCATTTAAATAAGTGTCTTCTACTAAAACCTAGGGCCAACGAAAGCCTTGTGAGTTGATTTGGTAGATGAAAACTGAAAGAAGCCCATCATATTTGTGTGAGCATGCATCTTATTTCTTTATTACCCACAAAGGGCTAAACATAGAGAGGACAAACAAGGACAGACAAAGAGATTAAGTCTCGACCCCAGTGCATAACTGGTACTTAATTTATCGACCCCGAAAGGATGAAAGGCAAAGTCGACCTCAGCGGAATTTGA
>NC_068995.1:50760859-50761390 GCF_001194135.2 Octopus bimaculoides | reverse complement strand
TGAAAGGCAAAGTCGACCTCAGCGGAATTTGAACTCAGAACGTAGCGGCAGACGAAATACCGCTAAGCATTTTGTCCAGCAAAATAAGTACCAGTCGAAGCATATTTCAGTGCCCCTGAAACTGCTGGCTTTGTGCCAAAATTTGATGCCATTATTATTATTATCATCATCATCTTTAAGTGGCACAGTTCTTGGTTGTGTAGCCATTCTGGAGTTGTTTTAAGCAGTTGTGGTTTCTGAAATGATTCCAGTAAAATACAAAACATCATTGTTAACTTAGGCTCTTCCCTGGGGGTTTGCCAGATGGACTGACAACCAACAGAGCTCTCCTGGGACAATGCTGGCTTCATTAACTCCATCCAACACAGTATAAGGAAAAAATAGGTCTAGTAGTGGAAGTGGTGGTGTGTAGTGATAAGGAAGATATTGTTAGCCTCATGATAGCCTAGTGTGAGTTGACCTATAACGAGATGTTCCAGCTGTGATCCACCAGTTTTTTCTTTCTTCCTTTATATATATATATATATATAT
>NC_068995.1:50751651-50758870 GCF_001194135.2 Octopus bimaculoides | reverse complement strand
TTTCACACTTGAAAACTTTACCTAATTTTTCTTTTGCATAACTGCAACCCCCACTGTTATCCCCCACCTGCTCACGTTTTCCCTCTAACCACCAGACTTGGCAAATCAGTCGGAACATTGACTATGCAAACCCCCACCAACAAGATTGAGAAGTTTGCCTCTTCCCCATTTCTCCTTAAATAATTCTTAAGAACATAAATATATTTCAGAAATTAAGAATTATTACTTCTCAGAGAAAGCAAATAGGAAATATTAAACACAGTTTTTATGTAACTAAATGAGCTGAAATAATCGCTTGGAAATTTTTTGGGAAAGTATTTGAAGAATTCAGTATAGGTTTTGGTTAATCGGTTATCTCAATGATAGATTAACAGAATCTTTAGAACATCAGAACAAAGGCGGTGAGCTGGCAGAAACGTTAGCATGCCGGGTGAAATACTTAGCAGTATTTCGTCTGTCGTGACGTTCTGAGTTCAAATTCCGCTGAGGTCGACTTTGCCTTTCATCCTTTCGGGGTCGATTAAATAGGTACTAGTTACGCACTGGGGTCGATATATTTGACTTAATCCCTTTGTCTGTCCTTGTTTGTCCCCTCTATGTTTAGCCCCTTGTGGGCAGTAAAGAAATAAGAATGTTTAGAACATCAGAGAAAAAAAATATACTTAAGAGCCCTGCACATCATCATCATTATTTAACATCCACTTTTCCATGCTTTGCATGGATCAGATGGAATCCACTGAGGCAGATTTTCTATGGAAGCTCTTCCTGTCATCAACCCATACCTGTGTCCAAGGAAGGTAATACTATTTTCCTGTGACCAGATATGTTTTTCACAGATGATTGGAAATTAGTAACATTATTTGTATCATGTTGATGCTGGTTTACAACCACTATGTGATGTCAAGACAAGGACTCACAGAGAACCACACACACTTATACATACAACAGGCTTCTTTCAGTTTCCATCTTCTAAATTCACTCACACAGTAGTGATTGTCCTGGGGCTATAGTAGAAAACATTTTCTCAAGGTGCCATGCAGTGGGATTGAACCCGTCATGTGTTAGCTTTGCCTTTCATCCTGTACTCAATAAAATTAAGCAGCTGTTGCCAATTCGATTTACTTGATTGCCCTAGTTGTTTATTGGGTTGTCCTCATGCAAGATACTATGGCTGAGTATCTTCAATGAATTGTTAGTGTAGCTTACACATTAAGTTACACAGTAACTGCAATGTTCCTGTGCAGAGCAGTGATCTTATGTATTATTAGCTTTGACTGACATAGCAATGGAAAAATACCACACAAATCTTATGGTTAGCATGAAATGTAGTGCATCCATCATTGTGCTCAATGCAAGTCAACAGATGAAGAAAGAATGTTATCATCTAGAACTTCCTCAGACTTCCAGCAATGTATATAAAGTAAAAAAGATTAAAAACATTTTGAGCTTATACTAAATTTTTTGTCTCTATCATAGAAGTACATCAAGAGAAATATTATAAATACTGTAAGATTATTTACATGGAAAACATAGCAATGCTCAATCTAACGTTAATCCTGTTTAGAAGAGAATATATATGATCTTCATTCCATTCTGGGAGTGGTAGACAATTTTATACATATATGCATACATTCATGTGTGTGTGTGTGTGTGTGTGTGTGAAATGTAAGCAAACAAGACAAACTCATGTAGGAGCTTCAATCTGCTAGAGATAATAGTTAAGTTCTCAGAAATCACACTCTGCCTTCTTCAAAAAGAGAGAGGTGTAAAAACATGCGTGACAATGTAAATTTGGATATACAAAAAGACAGGATGGTCATGGTTGACATGAATTTCAGTATATTTTGTTTAAAATCTGTCTGTCTGTCTCTCTCTCTCTCTCCATCTCTTCTGGTGTCAGGGATGAAGCTGCTCTTCATCTCATAAAAGATTTATCTTTATTCCCCATCATCACTTGACAACCGATGCTGGTGTGTTTACGTCCCCGTAACTTAGCGGTTCGGCCAAAAGAGACCGATAGAATAAGTACCAGGCTTACAAAGAATAAGTCCCGGGGTCGATTTTCTCGACTAACGGCCGTGCTCCAGCATGGCCGCAGTCAAATGACTGAAACTGGTTAATCAGTATTTGTTGTTGTTGTTATTCCCCCCCCCCCAGTCACTACCGAACCAAACAAGCTTATAATCAAAGGCACTTCTTTGTTGACCATCCTGTCCTTTTAGGGTCTCCAAGTACATTAATCTGTCCTTGCCCCCCACCTTGTGACTTGAGTGAGGTTTGACTAATATCTTTATCAAATGGAGTAAACTGCCAGGTGTTTCCCTCAAATGTCTTTTGAGGTCAGTGTTTGCTATGTCATGTGTTGTTTCTGTGACAAGATTTCTTATTTTCTGATTCATCATCTCCATCCTCACCATATTCCCACTATGTGACTAATATGTTGTGAGAACATGGTTTTAGAACCAACACAGATGTCTGTGTGTGTGTTCTCAAGGACCATATTGTTGTAATCTGTCACTCTAAATAGTGTCCTTATTTGAGGTGCTGTTTGATCGGAAAACATGGCATACTCTATCAAGTGCCTACTGAAGTTATCTGCCTTTATGTCGCCATTAAAAAACATCAAAGAAATTGCTATATCATTGCTCAACCTGCTAAAAAGAACAACCAAATGCCCTCAGTCAAATCAATAAAGGGGCACCCCTTCATGGTTCTTGACCTGTGAGAAATAGTAGCTAAATTCCCTTAATCAAACAAGCGACAGAGCTTCTACATGGTTCTTGATTTGTAAGAAATAGCAGCTAAATACCCTTAATCAAACCAACAAAAGAGCTTCTACATGGTTTTTGACTTGCTAGAAATAGCAGCTAAATTTCCTTAATCAGGCTAATAATGGAGCTTTCACGTAGTTCTTGATCTGTGAGAAATAGCAGCTAAATTCCCTTATTCAAACCAACAAAGTAGACTTTATATGATTCTTAATCTGTTAGAAAGAGCAACTAAATTCCCCTCGAAATTACATCCCTACCATCTTGATTCCCTAGATATTCTTCAAAAGACGGAATGGTCACAGCTGGAAAGCCGTTGACTATAAGTCTGTTCAGTCAGATCTTTGATCAAAGGCATTCACACCTATTTTTTTGATACCATGTGTGTCTATGAAGACATGTGTATGGTGTTGTCTTGCATTCATTATATCATTACCTTGCTGTGGTGTGGAACTCAGATATAGGCTTTTGATGGGCTTAGACAAATAATGGGTTTCTTCATTGAAGACATCGTATTGAGATTACAGTCACGTAGAACTGCTAAATATCAACTTTTACAAAGTGTAAAATCCCTGATATATATGAGGGGGTAGCTGGAAAGTTCTTGGCTTCAGGTAAAAGAAAATGCAGGAGGATAGGTAAATCATGATTTATTCAATGTATTCCCCCTTTCAGATTCACACACTTATTGCAGCAGTCCTTCAGTTTTTCTAATCCCTGTAAAAGAACTCAGAAGGTTGGGCCTCCAACCAGGCCTTTTGCGATACCCTTAAAACCAGGAACTTTTCTGCATACTCTGTGTGTGTATGTCTGAGGAATAAGGATAAAAACAGATTTATATAATAGTTCCTGTGTATTAGTTCCTATTGTGGTTGTTTGGAGCCCTAGAGTAACAGCTGGATTAAGATGATCTGTGGTGCTCTAACAGTAACAGTTGTACATCTATTTGTACACTATTTCCACCCCCACTATATATATATATATATATATATATATATGTGTGTGTGTGTATAAATAATTTTTGGGGAATAGTATATCTTGAAACACACACACACTCATACAACTATAGACAATATTCTGCTATTTCACTGTGATATATATATGGTAAATTGTTCTCTTGAAGAAGCATTTTAATTGATCCCAAACATATTCACACTGGAGAGTAATCATATCATTGTGATTTGGATAGAAAAAACTGAAAGTAGCCTTTAATAGAAAAAGTCCAAGGCTACCTTCAAATTTTTCTATCCAAAATGGTTTCTCAACCTTATTCTGTTATTTATAAACATTCTTATTATTTGTAGCTTTTTGTGTGTTCTTCACTGTATACTGTTCCAAAAAAAAAGAGTTACTTCATATTCTCTCAAAAGTTTATAAAAGTCTTATGATGTCAACAATATATATAATTATGTGTATATATGACGTACTGTATTTATAAAAAATATAATTTTAATGATTGCTTATACTATCAAACAAGTAATGCCAATAATACAATCTGCTAGATCAAGCATTTGTGAAAATTCAATTAGTAAAATAAGATACTAGCAGAATAAATTGTGGGTGTATGTATATACACATGCACACACACTTTTATGTATGTATGTATATATATATATATATCTTTCGTATGTGTATACATTTATAAAAATGCATTATATAAATGATTAGTGTTGATCTAGTAACTGATCTTGTTCTTTCTACTGTTTTACAGACTTTTCGACCCAAGAAGCGGTTTGAACCTGGCACCATGAAGTATGAACTTCACAAACAGGCCAATGCTTCGCTGAATGCTGGCATTGATCTGAAAGAAGTTGTACGTTTACCACCAAATGAAGATATAAATGACTGGATTGCCGTACATGGTATGACTTACTTTTCAATATTTTATTCAATGAATGTGTATTCGATGCCTTGGTATTCGATGCCTAGGTTGTGTGCGCAGATGATGCATAGTTGGGGATGGCTGGGGCAAAATGAAGAGTCATATCATTTGTACAAAAGTGAGCAGTGTTGTTGGATTGCAAATAGGTTCTTGATGTACAGAATGAAGCGGATTGGGAACTAAACTGGTCCCTGGGGCACACCAGAGTTGATTGGGAGCAGTAAAAAAAGAGCTCTTTCAACACCTGTTGCTATGATGCAGTCTGATAGGAAGCCATTAGCAGCTACAAGGCCCAGGCCAAGCCCAGAATAGTACATTGTTCTTTTATCTAGGATAGTACTGCTACTGCGACACACATATAAATGTCTTGCACCACAGAGAAGGTACATTCAACTGATTGGCATTAACCCTTTAGCATTCCTATTAAGCATTATCTCATAATTTCAAGATTTTGATGATATGATTGCCTATTTTTAGAATCACATAGTGGGGCAGGTGTGAGCGGCCAGATCTGACCAGTTTAAATACTAATGGGTTAAATTACTAACAGACATGATCCTGCATTTGGTCCAGTGGTGTGCTGTTTCTTCTGTCTTTTCTGTCACTGCTATAATGACCTCTGTTCCTCAGATCTGGCTGGTCATATACCCACTTTACTGAGGTCCCTAACTCCACCTGTCTTTCCATCTCTCATCACCCTTGTTGTGTCCAGTACCCACCATCCCACCACTTGCACTAACCTCTATGTCTAGTTGCTTCTCCTTAGAACATTGGCTTTCTCGTATCTTCTTCCGGTTCACGTCTTTCCTGTACATGTTGACCTGTGATTTTTTTAAGTGGGACAGTCACGTCAGTAGTCTCACTGGTTTCCAAAAGACCTACAGAGGTCATGAACACTGTCCCATCCTGCACATTCAACAAGTACAAAATAAACAAGCTAAATAAATATAAAAATAGCTGATGGTAAAATGTTGTGTCTTCTGCCAATACCTTCAATGTTCCACTGTTTCTTGCAGTATTTTAAATGGTAGCGACTACAGAGAATGTTTCTAAGTGTAAATTGTATCGCCACAGTGCTAACGTCTTTGAATTCTTAAGCTACTGGCGATAATTATAATAATTACAGTCAAAACATAACTATAATAGTTTCACTCTACATATAATGATTCCATTTATAAATCACAAGCTAATGTAAATGGATGCAGCGTTACATCCAAGTAATTTTGGTCTAATTTGAAGTGATTTGCTTAGACTGTTTAGGTGCTGCTGACCATTTAAGATTTTAAATAAAGAATTTGTTTCAAGTGAGAGAGAGAGAGAGAAAGATGGGCAACAGAGAGAAAGAAAGAGGTGAGTGACGGTGAGAGTGCTGTGGTTATAGAGACTTAATAGCATTTATGTAGTTGTCAGTGTTTATTATCATTATTATTATTATTATTATTATTATTATTATTATTATTATTATTATTATTATTATTACTATTATTATTATTATTATTATTACTATTATTATTATTATTATTATTATTATTACTATTATTATTATTATTATTATCATTATTATTATTATTATTATTACTATTACTATTATTATTATTATTATTATTGCGGTGAGCTGGCAGGATCATTACTGCTTTGGGAAAGATGCTTAACAGCATTTCTTACGACTTCACGTTCTGTGTTTAAATGCCGCCAAAGATGATTTTTACCTTTCATCCTTTCGCGGTCGATAAAATAAGTACCAGTTGAATACTGGGGTGAATGTAATCAGTTTAGGCCGTCCCTTGAAATTGATGGCGTTGTGCCAAAATTCGAAGCCATTATTAAGACAGTGAGCTGGCAGAATCGTTAGCACGCCGGGCGAAATGCTTAGCAGTATTTCGTCTGCCGTTACGTTCTGAGTTCAAATTCCGCCGAGGTCGACTTTGCCTTTCATCCTTTCGGGGTCGATTAAATAAGTACCAGTTACGCACTGGGGTCGATATAATCGATTTAATCCGTTTGTCTGTCCTTGTTTGTCTCCTCTGTGTGTAGCCCCTTGTGGGTAGTAAAGAAAGAACTCTAGGTATCAACTGTATCAGTAAACACACTCAGACATACATGCTCACATTGTGTTGTACATATATATTATTAAGTCAAAAGAAGCAATAACAATAAAAGCAATGTTAAAAAAAAATGAATCAGTAATCCAGAAAATATTTTCAATGAGCAGATTAATAAGTTAATGGCTATTATAGATTAAGATTTACTTGCTAGTTGAAATAATCTCAATCAGATTAGATTGCTGAAAATGAGGTAGAAAATGATATCTCAACATCATTAACGATGAGCATAGATTCTTGTTGAAAACTGGGGCGCTCTATATATAGCCAAATAGTGTTTATTGTATTGGGATTATTATCATTTTGAGCATTGGGCCTCATGGAGGCAAAGTGGCTGAGTTCCATTCAAGCACTGGGCCTCACAGAGGCAAAGTGACTAAGTTCCTTTAGAGCATTTGGCTTCAGGGAGCCAAAGTGGCGGAGTTCCATTCAAGCACTGGGCCTCACAGAGGCAAAGTGACTAAGTT
>NC_068995.1:50742463-50751641 GCF_001194135.2 Octopus bimaculoides | reverse complement strand
GTGACTAAGTTCCTTTAGAGCATTTGGCTTCAGGGAGCCAAAGTGGCGGAGTTCCATTCAAGCACTGGGCCTCACAGAGGCAAAGTGACTAAGTTCCTTTAGAGCATTTGGCTTCAGGGAGCCAAAGTGGCTGAGTTCTTTTGAGTTCTTTTCAAGTGTTGGGCCTCATGGAACCAATGACCAAGACCTTTGGCATTATCTTGTGCTTGAGAAGAAGACCCATCAAGCCAAGCAAAATCACAGTCATGGTCGATACGAGTGTCATGCAAATGGCTCCTGTGCCAGTGGCACATAAAAGCACCCATTACACTCTCAAGGTGGTTGGCATTAGGAAGGGCACCCAGCTGTAGAAAGCCATGCCAAATCATACTGGAGTCTGGTGCAGCCTTCTGGCTTACCAGCCCCGGTCAAACTGTCCAACCCATGCCAGCATGGACAATGGACGTTAAATGATGATGATGATGATGATGATTATTTAGTTCCAGGTCAACTCTGCTTAAACAAAATATGAAGAAAGATGTTCCAGTTATAACCATTCCATCTTTTTTTTTATATTTATGTCTTTTTTTTGAGACAGTAAGGCATGATCTAAAGGAAATTTGGCTGCTGTTTTTGGCAATATAATTTCTTTTATGATGATATTAAAATACCTTGTGTTGTTCTTCAGCCCATCTGTATATTTATAACTACATTGTGTTCTGTATGCCTTTCCCTCTTTTGTTGAAGATGGTTGGATGTGATTTGAGGCTCGACTGCTATTTCTAGCAGCCAAAGATGTTATACTGATATACTTCTAACAATGAGACCCTCTCTCATACTCTGTCAATCCCACCAATGATAGGATAGGGACTTTGATAAAATTATAATCTGACATTTAATCTATGTAAAAGACAATCAAGAGGTTTTCATTAACTAATGGAGATAAAACATATATCATTAAAAAATACCATTGTGTTGTAGTGATAGCTTCATATTTTTATTAAGCCTTACCATGATATTGAAGTCTTACCTATAATATTATTACACAATACCATGGTATGGAAACTATCCACAATATTATTATATCCTACCATAGTGTATAAGTTGTAACAATGTTGGACGATGTTATTATTTTTACTAAGGATCTATAGCACTTCTTCATAATCCATGTGGATTTATATAGCTTTTTCCAGATGATGATATTAAATATCTTGTACAGTTTATCACCAGATCAGTTCTAATTGAATAGACCATTGATCGAAGCTTTGACCAAGCCATCTTTTTGTGTATCAGGGACTACACTGGCCAGAATCATTAGCGTGCTGGGTGAAATGCTTAGTGGTATTTCATTTGCCGCTATGTTCTGATCTCAAATTCCGCCAAGGTCGACTTAGTCTTTCATCCTTTCGGGGTCAATAAATTAAGTACCAGTGAAACACTGGGGTCAATGAAATTGAATAGTCCCCTTCTCCCACAATTTAAGGCCTTGTGCCTATAGCAGAAAGGATTATTTAAGAGGGGTGTAATTTGATTGAAATATGGCTGCTATTTTTCTTTAGCTAAACACTCGTGTAAAAGCTTCCCTTGTTGGCTCACTGCTTGTGTTGGTATCTCAATAACATTTGCCCAAACAAGCTTTCTCAATCATCTTTGCTACCAAGCAAAAGCTGCCCTTACATCTACTACTCTGTCCTAAGTTCTCACCTCAAAGTGGCCTGACTGTTTTTGCTACAATGAGAACAGCTCGTCAACAAAGATGAACTCTGAAAAAAACGCTTATTGTAGTTGACAGGAAACATTCCTTGGGTCACAGGAAAGTGACTCATTAAGGAGAGCACTCACTTCAAAGAGGATTGATAAAGAATAGGGAAATACTGTTTTCTCAAAAGACAGCCTCTGTAGTACTAGTTCCAGAATTTAATACACTAAATACATCCAGCCTTTTTTATTTTAATGGTTTGATCTGGAGGCAGTGTCTGTATCCATGGAATTTGCAGATCCTTGGAGACCTGCCTGTAGTTTATAGGAGTTTCCTGACTCTAATCAGGGTTCAGAGATCATGTTATATGAAGTACAGGCAGTCGTCAAAATGACGAAAAAGGAGATGCTGGGTCAAAGCTGCTGGATGTAATAAACAAGATCTGTGAAGATAGGAAGTTTCCAGAAGATCTGAGTGAGTCCATTTTTATTGCACGCCTGAAGAAATCAGGAGCAGTGGACCGTGAACAACATTGCACAATTAGTCTAATGAGTCACGTTACAAAGATCATTCTGAGAATTTTACTCCTGTGGACAAGAAACAGAATAACATCCAAGATTGGAATTGAGCAGTTAGGCTTTGTAAAGAGTGCTAGTGCTAGGAATGTTATTTTTGTATTGAGAATGGTAACAGAGTAGGCGGTGAAGATGCAAAAAGACATCCTCGTGTGTTTTATGGATTACACAAAAGCCTTCGACAAAGTAAGTCATAATATGTTATTTGAAGAACTTAGTAACCTTGATCCACCTGTGAAAGATCTCCGAATCTTGTAACCAATCAATGTGCATAAAAGTAGATAGAGAACGCAGTGAATGCACCAACATCAGGAGAGGGGTGAGGCAAAGAAGTGTTATGTCACCAACTCTTTTCAATTACTATCGCGAATCGATGATAAGAGAACTGGAAAGGGAGAAAAAAAGGTCTTAGGGCAGGAGGCAGAAACATCACAAACATAAAATATGCAGATGACACAGTCTTACTTGCAGAATCGGAAAAGGAACTTCAGAGACTTCTGGGATGAAGTGGTCAGAGAAAGTGAGAGGAAGAGCCTGTTTATAAATTGCCAGAAGACAAAAGGTGGATGGTGGTGAGAAATTTCAGTGAATGCTGAAAGTGAAGGATCAAATCATTAGGCAGGTACCTTGGAACTTTGATCACAGAAGATGCAAGATGTGTAAAGATCAAGACGAATATGGGTAGCAAAAACCTGCATTCTCGAAATTGTATAACATCTTAAACCATATACGGAGAGGGGGGGGAGATATATATCTCATACTTTTCATTTTCCTGTCTTTATAGTCTAAAATGATTCTGTTTGTAGTCTTCAGATTAGTGCCTATTGATTGAATGGGGTGTTTTTAGTCAGATTGGCAACCATATATATAGTTGAAGGGCTGACTGCCAGTGACGTTTGGACACTGTTGTCATAGTTACATAGAAACTACCTATACAGGGGAAATAACTCTTTTATTACTCAATGGTTTGTGGTACAAAGAAAAATTTTCTTTTTGTTTTGCTTATTATGTTAGAAGCAGTGTTTCTCAACTGAAGTCAGGGTAGGAAAGACCTTACATTTCAAATCTTAATGCAGATGAGTTCAAAGATAGAATCTTATTTCATAGCAATGTATATTATTCCGCATCTGATGAAAGAAAGAAAAAAAGAAACTTGTGTTGCATTAGGATAAAAATTCTTTAAATTCATCACTTTTAGGTATTTTATGGAAGCATAGTAAAACAATCATAAAATAAACATCCTGATAAATAATGATGGTTTAGGTCTCTGAACTATCTGTTGTGATTTCTTAGAAAACTTTAACAAATTTCTATCCTTTCTTGTTTTTCAGTGGTTGACTTCTTCAATCGGATTAACTTATTATACGGCACTATATGTGAACATTGTACTGAAAAGACGTGTCCCACAATGTCTGGAGGACCAAAGTAAGGAAATGTTTCTTTTACTATTGTTGTTGATGTTGTTGATCACCCATCTTTGGTTATGATGTCTTCAGGATTACAGTAAAGGGAAACTACTCCAGTCTCTGTTGCTTTTAAAATCACTGCTTTTTAATCGGTGGTTTTACACTTAGTTGTCTACTGTGAGAAATTTTCTCCATGACAAATTAGAGTGAATGGCTTTCTTACCAGTTCGAATGTGTCTCAAGCATAATAATAATAACATCGAAAAATACCTTGGCAATGAGAACCCAGGTTCGAACTGGAGGTATATCAGATGAGAACAAATATCCATCAAATGTAAATAATGTGTAGGCACAAAGTCTGAAATTTGGAGAAGGGGGATAGTTGATTACGTTGACCCCAGTACGCAACTGGTACTTATTCTGTCGACTCTAAAAGGATGAAAGGCAAAGTCAACCTCAGCAGAATTTTAACTAAGAACGTAAAGATGGACGAAATACCACTAATTATTTCACCCGGCGTGCTAACGATTCTGTCAGCTTGCCAACAACATAGATACAAGACTAGAAATTTAGGAAGGATACAGTGATTATATTGATCTCTTGTCTTTTCCTTTTGATTCAAATCTTATTGGTTATGAAAGGATGAAAATCATGTTTGACCTCCACACACAAAAAGCCACAACTAAATACAACAAAACATTTTCTCCAGTACTCTGACTATTTTGCTAATTCACTACTCTGATATTGATGTAATTACCATTATTGTTTTGCATATTTGTTCTCTCTCTCTTTACTGACTATTAAAAGGACTTGCTATTATTACTGCATCTACTGACGTTGTTACTTCTCCGCCTCTTTCTTAGGTATGAATACCATTGGTGTGACGGAGTGAATTACAAGAAACCTACAGCACTACCAGCTCCAGTCTACATATCATTACTAATGGACTGGGTGGAAAGTCAGATCAATGAAGAAACAATATTCCCTGTCACTGTCGGTAAGTCTGACCATGGCCTTCTCTTCTCACTGCATCTAATCCTGTCTTTTATTTTCTTTCTTTCTCTCCCTCTCCCTCATGGCTATGAGACATCTACCAAGGATTAATATAAATACTTCATTGCCAGAGAAAACAGCAATTCCAAACAATTGCCTTTAATCATGACAACCTGTTCTGCTTATGTTGGCATTAAACTGATATGATAGGAATAATGATGCATGCACATATGCTTTGCAGCCTGGGGTAACCAGGTTCAAATCCACTGCTTGGCCAATGTCTTTTGTCATAGTTATGGATGAACCACAAATCTTGCAAATGAAATTTGGTAGAATGAGAATTTGCTATCATCTGAAAGGTGAGCTGTGAACTGTACCTGGCATTCAAAGAGCCAGTTATGTCCCACACCCATTGTCATGCTGATTCTGCCTCCATCCCTTTCATTTTCTCTCCATGGCTTGGGAACCATTGATTTAGCACATAAAAATTTTAAAAGAAAATGTTTTCAAATTTTTCATTAACTTATGCAAGGTACATAACTCTTCTTGTCTTTCTTGAAGGTACATAACTCTGCTTGCTCCAATATGCCCGACTAAATAAAATTGAGTTCCATGCCTACACCGTAACCGAGTGTTTAGTAGCGTCCCAGTGTCCGTTTTAGTCCAGTTATCTTTTGGCTTAAATGTTGGAGCGTTTGGTTTTTATAGTTACATCTCACTTTATACCACTAAGCAGTGTTTGTTTAGTCATTGGAGGCTGATGTTCATTCTGTTGCTATTCTCAGTGTGTAGTTTGTTGTATGTAAGTACAGCAAATTACACACACATGAGAAGTTTGTTCTGCAACTATGTGGTACCAAGTTCAAGTTCATTGTGTGTTTTCAGCTCGTAATCATAAGGTCGTGAGTTCAATACCTGGCAGCACGTTGTACCTTTGAGCAAGACACTTTATTTCACATTGCTCCAATCTATTCAGTTGACAAAAAGGAGTTGTGCCTGTAGTTCAAAAGGGCCAGCTTTGTCACATTTGATGGGTCACCCTAAATCTCCCTGAGTTAAGGGTATGTGTGTCTGTGGAATGTTTAGCCACTTGCACATTAATTTCACGAGCAGGCTGTCTTTTGGTTTTTTCAATTGGAATATTTGTCAGCCAAACCAGGCCACATGTAACAAAGCATGCTTGCATTGTTTCTTTCCAGCATTTTCATTTTCTCTGCAGCCTTTGCCCATGTTTTCCTATTGTGCATGCTTAGCTTGTACACATGTGTTTGTGTCATTTTCGTGCTGTTTTTTTTCTTCCAGTAACTTGGTGTTGTTGATAATTTTTTTTCTTTTCCTCCAGCTTTCTGTAATCAATCTGTCTTTTATTTCAGGAGTGCCTTTTCCGAGAAATTATCTTCAAATAGTAAAAAAAATTATGACCAGACTCTTCCGGGTGTTTGTTCATGTGTACATTCATCATTTCGACAAACTTATTGGTATTGGTGCTGTAAGTATCCTTCTGTGCCCCAGACATCTGTCGTGTCCCCAACTTTTTTTTCAAATACATTGTTTTTCTTTTAAGTTTTCTAAAGAAAGTATTTTAATTTTTGAGGAAAACATCTGCAAACATGTTTTGGTTTTATTCTGACCTCATCAGTGAAGTAAAACATTCCCTTTGATTTCTCTTGTGATGAATGAATCTAAAGTAAATATATGTAAGATTGTACTTTTTTTATTATAGGAAAACAGCTGATGTCTGAAAAATTAACAAAAAAATTAGTATCAACACATTTTATAGATAAATAACTTGAAACAATTATGTGATGGTGGGGAGGGAAATACTATCAGTTTGTTAACTTCATTACTTTTCAGAATTCCTATTCTTGAATATATATTAGTTGTTATTTCCATCATTTTTTATGATTTACTCATGTTCACTAATTTTCTTCCAGGAGGCTCATGGAAACACATGCTATAAACATTTCTACTATTTTGTAACAGAGCATAACTTGATAGACAAGAGAGAGTTACAGCCTTTGGTAAGTGATTTAACTGTCCTTAAAAAGTCATAATTCAATAAGTTAATTATTGTTGTCTTCAGTTCTAATCTCATATTTGTAGTCAGTTCCCTTTGTTGATGATTTTGCCCCCCCCCCCCATATATACCTAATGCAAGCATGGTCACCCATTCTCTCTTTATTTTGTTTTCTATCAACTTAACTGATATAACCAATCATCTACTTCTTTTTTCCCTAATTTCCCTTTTTTTCTTTCTTCTTTTGCAGAAGGAGATGTCTGAAAGAATCTGCAACTTGTAAAACCAGTGAATATTAAAAACACCACGTGTGCACACACACACACACACACACACACACACACACACACAGGCCAGCCCCTTCCCTCTACATATACACACATACATGCGCACAAGCGATTCTGGCAGCCGTGGTGTAGCAGTAGAAATCAATACATACTCTGTAACTTTATTTTCAAAGTAACACAACAGATATACTTATCTCATTCTCTCTTACTTACACACAAACATACATGTATTCAATGCTCACATGCAGACACACACACATGCACACACTACATGTCACAATTGATTTAACATTTATTTCTCTGCTATTTTCATTTTTTTTTTTTTTTGTCCTTTCTTCTCTTTATCGCTTTGTGTTTCTCTCGACACTCATGCCCCCCACTTCCTTCTTAATTTAATTAACCAATTAATGAATCTGAAGAATCACATTTATCCTATTCTGTGTAACCAGTGCTCAAAACCAAAGAGGAAAAAAAAAACCCACAACATAGGTATAACAGTTTGGTCTCTGATCTGTTTAACATTTGAAAAAAATTTGATTTACTCTTTCACATCTGTTTCCTCTAAATGGACTGAACCTCAGTAATTGACATTAAAGAACATGGCATATCACATGCAATCAGAGCAGGGGAGAACTTGTCCCCTATCCATTCTTTGTTTTCGGTTTAAATCTAAGCTAAATCAACTTCACTTTTCCATCTTTCTGAAGTTTAGTACTGGAAGGGTTGAGGCTGTGTGGTGTGGGAACTCAGAGTTCAGTTTATGAGGGAGCCTCTATGTGGTCTCTTGAACCATCAGAAATAGCAGCTAAATCTTTCTTGAATCAGACCCTGCCATCTTAAGCAGAGAATGACAGGTCGGTCATGATCAGAATGTTTTTCATCAAATGTCTGTTCAGTCAATGATGATCAACAAAAGTATGGGAATGAAATTTGCAAACCCAGGCTCAAATTTTTTTTACCATCAAGGTTGATTTTTTTTGTAATCTTGATATAAAACAAGCACAGGTATTATAATATAATAACAACAATAATAATTATCATTATTATTTTTATTATTGTTTTCATTTGTATCAAGTCAATTCAAAAATATTTCTATGCTTGTTCATTTTGGCAATGAAGTCTTTCAGGAGGGTGTTCAAAGTGTTTTCATTGCCCCCTAAAAATTTTAGTGGGTGCGAGTGCATCCCCTGTTCCCGAGCCAACAATGACCAAGGGTTAATCAAAAATAACTAAAACAAACAAAAACAGTGTGGGGAAGGGAAGGGCATTGTAAATCAATGTTAAGATGTTTTAAGGTTGCAATCTGGCAGAAGCATTAGCATGCCGGACAATATACTTAGTGGCATGTTATGAGTTCAAATTCTGCTGAGGTTAACTTACCCTCTACCCTGAAATCGCTGGCCTTATACCTCAATTTGAAAACAGTATTAAGTTATTTCTAATGTTAGAAAGAAAGTTGGTGGGGTTAAGTGATATTTATATTTCTTAAAAAAGAAAAAAAAAGTTATTTATTTATCTGTTTTTTATATATATATATATATATATATATATATTTGTAAATATGGACATTACGTATATTTGGGTTTTTAAAATTTTTTTTCTTTTAATTTGTATCAGCCATTGAGATGAGGCCATGCTGGGGCACCACATTCAATGGCTTTGTCAATTATATCAACCCCTCCCCCCTCTCTTTGCCTGGTGCTTATTTCGTCATGCTTGTAAGACATGGAATGCAAAGCAGAAATAAGCATTAAAGTTTTATATATATATATATATATATATATATAAAATCCAAAGTATCCTTCCCATTTTTAAGATGGTAGCGTATGATATGAGGGAGATTTGACTGCTATTTATATTGGCTTTTTTTTTTATGTATATATAATGTGTATATAAATTCTTTAAAATGTTAACCCATGCCAGCATGGAAGGCGGGCGTTAAACGATGATGATGTTACAGTTTTCTTCTTTTGCTATGAGTTCAAAAGAGGAGAATGCATTCAGTTAAATAGCAAACTGCATCAGGTTTGAACAAACACTAAGAAATGCATTTAAATTCCCCCATCCTCTTATGAATACTCATTATTTAAAGGGGTTTTCTACTTTCAGAGTCTAAACAATAATGACTGTCCAAATTTAAATTGCTCACTACACAAATTACGTATATATGTATGTGTGTGTATGTATATATATATATATATATACACACACGCACACACACA
>NC_068995.1:50736321-50741087 GCF_001194135.2 Octopus bimaculoides | reverse complement strand
AACAGCTGGTATGAACTAGCTTCTCCCTCCCTCCCTCTTCTCATCCTTTGTTTATCATTATTGTTTATTTTTTACTCATATTTTCTTTTCTGTTTCTTAAAATATTTGAAAATGAAAATTTAATTTTAAAAAAAATAATAAAAATCTTTTTGTATCACATGATCTTCCAAAATCTGTAAGTCATTAAAACTGGAGGCTTTAAGCTTTAAAAGCTTTGCTGGCAAGTTTTGGTCAAGAAACAACCCAGTATTATAAAGAATAAATAAATAAAAATATAATAAAAACAAGCATAATTCCCTTTTTTAATGAAATAAAAGTGAAGAAAAATTAAAATCAATGTTTTTATGAGTCTTGTATTAGTAAAAACTTTGGTAGAATTATGTATGTGTAGGGAAGCTGATTATAGAAGAGAATGCTGCTGGTATGTTCAGAAGATCTGAAGCAAGAATAAGGTGAGTATGATTTAACGAGTGAACTGTACGTACAGTAGGACAGTCAAGGGTAAAGACCCCCTTTGGTCATGAATGACCATGGGATTGCACCTAGAAAATTCCCCTCCGAAGCACAAGTCCAGGTAAGGTTGTTTATGGAAGACCAGCAGTGGCCCATGTATGCCAGCCTCCCCTCTCCATGCCATTGATGTTATCCAAGGGAAAGGCAAAGACTGATACAGCTTGGCTCCAGTGACATCCCAACTCTTTTCTCCAGCTGAGTGAATTGGAGCAGCATGAAATAAAGTGTCTTGCTCAAGAACACAGCACACAGCCTTGTCTGGGAATCAAACTCACAACCTCAAGATTGTGAGCCCGATGCTCTAACAACTGAGCCTTCACTTAGTAGTACAGTACAGCCATTACTGCATGCTTTCATTGATTTTCTTTCTTTTGGGTACCTCTGTAGTCTTGTGTAGTCATAGACACCTCACCTGTCTTGTCTTTCACCCAGCAAGGCATCCAAGATGTGACAGCCAGGGGCGTAGCCTGGGTAAATGGTGCCCAGGGCAAGCATCAGAATTGTGCCCCACCCCAACAAAAAAAGTGGAAACTCGCATAGAAATGGCTGTTAAAAAATTACCTTGGTCAAAATTACACCCAGGGCATGTGCCCTGCTTGCCCCCATTTTCACCATCTTAATCTCTCTCATCTTTGGTTGCTCAAGGTACCACACAATGGGACTGGAACTGGAACCATATGGTTAGGTAGCAAGCTTCTTACCACACAGCCATGCCTGCGCCTATTATAACAAGCTTTTATTCTAACAGTGGCTCTAAATGTTCTGAAATACAAAAGAAGTCACTGTGATTTGAACCCCCAAAAATGTAGTGAGCCACTGTAAAGAAATTTGCCTGAATCTGCTATTATTTTCTCATCCCCCCCTACCCACCCACCACTGATGATGGTGGTGGTGGATGGTAGTGATATTGGAATGATATTGTAAGATGTATGTATAAACTGAATGCACCATTTGCCCTGTCCACAAAATAAAAAGTCTATATGTGAGGTTTTTTTTATAAATTGGGTGAATGAGTTTAAGGATACAACTTAACCAGTTCTTGAAGCTCAAATATACAAAAAACAAAAAAAAACAAAAAACCCCCACAAAAATCTTTAAGTTCAAGTCCATTCATTACCTTTGCGTCTGTGGTGGAACAAATACTGAAAACATTAAAACACACACAAACAAACAAACACTCATATGCACCCATACATATACACACATATACAAATCTTAAAGAAAGAGAAAAAGCCTCACCTGTAATAGATCAAACCTGCATCCTTCTCCCACTTGCCAAAAACTGCCTCCACTCCCCCAGACTTTCCCCAACCACCAAAACCTCCCCCCTCCTCTCATGGCCAAAGTAGAAAATGGGAATTTCATGTCAATATGTATTTCAGGGGTTATTAGGGGTAAATGATTTCAGGTGAAACTGTCAGCGTTATACACACTGGCAATGCAACATGGCGGTTAATCAGTGGCTGGCAAAAGTAATGTCTTTATTTACTGCCAGTTTGTTTAAACTGTCTCTGTCAACAGACACAAATCTCTCTGTATTACTTGAGTAATGTCATGCAAATGACGGTATGACGTCACCAACCATCCACCATGGTCAACAATCACACTATCACCACCAACATCATAGGCACCACTACTACCATCATCCACTGACCCTACAACCACTGATCACCACTACCCCTACTACCAGACACCACCACCACTACAACATTCAGTGACACCGTCGAAGGTTGAAACAGGTTCAAAAGTAATATTTACCTGGAATTTTTTTTACTCTCTCTCTCTCTCTCTCTCTTTCTAAAATATTAATGTTATGATAGATAAATGTGTAGTATATATGTATACACACACACACACACATGCATGTGTCTGTGATTGTATTTATGTTCATGTCTGTTTCCACACATATTTA
The DNA here is from genome assembly GCF_001194135.2 of Octopus bimaculoides. Lineage (NCBI taxonomy): Eukaryota > Metazoa > Mollusca > Cephalopoda > Octopoda > Octopodidae > Octopus > Octopus bimaculoides. The sequence continues at coordinate 50,738,662 of NC_068995.1, read as the reverse complement.
TGTAGGTCCACTTCTACACTAAGAGACTAAAATTTGTACAAAGATTTCAAAACCAGTCGCTCTAATATAATACAATGAACTTATTGTTTAATTGTACTCAGGTGCGTTATAACTTGCCAGAAAAGGGGAAAATAGCAATAAGACATGTATAAAGACAGCTTTAATCTTTTTTACAAGACCCAAACTTTTTGGGGAGTGGGGGCACTCAATTAGATTGACCCCAGTATGCAACTGGTATTTAATTTATCGACCCTGAAAGGGTCAAAGCATTATTCCAGCCTCTCGTGTGGAGCTACTTTTCTGTTTGTAATATAATTACAAACCACGTGTGTCTCTAGCACATACTTTTACAATATTGACGCCTCAATTAATATTGTAAATGTTGTAATAAAATTCAGTAAAAATAAATGTTATTTCAACAATCTTCAGAGTTGGTTTATCACGGGACTCATGCAGCTAAACTTGATGGCCACCAATGAATATCTTTTCAACCAGCCCATCACTTTTCTGTTGTATACAACAGATGTGGGTTCTGCAATTTCTTGCTGCAAAACCAGCTCAGATGATCTGTTTATTGTGTCCAAATGTTTCTGCTGTACATTTGCTCACTCGCTCCATCAAATTCAGATCGCCTCTTATAGATAGGTGTGCCACACATCAGATTGCCAAAGTGATCACAGAGCAATGTGAGATGAAGTTTCTTGTTCAAGGACACAATGCACCACCCAGTATACAATAAACTAATTATTATTGTTGTTGTTATTATTATCATTATTATGTTGTCTATAGCAGCAGTACCTTAGAAATGACAGGACAAATTAAAACAGTCCAGACCCAAACCAGCAATCTTCTGTAGCAACAAGAACTAATGCAACAGTTAACAGTTAACAGTTAAGAAACAACTACTAATTTGGGGAGGAGATGATTAGAAATTGGTCAGTTATCTTTGGTAATTACCATTGATGCTACTTTATGACTCACTTGCTCTATTTAGCAATATTTAGCTGCTGGCTATCTTTTGCTAAGAATATGTCTGAAATGTGTAAGCTCTCCCCTGCTGTTCCTTTCATCCTCTCTCTCTTTCACACACACATGTATGTGTGTGCATATATATATATGTATGTATGTATGTACACACACACACACATGATGAATATGAAAGACATACGCACACAGAGATAAACTGACGTAGAATAAGATATTATGTGTATGTGTGTCATCATCATCATCGTTTAACATACTCCTTTCGTGCTGGCATGGGTTGGACAGTTTGACAGGAGCTGGCCAAGCAGGGGTTTGCACCAGACTTCTGTGTCTGTTTTGGCAGGGGTTTTACAGCTGCATGTCCTTCCTAACATCCACGACTCCATAGAGTGGAATGAGTGTTTTTTCACTGCGCCCTGTAGACGAAAACTGAAAGAAACCCGTCGCGCGCGCGTTATGGTGTGTGTGTGTGTGTGTAAGAAAAGAGAAGGAAATGGAGAAATTGACGTACAGACAACAGTTTATTCAGATATTCAAATCAATATAATAATATGGATGGATGTAAACCATGAAACCAGTGATGTTGCATGTACGTAGTCACACGAATTGTTAGAAATAACAGCCGATATAACAGCTCAAATCACACTACTGTCTTCAATAAAGAGATAAAGTGGGGAAGAAACTCTCGGTGATGTTTGATCATAACGATCCACTTTCACTTTGTCGAGCAGAAGCCGGTACCAGTTGGTTTGGTAGAGCCGTGGTGTTTTGGCAGCATAGATATTTTTTGACTGTAATTAAGAATTATTTGTGTTGTTAGTGTTGTTGTGTTGTTAGTGTTGTTGAAGAATTATTATTATTGTTATTTTGTTTTGTTATGGATATAATTTCTTTTTTGCATTGTTGTTGTATACATCGCATTCGCTTGACCGACCAGAAACAAATGCCAAATTTCGCTAAAATCTCTCTCTATTTTAAACAACACCAAAGCAACAACATCCCATTATCATCGACATCAGTCTGATACCATCACATCACTTCATCTTAGACAATATTACAAGAATGAATGACGCAAAAACAGCAAAAATAATTCAACACAAAAATGAGAAAAAGTCGAAGGATTTTTTTTTTTAATTCAAAATTTTGTACGCTATTATTTATAGCGTTATCTGTTTCGAGATCCACCATTCCTTAAAAGAAGTATTTCACATCTCTCGAGATTTATGAAAAACAATAAAATCACCGACAAAGAATGATTCTTGATTACTTTCATACATATCCTTTGTGGCAAACAATCTGGCGACAACACAGTGTCTAAAAATAAAAAGTAACTAAAAACGAAAAAAAAAAAAAAAAA
>NC_068995.1:50731832-50736311 GCF_001194135.2 Octopus bimaculoides | reverse complement strand
AAAAAAAAAAAAAAAAAAATCTGCTGCCGCAAAACAACTACAATTTGACAGAATAAAAGTGGTACGCTATAAGCAAAGATCGCTAAGGATTCGTTGGCTACCGTATTATTTTATACAAAACAGAAAAAGAAAAAGACGGGATGTTAACAGCTGGAACAACTCGACCACAGGCGTTCTCAGTGAGGGCCATCCTCAAATTAAATACTGTTTATATACTGCTTACCAACTCATTATGAAGGGTTTATCCTCGATCACTTCGACCCCGGCACATATTACAGTCCGGTTCTTATCCAAATATGTCGTCGAACCACTTAGTTGTGGATACTGGAATACAAACACATACACATACATAACATAATATAATATTACATAATATATGATGGGCTTTTGGGCAGATTTTGTCAACCAAATTCTATTCACAAAACATTGCTCAACTCAAAATTCATATAGATGGTTGCTCAAGGTACCGCCAAGCAGGTTCGAACCCGGAACCATGTGTTTAATGCGACGTACTTCTTCGCCACACAACCATGCCTATATTAACATGGATATTGTTGCTATGGGCGACACAGTCCTTAATGGTTGAGCTGCATTAAGGACTACTTAATGAATCTCGTAAGCGATAACAAGTGATGGGGATTATTTATTTGACTCATTACACGATTAATATTACGGATAAATAGATGTCATATAATCTCATTTGCCTTCTGTCATAATTACGATGTCCTATTTTCTGTGTATGTATCGATTTGTTCCACTACAAGACAAGCCAAAGACATAGGAGATATTTTACATTTTTGATCAGTTTTGGTTTTTATTGTTGTTGTTTAGCTCCAGGTGAGCTCTTATAGGACAGACTTATGATGAAAGGCACTTCAGCCTCGACCATCCCGCCTTTTTTTTTTTTTTTTAATAAATAGGACTTCTTTTAAGTCAGTACAGCGTGATTTGACAGCACTTAGCTGCTGTTTCTAGCGGCTCCTCTCACGAATTCGTATGCTGTTCTATTCGTGGGTTAGAGCTTGAAAGGGTATATGCTTCTTGCAGTCATTGGGGCCGATAACAGATGAAGAATAGATTAAAAAAAAAAAGTTTATTGACAGGTAAGTTGATAATTGCGGATACATGGGTAGAAAGAAATGTACGTATAGATAGATTCAGAATAAGAGAGATAGAGAAAGGTAGAAGTTATTGTTTACCACCGGTCGCTCCTAAATGAGCAAATTTATAATCAAAGGCGCTCTGGCCATCATGATCGATGATGCTGAACCCCTGGAAAGCCCTAATCAATGAAACGGATGATCATATTTGACTAACACTAAGTTTTGTCTTGGGCATTTCGTATCTAGTACTAACATTATCCAATGTGTCCTTTTTTTTCAAGACGGTAGTGTGAGTTTGAGGAAAATTTGGCTGCTATTTCTGACATTTAACAGGGTAAGCGATGGTGTAGAAGAGGTCTCCATGTTGGCCTGTGTTGATAGATATTTTAGATATGTTTATGAATAGGTAACCGTTGGCAGATAAAATAATGGATTACTTGACAGACAGGTAAGTATTATAGGGGATACATAATATGCACGTAGATAGGTATTTTAATTGATAGCATTGGAGTTATCACCCTTGGTTATAACCAGATTTTAGACAGCATTAGGACATTTTGGTGATCGACTACATCGATAACCACCGTTAATCGAAGATTTTCAACACTATTACACATGCGACACCCTACCGTTTGTGTATGCTGTGTGCAAAACGCTTCGTTAAGATACCTGACATCAGTCATACTGTTGTTGATATTTATAATCAGTTATATTTCTCCTATTTCTCTTTTTCTCCATCTCACTCTGCAACATCGTCCGTTCTTTCTCTCCATCCTGAACAGTTTCTGTTACAAGCAACCTCTAAGCTAGATTGTCACTTTCCCAATAGCACCCACCCCTTTCTCTCTCCCTCACACACACACACACACATTCTCTCTCTCTCTCTCTCTCTCTCTCTAAATGTATTTTGATTTTTTCTATCTTTTAATTGTTTCTGTTATTGGACTGCGGCCATGCTGTAACACCACATTGAAGGGTTTTAGTCGAACGAATCGGCTCCAGTAGTTATTCATTTCTTTTAAAGCCTGGTACTTATTTTATCAGTCACTTGGGTCGAACCGCTAAGTTACGGAGACGCAAACAAACTAACACCACTTATCAAGCAGCAGCGAGGGACAAATACGAACGTCTGTTTATCCAGTGGAACTGAACCGGAGCTGTGTAGCTGGGAAGAATATTTCTTACCAAACAGACTCACCTACGCCTATATACATACGATTTTATAAATCAACATATTTGTCATTATTATAAAAGATTTGCTATCTGAGTAGAATATTTTTGTCTGAGGAGGTCTAATTTGATTAAAATGCATTCGTCTACCTTGTTTTTATTTATTCAAACATTTCAATTAGTTGATTTTATTAGAGTTATTTCCCTTGTCTCTAGTTTTCATTTTAGACAACTCCAGTTAGTGTGAATGAATGACTAATCTCGATAATCGAAGTTTTTCAACTCATCAAATTACATATGTGAGACCCTGCAAAATGTAGATAGAAAGAAAAAATGTTAGGGAGAAAGGTAACTGTCAGACAGGTAGATAGATGAACTGGTAGGGAGAAAGGTACGTGCCGATAAATAGGTTGCTAGAGATATGTAGATAGGTGATTAGGTATGCATGTAGGTAACTGTAGAAAGAGAAAGGTATGTAATAGACTGTGCAAATAAGCAGGTTGCTAGGTAAATAGAAGTTGATACATAAATTAAGAGAGAGAGAGAGAGAGAGAGAGTGCGGAGAGAGAAATAAATAAATAGAAAAGGTAGAAGGGATCCGGAGTAAAAGAATAAAAGATCCAAGTGGGGAAAAGGCAGAAAGATGAGAATAGACGATAAAGAGAGAACACGAAATAATTGGGAGTCGAGAACGAGGATGATTGAAAGAAAATGAGAAGGAACGGAAATAGAAGGAGGTAAAGATATGGAGAGAAAGGTTGTTACAAAGAAAGAGAGAGAGAGAGAGAGAGAGAGAGGGTGAATAAATGAAAGTGATAGGAAGAGGGAAAAGAGATATAAATAGATCAACGGCGGTGAGGTAATGACAGAAACTAGAAAATCGAGAGAGGACAACAGAGAGGGAGGAAATAAAGAGAAAGACTAACAGTATGAGAGAGAGAGAGAGAGTGTGTGTATGTGTGAAAAGAAAGGGACAGTAAATGACAACAGCTGCCATGTCTTTATCTCTTTCTCTGTATATTTTTTTAGATAGATAGATAGAGAAAGAGAAAGAGAAATGGACAGTGATATATACATGAGACGCCATTAGAGACGGACAGAGAGACAAAAGCAGTTTCTATCATTAAAGAAGAGAAAGAGAGAAGGTTAGAATTAGAGAACGATAAGAAAAGGGTAGAGAGAAAGAGAGAGAGAGAGAGAGAGAACAAGGGGTAGAAGTGACAGCCGTTGTAATTAGAATGGTCAAAGAAAGACAGAAAATGACATTGGTGGACGTTGCCCACACAAAGAAAGAGAGAGAGAGGGGGGTATAAACATGACTGGTTGCTAGATAGCAAGTGAAGGGGAAAGAAATATAGTGAGAGGGAAAGTGAGAGGCAGAGAAAGAAAGACGAATTGAAGGAGAGAGAGAAAAGGAAGAAGAAGAAGGAAAGAAATCAAGGGAGAGAAAAAATACAGTTACAAAGAGCGGAAGAGAATGATAACGTGAGGGAAAGGGAAAGTAGAGAGATGAAGTGAAGAGAGAGGGGGTGAAGTTATAGCGTAAGAGAGTAGAGTAAAGAGAGAGTGAGTGAGAGGTGGAAAGAGATAGATTTACAGAGAGATAGACAGGGAGAAAAGGAGGGAACGTTTTTCTATTACTACTACCCCCGTCATCAGCAGTTGTATTAGTAGTAGTTGTAGTAGTAATCGCAGCAGTAGTAAATATGTATGAGCAGTAGCGGCTGCTGTTTTAGCAGCATTGAAATAATTATTGGTTTTGTACCGGCACCAAAAGGACTACTACCAGCACAGCAGCACCATTATAATCTCTATCACCACAGGCATCTCTGGTCTGTTGTCACCACCGCCACCACAACGGTCATTCTGTCCAAAATCTCACGGATTTTCCACCCTGCCCTGACCCACCCATCCACCCCTCCCCAGTCAAAGAAGAACAGTTGGTATTACACACATATATATATATATATATGTGTGTGTGTGTGTGTGTGTGTACTTCATTCCAAACTTCGAAAAATTAAAGGATAAACCGAAGTTAAAACTCATAATTACAACACAAACCAAACCACCCAACTAACTGAACAGCAAGCACCAACCACACACACACACCAACTACCTCCCATAAGTTCCTTACCATTATTTCTTTCGATCTGAGCTCCCATCAAAGCCATACAGTTCTTCTCTCTCTCACTCTCTTTCTCTCTTT
>NC_068995.1:50722425-50731389 GCF_001194135.2 Octopus bimaculoides | reverse complement strand
ATATATATATATATATATATATATATATATATATATATATATATACATATACATACATATATATATACATACATATGTATGTATGTGTGTGTGTGTGTGTGTGCATGCTCATTTATTTGTTCGTCTTTCACCCTATAAAAACAGTCAAATTATAGAATTGGAAGGATATTTTTCAATTGACTTACTTATAAACCATTATCATGAGATAACTTACGAACCCCTACGCGGTCGCTGGACCTACTAGAAACAGCAGCTAAATCTTTCTCAAATGATACCCCACTACCTTAAAACGAGGAAAGCCCGTCGGATACTGTATCCTCGGTATCCCTAAAAAGAGGGATCATCATGGTTGGATCAGTTTTGAGATCGTAGGTCTGCTCAATCAAGGTTGATTTGGAGTTAAACAACAACCACTACTATCTTTATTTTGCTTCGTCTTCGTGTTGTAATTTGATGATAATTATTATAATAAATTCTTTAACGTAAGACATTCAATGTAAGAGATATATAATTGTTTGCTGAGGGAACTGTGATGTTCATGCATCACTCAGTTGTACTTGGTGTCGTTCAGTGAATGTAATAGTAATAATAATTTCTTAGACATGAAAACTCTGGTTTAAACGAGAGATGAAATGCTGCTGTGACGTTCATACTTCTCAAGAACATTAATGTGGTCAAAATAAATCTTGTTGGATTGTAATTTCTAATGTAGACACAAAACCAGAAATTTGGTAGAATGGTTGGGCGATTAAATCAACCCCTATATTAGGCTGGTACTTTATTTTATTAAGACAATGTCGACCTCGACGGGGTTTGAACCCAGAATGTAAGGAGCCGAAATAAACACCGTAAGGCGTTTTGTCCTACGTCCCTAACAAGTCTACCAATCAACTGCCCTTATAAATTAAAGATGATGTTGAAGATAAACTTAGAAAATTTAAGCTTAAAATGTAAGAGATTTTAGAGGTTTTTTTACAATAAAATTTGAAGTTGTGGCGCTCATTACGTTAACAATTAAGAAAATAACGATCTTGATTTGTTGGTTATATTTATTTATTAAGTAAAGTGGAAAGCTGCATATAAACCTGCTAGAAATAACAGTCATATCTGCTGAGTGAGTGAGTGAGAGAGAGAGAGAGAAATTCTTTTCATGGTTATTCGATCTACTAGAAATAGCAAGACACATTTCCTTCACAACGTGTATATTCTGTGTCTGATTTATAAGATGGAATGGTCATGATAGGAACAACTTTTATCACGGGGTTGCTCTAGCTGGACTGATCTGGGGTTAAACGACAACACTAAGATAGATAACGGAAGTTTTAATTTGATTACAAATGCTTATTGAAGAAATTCAGGGTAAACACGAAGTTGTATCCATTCCATTAATTATGATAATAATAATAATAATAATTAGTTCTTTATTTGTCTCAAGGGCGTGGAATGGAGGACATTACATGGACAGGTTTAAAAAAAACATGGGATGGAGTATATCAAAGGAAAGAGGGAAAAAGAAATAAAAAAAAGAAACAGACGTATACAATAATGACCATAACAACAATAGTTGTGGTATATTGATCATATCATATTCCGTTTGATATCGATTCTAGCCCAGCATATTAGAAAGTTTGGCCAAACATCTTGCTCACGCAAAATTGTTTGAACGTAAAAATGTCCTATGTTGAACAAGTTTTTGTGTCGGTTGTCTTTAGAGAATGGATTAATTGTTTAGTTAAGAGTTCTTATCAAAGAGGCATTGTTTAACCGTCATTTTTTGCCCATTACTGCTGCCACGACCGCCTCTTGTGGTTGTTCTTCACACACAATCCCTATATATGGTAATAATAAGGTAGGAACAGGGCAATTAGTAGTCGTATAGATACCTACCTACCTATCTACTAGCACACAGACATCCATACACAGGTAACTTACATATTCACATGCAAAACAAATTGCACAGGTGTATAACATATTACACACGTACAAATTCTCTCTCGCTCTCTCTCTTCACACATACACGTTTATCTATCTATACATACATACACACGTGTATATACATACACTACACACATGCACCCAGCACGAATATGCATTTGTGTTTCCAAATGCATACACAAATAATGATGACAGACTACGTACAAATATTTACATATACTTGCACATCTTTGAGCATACATGTAAATAGATATACACGCATATTCATAAACACTCACAGTACATTAACATATTTTCTATGTACACACATAGCTTATTATGTATTGTGAACGTAAGGTACCCGTTGCCGAACACGTATTTAGATACACACCCGTATGTAAATTGTACACACATGTGTGTTATTTATTCGTAGCCAAGACCCGCTTCCTCTCTCATCCATATTTCAACTATCCCTCATTTAATCTGTTATGACATATGCGACCCAGTCTCTCCTTTTCTGCTTCGTTGTTTAGCCAGCCCTTCGTCAGCTCAAATCGACCAGGTATACGATTATTAATGATCAAAGGCGATTTAACCATGGTTATCCTAGCTTTTATATCACATGAATTAACGCTGTCTCGTATGTCCCCTTTTTAATTATTGCCATTCAAGACAATAAGGCTATGATTTCGGGGGAGATTTGGCTGCTAATTCTAGCCCGTCGAACGCCCACGTAGTGTGTTTTCCATGGTGGCTTGTCTATTTCTCCTCTTCATCACTGATCAAGCAGACCTATAATGATTAAAGACACATCAGTCTCGATCATATATCCTTAATAGAACACCTTTTTAGGGTATCTAGGATATATTATCTCGTATGCCCTTACCCACTTTTTGAGACGACGGGGTGTGATTCGGGGATTTCGTATCTGTTTCTAGCATGTCGTACGACCGCGTGGAGGACACCGTTGTTGGTTAATCCATTTCGAGAATCTGTGGCTCTCTCTCTCTCTTTCTCTCTCTCTCTCTATATATATATTTGTGTCTAGGGATAGATAGTGTGTGTTTCTCTGTATATATATTTCTGTTGTCTGTCTCCACACGAGTGTGTGTATATGTCATTGCGTTTGTGTACAGATGTCATGCGTGTTAATCAGTTGTCTCTAGTCTGTGTGTGTTTGACATTCAACTGAGCATGTGGTCAGCATTGACACTGCAATTGACATATACAACACAATAATAGCCATGTATGATGCGTGAAGTATAATTTACACACAAACACACGTATATTTGTAAGTGTGTATACATGCAGATACACACATATTTACAAATACACACAGAGGAGAGTTTCTTTTCTCTCAGCAGTTTTCTTTGAAAGTAAAACACTGTAGACTCTTTGTCTACTAAGGTGTATTATTTTTGTATTTAAAATCACGGTCAATTACATCTAATCTTTTTCTGTGCGGTGTACGAATGATTCCATAAAACTGTATCAGTCAGCTATCGAATCGATTTGTGTGTGTATGTATATAAAGTGGAAGCCGCTTATTGTGATCACTTTGGACAGAGCCTTTAAAAAATAACAACGACCGGTTGTTAACCTTATGTGAAGGCTATAATAATATTCTGAGCGTACTTGGGATCCACTAATTTCGATAACAACTGATAACACTGTCCTATGATTATAATAAGCGGCTTCTACAGTCTATATTTTGAAACTGTTAATAAATTCGCTGTCCCTACTCAGTTTCCCGCCGCGTGGATTTTTTATAATCTTGTGTCTAGATAAAAATAGATTAGTTGACCAATGAAGGCCTAATCCAATCTTTAAATCAACCTGACTGTTTGATGTACCTTTCAAGTCAAGAGACTTAAGTGCCTAAATAGGTGACAGGCTGAGAAGGCATCTACCTGTCTGGGTCTGTTGCTGTTTTAGTTTCTGCTACGAAATATTTGTCAGTCTATAATGGTTTTTCTTATTTATTTATTACCCGACTACATATAAACTCGAACTCTTTTCCTACTAATTTTATATATTTTAATTTGATAACAAAAATTAAAAATAAAGATACAGGTACCCCCTCTCTGTCAAGGAAACATGGATGAAGGAGAAAAATAAATTGATTCATAATTTATAATCGATGTTATTTCTTTCTCTGTCTCTTTTCTGGTGTATGACGAATGCATGCAATTCTAAATACGCATGTGCGAGTTAATCAAATAGGGGGATCAGTATTCAATAGTTGAGTAATTACAAACTGATCCCTCATTTTATGTTCATCCTTGTGACAGTTATCACTATCCTCAAACATGCATTTATTTATTTATTTATTTATTTGCTGTCGCTTCATATGTCTTAAATTGCAGAAAATAATGAAAGTCTGTAATTAAGGATATATGAATTGGCCGAGCAAAAGGTTAATTATTATAGGAAACAAAACTGTTAGCGAGACGAGTTAAAAATCATATTCAATATATTATTAGCATTTTTTTCCTTTTTGTTTTCTACGAAATAATTGTCTTTATACCTTTTTTCAGTTGAGAAATTGGTCACTAGGATAAGTATTTTATAGATCAGACTGATCTTAGAGATGATGATAATTAAAAACTGTATGTTACTGAAATGAACATCTCAATAATTAAAAACTGTGTGTTACTGAAATGAACATCTCAATAATTAAAAACTGTGTGTTACTGAAATGAACATCTCAGTAATTATAAACTGAAAGGGGAGCCTGATTAACAACATCTGTTAGTTTGTTTTGTCTACACACAACATTATCAAAAAAATATACATACATGTCCAGAAAATAGATTTATATTTAAACACAATGAATGATCAATGACCCGTCCTCTGACCTATGTTGTATTTCAATCATTTTTCTTTCCCTCCCGTCTCCCCTTTCAGTTCAGATTGCGTACATATTTCTTGTTAGTTAAATAATACTAGTGTGATAAAAAGACATCTTTGTATTGACATTTCTTCGTTATCTCATTTGGTTAACTCTTGTAATCACTCATAAAGTCAAGGCTCGTTGCATAATACATTTCAGTTCGTTTCTGGGCCTGGTACCAAACTCCACACACGTATACACACACGTACCATGTGATTTAATCATTATTCCAATTTTATATTATTCTTCATCATTCTAAGTTGAAACGATCTCAATGCTCTAGAAAATATATACATATACACACCCGCTCTCGTTTTCCCCCTCCATTACAAATTATGCTAAGATATATATATATATATATATATATATATATATATATATAGCCATGGTTATTGTCATCTATTTCGTTGATAATTTGTTTAAATTTACAATGCAAGCAGGTCAGATTTGGCTGCTACCCGGGCCAAATGATTGTTACCTGTCACGACACTGCTAAGGAAGCTGGTTGCGACTTTGGGACCCTGTTACTGACCGACACACCTACCTACCTTTAAAACTAATATACTGCTTAAGGATCAACACTGAAATAATATTTTTTAATAATCGCTTCATTATTTTGGCATTTCTACAGAGAGACTAACCCAGCATGGAGTGACAGACAATAAAATTAACTCCAGCCTTTCTACAGTAGCATCTGTGATGTGTTTTAAGATGTTAATAATGATCTGTGTGTTCAGGTTGATGTAATAAATACGATTCGTCAAGGCAACCTATTACTATCTCTTTTCTCTCTCTCTCCAAATCGTGGGTCTGAGAATCATACGTTTATTTCTCCATATATTTGAACCTTCATCCATCCATGAGAAAATATAAATTACAATCTTGGCAAGAACCAACAACCGAAAGGTTTCGTCCTTTATGTAACTAAGTTGCCTTGTTCTGTCTCTCTTTTGAGACTTCAAAATAGTTATTCCTATGTTATTCATACTTTATGTAAACTTGGTATTTATCTACGATTAAAATCATTAATTTTTACATCTTTGCCTTATCCACCGATTATTAACTTTATTTCTGTAGCTTCTGGAGCGAGAATTGAGATCGTATGGCCTCATGTCTTGAGTATACTTTCTACTGTATGTCAGTTATTTGTTTTTGTTTTTACTATTCTGTTCTGTTAATTGATCTGGCTAGGTCATCGTATACCTTCCTTTAAAACTCATCTGTATAAGTAACATTTCTTTCTGTGCCACATCTCGATTGCTGCAATCATCCAGTTTCGGATCAAACTAACTTGTCACGTATCGTTTCGGTTTCAATTTTGTTGGAATAAAAAGAAATAAAGAAAGAAAAAAACAATTTCTTTTCCCTACTCGACTGAAAACTGTCATTATGTCACCGAAGTCAAATCCTTCTTAATTACAGCTTATTAGCTAAAACGACGATCCTGTGGAATCCTTATAATCTATTTTATCAGTCTAGGAATGTGTGTGTGTGTGTGAGCGCGCGTGTATACGTACATACACAAACACGTACATGTGTGTGTGTGTGTATATATATGCATGCATGCATGTATATATATGCATGCATACATAAATGTGTGAGTATATATATATAGAGAGAGAGAAAGAGAGAGAGAGAGAGAGAGAGAGATTGGTGATGATTAAAAGATGTAGTTTACTTTTGGAGGGGAAAATATAATTACGATAATTAAATCTATTAAATTAAGCAAAAAAAAGCGGGGGTGGGGATGAAAAAATTAACGAACACTTGTGATCCTTCTGTTAATATTTTATTTTCGTTTTCTTTTTTTCTTTGAGGAAATACTAGTTGCTGCGACAGATTACTGTAACATTGGAACGGCAGCCGTGTAAGACCGGCTTGGTTAATATATAGACATGACATCACTTCCTACACGCACCTTCTCTCTCTCTCTCAATTAACATGCCAACTTCTTGGATCTCTTTAAACACTCCCCCTTTCCTAGCACAATTCTTGTCGTTTTTACACATTGTGTCAGACCTAAATTTCGTTTTATTGTCTTTCTTCTAAGATGCTAAAAACGACTCTCTCGATTCAAAAATAGCTAGCTATATTAAGTTAATTATTTTTTCGACTCGTGACTAACAAGCTCTCGTTGGTTTCACATACTTTTTCTTTCTTTATTCCTTGTAAATGCTTTGATTTTTAAATAGTTCATAGCATTAATTCACATACGAATACAAACATTGCCATAAAAAAGGAGAGAAGAAAAAAAGTCGGTGACATTTAATTACGAAAGCCGTTAGATTTAATTATGTCATGTCTTTTGTTTTGGTGCTTAATCGCAGAAAGTGTCCTGGTTCGCGGAAACAGTTTGAGAACTTGCAATTATTTCAATGATAATCATTATTTTACATTCTTGTCATCTCTTTAAATTGGACTTATAGATAGATAATGGCAGAGATAGCATCACAATTTAGAGCACGAATTCTGTTTAAATAATAATTATTTCAAATTTTGGCACAAGCCCAGTAATTTTGGGGAGGGGTAAGTCGGTTAGGTCTACTATAGTACTCAACTGGTACTTATTTTATCGACCTCAAAAGGATGACAGGCAGAGTCGGCCTCGGTGGGATTTGAACTCAGAACGTAAAGTGATGGAAGAAATACGGTGAAGCATTTCTCCCAGCAAAACTCTACTCGTATATCGAACAAAAACAAAAAAAAGAATTTAACTATTTTTTATATTTTGTATATATTTTCTTTATTCTTTTTTAAAAATTTGTTTCTCCTTTCAAAATTGCTAGATGTATGTGAGGAAATCATGAAACTCGAAACCATTCTCATGTGGTTTCAGGTATCGGCTGTACTTCTGAGTTGCAATGTACGAGTAGTGTTGAAAGGTATCTTAGAAGAAGCCGCTTAAATGAGGAAGCTAAACTCTGCGGCAGATTTCGCATATCTCTTATCTCCTACAGTAGGATAGGAATGGATGTGGTAGTGGTGGTGGTCGGGGTGCCATAGTAACACATTATAAGGAATAGATTTCGATAAAGAATCAAATTCTTACTATACACTACTTATAGACATGTTTGAATTAAAACACGAACTACACAGATCGTTGGTTACTCTGACATTAACCACAAAACGATCGAGCTAATCAGGGAACCTTTTCAACGGGGATGGGGAACCTGTATAGTTACAGCGGCGAATAATAAGTGTATCTGTAATGAGAAAGCTAATTACAAATTCCTTGTTATATAACTATATTAAATTACTATTTTAGTTTTGAGGATTCCGTTTTCTTTATCTCTTATTTTATTTTGGGAAACTTCGTCAGTGAGCGGTTTCATATTTGTGTGGTCAGAATTGCCCACCCTTATAACTCTACGCGGTCACTCGACCTGCTTCAAACAGTGGTCAGTCAGATCTCTCTGACAGTCTGCCCTTTAAAATAAAGGATATACTGGACAACGTAATCCTTGATATACTAGAAGATGGGATCATCATAGCTGGAGCGCTTTGATCAATACTCTGCTTATCAACTACCAGATTGTTGTATTCTCAACCAGTTGGCAAAAAACTTGAAAGTTTAACAGCTGCGTGTACTTTTACACTGAACTATCAACTTCTAACTGAATATACGGTCTTGAAGCTTTGTTTTGCTTGGGGTTTACAAAACTTGATTACCCCAGTTAGCTAATATTGTTTCAAATTTTGGCACAAGGCTAGTAATTTTAGTGGGAAGGGTTTTGTCAATTACATCGACCCTATAATAGATCAGCCCTTTATTTTTTATCAACACCAGTGGGATGGGAAAGAAAGTTGACCTTCATGGAGTTTGAACTCAGAACATAAGCTGGAAGAAATTCTAAGCATTTTTTCCAATGTGTTAACGATTCTGCCAAATTTGCCAAGCACATTAAATTAGTGTTGAATTTAGGGTGTATAATTCCAGAGGTATTCTGAAAAGTTGATATGTGAGCTTAGATAGAAAGTAATAAAAAAGAACAACTTTTTATTACAAAGATAAAAAAGGAAAAACAATTTTTTCAGAGCAAAAGCATCAGAAAACTAACCCAGACATGAGAGATTAGTTTACTTGAAAATGAAGTATGGAAACACAAGAAAAAATTTTTATTGTAATTTTAATCCAGTTTTGATATACTGTATATATA
>NC_068995.1:50712869-50721772 GCF_001194135.2 Octopus bimaculoides | reverse complement strand
GTTGAATCTGTCTTCAGTTTAAAAAAAAAAAAAAAAGATTTATTTCCCAGATCTTGGTTTTCTATATGACTGAGGAAAAGCACCTCAGAACACTACACATAGTAAATACGTAAGTTGACAAAAAAAAAAAAAAACCCTAAAGTTTGTTTAAATATATGAAAAGCAAGGGAGATAATTCTGACAAGATCAACTAACTGCAATTTTCTGAAAATAAAGACAGTGGAAATGAATCTGTGGACTTGTTTTAGTCTTGTTATAATCCTCCACAGCAAAACATATTTTGCTCAGTTGGTAAGGTTTAGAAGTGATCAGTATGTAAACAAACTGAGGGACTGTCTGATATTGATTTAAATATTTAACAATATAGCTGAGAGAAAATACCACATAGTTTACTATGAATGTTTCATGATTGTTAAGAGAGTTAACTGGAGAAATTTCCTCTTATATTTAGGTAAGCAAAAGCTAATCTTAGTAAAATAGTAAGTTGTGACATTCTTGACTTTTTCTATAGCATTTATCAGGATATTCTACCAAACTATCTTGTAAACATAATTATTGTTTACATCAAGTTTACATCAGTTATTCTCAGCTGGAGTCCACATAGCTACTGGGTTTTGGGGCTATGTATAAAAATGAGACATTTGGTGGGGTGGGGGGGTCACCCACAAATTCAAATACCAGGTATTAAATCTGTCTTGTCTTAGTTCTCATATTTCATTCTTTGTGCTAATTTCAAGACAATAAATATTGAATGTTACACTTGTGCTATTTTATTGCCTTTTCTCACTCTTAATCTTGTTATCTCTAGCTTTAAGCCTGATTACTTATCTACTATCAAAATCTCACAATAATTTTGGCATTCTATGGTGAGATTATCTTCATTTGTCATAAATAAAACTGAGTTTGATTCAACCACAAATCTGACACTGAATAAAATGCCAGTCATATTTTTTTAAGAATGCATATTATTAACCCTTCAGTATATAAAATGGCCATATCCAGTCCAAATATCCTACCTGTTTTATGGTCAAATCCACTCACAAGGCTTTGGTTGGCCCAAGGCTGTAATAGAAGACACTTGCCCAAGATGCCATGCAATGGGACTGAATCTAAAGCCATGTGGTTGAGAAGCAAGCTTCTTATCCACATAGCCATGCCTGCATCTAATTGGTGTGCCAAATGTTGTCACCCCCCCTCCACATACCATATACACACCTCTCTACCTGTCTGTCTGTCAACTATTTTTCCCTCTCTTTTCTTTTCTATTTCTTTGTTTTGTTATATTCAGGTCCACTGATGCCCTCAGTGTAGCCCAACAATAATACCCCTATTGACCCTTCCCATTGTCTAACTGACAAGACATGAGTGTTGAATATAAAATAATAGATAATAAATTCATTTTTTTGCTCTTCAGGGCTAAATCCTAACAACTCTAGTAAATACGACCTCTTTTCTTAATTTCCTTTATTTGACACTTAACAGTCAGCTTTATAAATATATTATTTACTCATAATGCATTTGTTTTAGACCAGTCATTGGACAACCTGCAGCTCATGGAGCTTTCTGAATGGCACACCTACCTTCAGTTTTTTTAGTAGCATGACCCACCTACCTGATGATGGAACCATGTCTCATGTGGCCTACATCTTGATAAAGGTTGTTCCAGTCTGGGTGAGGCTAACTCACAGTACAACCTGTCTATGTAATTAGATATCTATCCCTTCATTTTGTTTCTCATGAAATAAATAAATTTATTTAATGAGAAATTCAGGAACTTCCTTGTTACTTTCAGGTCATCAAACACATAAAAATTAGACTAATTTCTTGGTTCAAAATGCTTAACAAAATACTGTAAACGGACAAAATGACATACATATAAGAATGGCGATAATGTATGTGTGTGAGTTTGGAATTTTTAGGGTGTTTTATGACAATCAATGTTACCTGTGACTAATTTGTTGCTTCAGCAATGTAAACTGCAGGTTGTAGCTCCCATCACTGTTTTAATGTCAACATTCCCATGTATGCACGGGTCAGATATAGTTTACTGAGGCAGATTTTTGGGCCAGATGCTCTTCCTATCACCCAACTTTTACTTGTCGCCCACCAAGGTGATATTTCCTCAAGGCCAGACATTTTTTATCCCCCACAGAACATTGGTAACAAATCGCATTCATTTACAATAACCATGCAATGTAAACATAAATGTACCCACACACACACATATAGACATGTTTGGGTGTGGTTGTTTGTGTCTCCTTCTCTTGACATTACATGATTGTTGTAAATGAATGTCATTCATTTCCAGTATTCTAGCAAAAACATGCTTTTGCCTGCCAAATGCCCTCACAAGGCTTTGGTTGGCCTGGGACTACAATAGGAGATGCTTGCCCAAGATGACATGCAGTGGGACTGAATCCAAAACCATATAGTTGGAAAGAAGACTTCTTAACTCCACAACCATGCCTGCACCTAGTTTATTAATCTCCATGGCTACATCAAAACACAAACCACCACATGCCTTTGCAGGTCGTGATTGCTTCATGGCAGAATGAGTCACTGAGATTACTCTTTGTAGCAGTTGCCAGATTACAATTGTGTTGTAAAAACTTATTAAATAATTTATGAACTGATGGTCCTGTTTTGTTTCTTATGTATATATGTGTGTGTGTGTGTGTGTGTGTGTATATATATATATATATATATATATATTTATATATATATATAGGCACAAGCATGGCTGTGTGGTAAGAAGCTTGCTTCCCAACCACATTGTTCAGGATTCAGTCCCACTGTATGACACCTTGGGCAAGTTTCTTCTGCAATAGTCCCGGCTCAACAGAGCCTTGTTAGTGGATTTAGTCGACAGAAACTGAAAGAAGCCTGTCATATATATATATATATATATATGCATACAAACATACATACATACATACATACATGTGTATGTATATGTGTGTATGAAAATTCATTTATTGTGGGCACCCCTTTTGTGGGATCCAAGTTCAGCTGCACTATACAAAATCTAGCATGGTGGGGGGAAAAAACTTTGTTGTCCCCTCTTCCAATCAGTTGTCCAAAAATGTGCATTTATTCTGCCTAGTGATTAAATCCAGTCCATAATATATTTGAGTATTTTTGTTGTTTTCTTAAGTAATAATGAATGGATTTAGGTCAGTTGGAGAAGTCTTCTTTATGAAACAAAAACCAAGGAAATAAACTTGTTTTACTGTTTTAATAATAAGGGAATGTGGCTGCATATCTGTCCTGTGCACACACACACACATTATGCATTGTTTTTTTGTATATTAGTTTTGCTAGTAATGGTGATGTGCCTACCAGTGAAATAATGAAGTCTGTCAAATAGAATCATTAACATTTATTTTACTTTTATCGTGAATTCTTTCTCACTTATTGTTCATAGTCTTTATAAATTTTATATTTTATAATTATAAAGCCATACTTTGGATTTACATGCACACACAGAGGTGCAGGTGTGGTGTTGTGTGGTTAAGAAGTTTGCTTCCCTACTGCATGGTTTCAGGTTCAATCCCAGTGTGGCACCCTGGCTAAGTGTCTTCTTGTATAGTGCTGGGCTGAGCAAAGCCTTGTGAAAGGATTTGGGTGACAGAAACTGAGCGAAGCCTGTTGTGTGTGTGTGTGTGTGTTTATGTTTGTGTCTCCTTGTTTTGGCATGGCATGATAGTTGTAAATAAGTGCCACTGTTGTACAAGCAGTGTCTGTCATTTCCAGTAGACTGAGAGAACATGTCTGGCCATGGAGAAATGTTACCTTGGATGGAAACAAGTGAGGGGTGGCAACATTAAGGACATCCTGCTGAAAACATGTAGGGCTTGCATGTAGGGCTCACTTCTCAATATCATCGAAAGCAAGAGCTGAAAGACCATGACATAGGTTTTGATGCAGGCATTGCCATAAAAAGATGTGGCAGAACCGAGAGTCTATCTACAGTCCTCCTGTAGCACTTACATAGCCTTACCTGCCATCTTGGCTCTTCTGGATACCAATACCTCTCATATATATATATATATATATATATATATATATGACGCTCGGGAATACGATATAATGGATGTTAAATGATGATGATGATAATATATATCTGTATATGCTGGTGAGTATCCAGCTATAGAAAATCTACCTCAACAAGCTTTTGGTCTGACCCGTGCAAGCATGAAAAAGTAGATGCTAGAACCATGATGATGATATACATGATATCTCCCCCCTATAAATATAAGGACACAAGAAATGTGTCAAGGCCGACAGGAAGTGGTGCAGCTTCTTAGGTCTAACCAACAGTAGTATTATTCCCTTCAGGGGACTGTCACATTAAGTTGACAGCATACAATTGCTTCATCGTATCACTACTGCATAAATCTCTCTGAGAGATTTAGAAATGTATTATTTCTCGATATACACTATATTGCACTAACATCATTGTGGTTTACATGTGAAAAGAGAAATGAAAGCAAAAAGCATATTCCAGATTTTCTTTGATTTTATTTTTCCTCCCAGCTATTATTACATTCATTCACACACATACACACACAGAGGAGAAATTGTAAAATTCTTTTCTTTGTTTCTCCAGAATAAATCCTTATTTGGAATGACAAGGTTATTTTTCCACTGCTTCAATACTGATTGACATTCTTCCAGTAAACCTACAAGTTTATTAGATAACATTTTTCTACTTAATTCACCTGTTTGTTTATTTGTTTTTATCTATTTATTATCTCCGCCTTCGTGGAAGCGGAGGTATCGTTTTCAGTTATGTTTGTTTGTCTGTGGACAAGATATCTCAAGAACCGCTGGATGGATTCAGATGAAACTTTCAGGGATGTTTGGCCTCATGACTGGCATGAACTGATTAGATTTTGGGATTGATCGGGTACCAGACAAGGCTTCTAGATTATTTTTCCGTTTTGTTTTACTTAATTTTTGAGAGCGGTCAGGATCATTTTTAGTATTCTCATTTGTGAGAACAGTCAAGTTTATTTCAGATATTCTCATTTTAAAAATCATCTCTAGCTAATCATTGAGAGGACATTGTTTTGCTTTGGCAGAGGTTTGCACTCTCCGAGTGCTCTTGTTAAATATGTTACTCAGTGATTTCGATGTTGAAATGAAATTTTTTCATTTCTTCTTTTATTTTTATTCTTTACATATACTTTTAGTCTGTCAAAAATTCTGTTTGAAGTTTGATTTGAAAATTATTTAATAATGATAATTCTGATAATAATAACAACAACAATAAAAGCACTCAGAGAGCGCAAACCTCCGTCAAGGCAACACTAACGTCCTCTCAACAATTAGCCAGAGATGATTTTAAAATTATTACTATAATAATAGTTATAATTGTTGTAGATAAATTTAGGTTTCTATACAAATTCATTCACAATTACTAATGAAACACAAAGAAAATTACTTGCACACATTTTGTGTGAGAGAGAGAGAGAGAGAGAGAGAGAGAAATTAAATCTTAGAATTTAGGGAACAAAATAAAGCCCTGAAATCGTTTTAATGCATTTTCCCATACCTCCATTTTTGTATCTATTAATAATTTTTCTTATGAAAACAGGAAATAGTTACTTGTGACTATTTTTTTTCATATATTTGAGACTTAAGGAATATTGTAGCAGTCTCATAATTTAAAAATCTCTCTCTCTCTATCCATCTATCTATCTGTCCCGTCTCATTAGGATACTAAATTCATTGTGCAAAGAATATTCACTTCCTTGAAATTTTGACTAACAATAACACAACAGTAGCATAGTCATATATACACATACACTCACAAATACATATAGACATAATTCTTTTGTCAATTTGTAATTCTAGTAATGTTATTTTCTGTATTCTATAATTAAACCACTTCAGCAATAAACTGAAACTTATTTTCCATTTGGAAAAAAAATACTGTAGTTTTGAAGTCTGTGTGCCTTGGAAAAGTATAATTCTGGACAACAGCAGCTTCAACAACAATAATAATGGTTTCAAATATTGGGACAAGGCCAGCAGTTTTAAGGGAGGGGGCAAGTCTGTTATATTGACTCCAGTGTTCAAATGAAAGGATGAAAGGCGAAGTCAACCTTGCAGCATCTTGCCCAGTCTGCTAATGGCAGTGCAACCCAACTTATAAACCCAGATATATACTTGCATTTACATTTAACCCTTTAGCATTTAAACTGGCCATATCCAACCCAAATATTCTACCCATCTTATTTTCAAACTGGCCATATCCAGCCTCTCACACCTACCTTACAATATCATTCTAAAAATAAACAACCACATCATTGAAATCTCAAAGCTGCAAGATAATGCATGATTAACTAAAACAATGTGAATGAATAAACAATAAATACATTTAACTGAGTAACCTGAATGCTAAAGGGTCAGATCTGTCCATCCATCAGTTGGGATTCCACACAGTTTCTATTAATCAAATCCACTCAGAAGATATCAAGATATTACCTATTTTTGTATATCTTGGATTACAATGTGCTACAAGTTTTTTTTTTAAAGACAGTAATGTGTGAGACAGAGAGATTTGGTTGCTATTTTCAGCATGTAGGTTTGATTGCATACAAGCTCAATAGTTTCAATAGTTGTTTATGTATGTTATTCTTCTTCTTATACCCTATTTAAAGCATCATATTATGTCTTCGTTTAGATATAATTGATATTCTAAAAATTAACAGAAAAATCTATATTTACTATTCAAGGAGATAAGCACTGCAATCTATATGATCAATTAATCTTCCTGGAAAATGAAAACGATCAGTCATTGACAAGCAGTTTGTTTTCCTCACTGCGTATTTATTTTTGGATAGGCGCAGGTTTTTGGTTCAGTCCCACCCACTGTGCAGCATCTTGAACAAGTGTTTTCTGTTGATGCTGATCAATGTCTTGTGAGGTGGAATTGACTGAGAGAATCTATGGATACCTGCATTAAACCTGCTTTCTCCTATCGCAGGGCTCTTGGAATGTAACACCCGCGATAGCCGAGGGATTACTGTACTTCCCTTTTTTACACGAATCATGTTAACATCAAACTTAACCTTCTATAAATACTAGCTTGGTTATTATTAAAGTGTTGGGTGTTGTAGTAGTCACGATATTAGAGTTCATTCACTGATTGCTTTGCTGAAATTATGTCTGTTGTAGATGAAGTGGCAATAAACGATTGAGAAACTGGAGGAGGAGTTGGTAGGGTGGTGGAGAATAAAACCAGAACACAAACAAACCAATCCTCTCCGCTATTTTTGCTAACGGCCATGATTTCAGTTTTTCTGTTTTATTTGTTCTTTCCTGAAGCTGGCACTTGATCGTGAATGAAGTGTGTGTGTGAGTGTTGTGTTTAGGATGAGTCATGTAGGAACCTTATTAATAAACAGCAGTGTGTGTGATGTAGGAATGGTCTGTCGCTCCAGAGACCTCGTCTACTACAAAATGTATTGGGGGAACTTAATTTCACTTTCATAAACAAAAACAAAAAAAAAAGAAAGAAAGAAATCTCCTTAAAACATGGCCTTCACTTGCTGGTGAGTGTGACCTCGTAGTATGACCCATATGTTCACAAATTGTTTTAGATGTCTAATGTAATCATAAGTGGACTTAGACACTCTCTGGGCCCTTCCATCCCTCGACTCATTGGAACGTTGTGGATGTGACACCTGAAGGGAGAAAGGGCTGCATCAGCATTAGGCTGGTACTCAGACCAAAGCAGCATGAAATGCTTTGCTCAAAAGCACAATATGCTGCCTGATCCAAGACTCGAACCAATGACCTTAGGATTATGAACACAACACCTTAACCATGATGCCATACACCCTATATGTACATCACTGATTTATGACCAACAACTACAAGAATATACTGTTGAAGCTGATGTCAACCCTGAGTCAGCAGAGCTAAGCTCAAAGACTTTACAGTATGTTTTTCTACCAATCTATTTTGTAAAGATAATCCATTTAGTATCACATAATTCAGTGTTTCTTTTTAAGATTTGTAGAGTGTGATTTGAGGAAGATTTGGCTACTCTTACTAGCAAATATTGTTATTCTTTTGTTGACTTGCAAGTGTCCTCTTTTTACTGATGGTATAGTTAAGTTTTGAGTTTTAAAACATGTGGTTCACATTTTATATGGTGTCAAGAAGTTTGTTGAGATGAAAATTCAACCAGTTTATGTAACATGTGGTTGCTAGAATTATTTTAGCCTAGAAATGTTTATTAAAGCTAAAAAGTAGATAAATATCACACATATACACACAGATAAGTTTGAATGTATATATGTAACAGCTTTGTTGACATGACATGCAAAATCGAGATATTCAATGATTCTTTTATACATTTCAGCCCTAAGGCTGTGGCCATGTTGGAGCAAACCTTGAAATTACTAAACTTAATATGCTTAAAAGAAATAAACTATATTTACTTGAGCACAATGCAATCGTGAATAGAATGTGCTCCCTCCTACTACTTTTTGTAAAAATCAGTAATGTATTTTATCCTCTTACTCTGCACCCCTCCTTCCTTGTTTTACAATCTTTTGTTTTGCAATACTATTCTATGATTTGACCGCCACATTAAATATCTCATGTTATACATGAGTAAATTAGTTAATTATTTTCTGAAAGTGAAACTTTAAGCATACAGGAAGTGACAGAGAGGAGGGATGAGCGATAAAAAAAAGAGAGGGAACAAGCAAGTAGAAATAAATGAAAGAGGGAAGAGGCAATGTGTGTGCGTGTATATATGTGTGTATATATATATATATGTGTGTGTGTGTGTGTATGTGTGTGTGTATATATGTGTGCACATGTGTGTATATATGTGTGTGTGTGTGTGTTTATATATATATTACAATTCAACTATATATATA